>NC_082661.1:10493571-10795714 GCF_025265405.1 Mesoplodon densirostris
GCTCTGGATGCGCAGGCTCAGTGGCCATGGCTCACGGGCCCAGCCGCTCCGTGGCATGTGGGATCTTCCTGGACCGGGGCACGAACCCGTGTCCCCTGCATCGGCAGGCGAACCCCCAACCACTGCGCCACCAGGGAAGCCCTGTCCACTTCTTTATACCTTACCATTTCGAAAACTAAGAGGTGATGATTTGGGACCCTAATTACCATGTATCCTGGTAAAATCTTGGTGTATTAAAGTACAGCTAAAACACTTTTAACAGCTTACAAAAACATATCATTTGTAGAAAGGAAACATAGAAGTTATAACGACTAGAGCTTTCTGAGACCAAAGAGTTAGTATTGGAACCATAAATCAGCTGCCCTGTAGTGAGCATCTCAGCATCTGGCCCCCATGTATGTGGCAGACATAGGTTGGGCCCCGTGTGGGGACCAGGTGTTGGGTGAGAACTGGACAGAGAATATGAATAGACAGGCATTGGCCTTCATATAAGCCTAGAACAGATGTGATCAGCTCCTTCAGAAACATAATATGAGGGAAGCAGAGAAGATGCAATAGTGCTGAGTTTGAAGCACGGAGACCTGTTGGAAGGGTGATGAGACCCCGGACTAAGGGCTTAGCAGTGGGAACGGAGCCGGGTGGACAAATTGGAGTGGCATTTGGGGTTTGAAATCAAAAGAACTTGGGAGGAGTGTGTAAAGAATTCTGGTGTATATATCTCAGGTGTATACGAAAAAGACCAAGAAAATAAGAATAGAGTAGAGACCTTGAATTTAAAAGTGCCAAAGGGATGTCAGTGTGGAAATGTCCTATTGAAAATGAGAATCTGGATCCCAGGAGAGAGGTCAGGTTAGAGATAGGAATTTGCATATCTTCTGTATGTATCTAAGAATGGGAGCCATGTGGATATGTAGAAATATACAAAAGTAATGGGACAGGTCCTCTATTTTGAGGGAGAGAGAAGCTAAAGCCAAGGAATCTGAGGGATCGGGGAGAGAGAAAGAGAGTGAACCAAGAGAAGGGGTGGGTTTAGAACTCAGTGGGGGGATGGTTTCAAAAATGAGCAAGAGGGCTTCCCTGGTGGCGCAGTGGTTGAGAGTCTGCCTGCTGACGCAGGGGACACGGGTTCGTGTCCCGGTCCAGGAGGATCCCACATGCCGCGGAGCGGCTGGGCCCGTGAGCCATGGCCGCTGAGCCTGCACGTCCGGCCTGTGCTCCGCAACGGGAGAGGCCGCAGCAGTGAGAGGCCCACGTACCGAAAAAGAAAAAAAAAAATGAGCAAGAAAGGAACAGTGTCCGGAACTGCAGAGGGGGAAATAATTGTGGTATTAAAAGAGGTCATTTAGGTGTTCATAATACGAAGGATGCCAGTCAACTGCAGATAAAAGGGCATGTGTTTTCTTATCTACCTTTGCTCTTTGAAATAGTTGGGGCCTTGGTCTTTTATTTTAATTAGAAAAGAAATACCAATTTTTGACGTAAGATGTATTTTCTCTCTGCATTATAAGAAGTGCATACGTTACCTTTTTATTCTTGTAGCATTCTGAAATGAGTTCTTTCTCGATTTCAGTGCATTCATCGAGATTTAGCTGCCAGAAATGTTTTGGTAACAGAAAACAATGTGATGAAAATAGCTGACTTTGGACTGGCCAGAGATATCAACAATATAGACTACTACAAAAAGACCACAAATGTAAGTTGTGGCAGTGATGCAGTGGGAAGGGGTGGAGAGGTGGCACGGAATGTTCCAGGTGAAAGATGTTGCTCAGAGCTAGAAGGACCAATGCCTTTTTATTCCTGTTCTTTTGCCTTACTCTTTACAAACTCCTCAATAAACACATTTAGACTACAGTTAAGATACTCTTGGTAAACGTGAATCAGTCTTATATACAGAATAATCAGCAGCAAGAATCTTCGTAAGGCTCCTTGTCAAGAACTTTCCTAGCAAAGGTTAGAGCCTGGGAGTTTCTGGGTTAATTTTCACCTAGGAGTTGGTCAGGGTGTGTCTGCCTGCTAGGGAGATAGATGATCATGAGAATCCAAGGAAACGACATTTTATTAACGTGTCCAAATCTGTGCATCTCCCATGCTCTGTGTAGTCCCAGTTGGAGCTTATTTCTGTGCTAATGACTGTCCAGCAAAAACCATTAGAGTGTCAGCTCTTAAAATAAACAGGGCACAGCCGGGTTGAACCTGCTAAAATAAATCGGTTTTAATATATTGGTTTGTACATTTCTTCTACACTTGCAGGGCCGACTTCCAGTCAAGTGGATGGCTCCCGAAGCCCTTTTCGATAGAGTGTACACCCATCAGAGTGATGTGTAAGTAATTCCCTTGTCTCTGCCTTTTCCCTCGGGCTGAGTTGTAAAAATCTCGTACATTCTTTGCCTTCCTTCATTCTTTGGTCCCTGCTGCATTTCACACATGCAGAGAAGGTGCAGGAGCTGGCCTTAGAAAGGATGGATTTTATGGTAGGCTGGTAACCAATGCTCTGTTACTAATCTGCCCGGCTTCAAAGCGCACAGGAGGTGGAACCACTAACCTGCTCCTGCCAGAGCGGAAGTTCTCCCCCTTGAACTAATTCACGGATGTGCAAGTACAAAGCTGCTATCTAATTTGCCAAGCTGTTGGCATGTTCTTCGCGCCCTTAAACTTTTCCTACTTGAGAGTAGTTTGTCCTGTTTTCCCCGTCCTAGGTTTGTCCTCATAGGGGAAAGCTGGTTGGGACACGGTCCACTGGGATGATCTCGACAGGGCCTGCTCCCCGTTTATCCGTTGAAAAAATTCTGATCTTGTCTTAGCATCCTTGATAATGTTACAGAAATAGAGTGCAAACTATACAATATTTCTATTGTGATACACTTTAAAATATTATTAGGGCCAGGCTCCAACTGGTATTTTAGAATTCCATCTTTGGAAATGTGGTCGAAAGATGTTACCATTGTGAGAAACTGGGTGAAAGGTACAGAGGGTCTCTCTCTGTTCTATTTTTTGCAAGTTCCTATGAATTAAAAAATCAGTTGAGCTACTCTTGTTTGTGTGGGTGGGAAGATTTCTGGGGCAGGCATGGATCCCATGCTATAGCCACTGGTCGTGTTCAGCAGTTCCAGAAGGAAAGTGTTACGATTCCCAGTTCTGCAGTGAGCACACTGCCTGGATTGTGCTGCTCTTCTCGCTCTGCACAAAACCAAAGGCAGTTTAATTTCTGAAACTCAACAGAATCAGTGAGGGTGTATTTCCAGTGACCTAGGTAAATGCAGGATTCTCGGCCTGATTAGCTCAGGAATTGTGAGTCTCTTGAACAAGGCTCCGGATCCAACTGTGGGTCTCCGCACGGTCAGGAATAAATTGTGCCCTGTGAGATGTTTTCACTTTCTGTCGTATGAAGTTTTTCTGGGGCACAGGGCTCCTCCATCCTAATCCCAGCCCGGCACTAACTCCCTTCATGACCTTAGTAAGTTGGGAAACTTTTGTGTGCTCAGATGGTCCACTGGCCACCTTGGGCAGCTGTTACCTCTCAGAATCAGCATGCTGGCCTTAGTCTGTCAACTGCTCATACTGTAGGTCACAGCCCTGGGCTCAGGCACGTAGGCCGGTGGAAGAGCTGGACAGGAGCATAAAGAGCTTTGCAGTTTAGAAGTTCATGTTTATAACACTGCATTAAGACAAAGAGTTTTATTTGAGAGTGATGGAAGGAGGAAAAAAACCCCAAATCTCCACCCTCCCCTCTGCCCCCCAAAAGAGTGAGGGTTTACTATCACTTGTCTGTGGATGGAAAATTCCATCCGAATAGCCTCTGGGGATGCTCTTTGGGGGCAGGAAGGGGCAAGTTGGATGAACTGTAGGAGGGCCCCGGTCAATTGTCTTTGAATGTAAGAAGTAAGTGGGCGTTTATTTTCTTAACTGGGCATGTTTAGGTCTCTGTGATTCAGATGGATTACTAATGCTGTTTTCTCCCTTCTTTGCAGCTGGTCCTTCGGGGTGTTAATGTGGGAGATCTTCACTTTAGGGGGCTCGCCCTACCCAGGGATTCCCGTGGAGGAACTTTTTAAGCTGCTTAAGGAAGGGCACAGGATGGATAAGCCGGCAAACTGCACCAATGAACTGTAAGGGCCATTGTCTCTCCCGATGCCCCAGGAGCCCCTGCCCGCCAGTGACGCTTCTCCTGGATACTTTGGTTTTCTAAGGCCCCTGGTTTTTTAAACATGTCCTAAGAAGAAGAATTGCTGAAACTTTCTGGGCCCAATCCTGGAACTGAGATAGAAAGCTCCATGGACAGCCCTGACTGTCCAAAAGAAAGAGCATCCTTCTGAGGTGTATGGAGCGAGCTTTAAACCACAGAGGGTGTCGGGCTGCCCGGCCGAGGGCTCCTGAGTTCACACAGCGAGCCCGGTGATCTTCCTGGGCCACTGTACTGTGCCTTGCTGTTGTCAAAGTGACAGGAAGGTACATCAGGCTTCCCACATACACAAGCTCAAAAGCCGTGGGGCTGCCCCCTTTCCTCATGGGTTGTGCCTGGCCCCTGCACAGCGAGTGGAGAATGGGTGCTTCTGCGGCCTCTTTGTGACCATTGAAAATTGCTATTATAGATGGACCTCAACCACATTCCTCGGGGCGAATGAACTAGCGTCTGGTTACCTATATTTTACCCATATTTTAGTGCAGAGAATTAAAAACTTGTCCAGTTGCCATCCTTAGAGTACCCGATCTGACTCTAAAACCATGAGCTGGTTTCTAGCAAAACCTACCCCGCACTTTAAGTGGAATTACATTGTGTTGGTGACATGGGTCTTGTGCAGTAAAGTCAGTGCTTTGGAAAGGAGTCTCTCCTCCCAACCCCCAGAATTGACTAAGAAGAGGGATTGTCCCAGAGACCGCGGTCTCTTGGGTATCGTTTCACGGGATTTTACATCAGTAATCCCATGAGTGCTTTTTGGTGTACAGTGGACATCTGATGAATGGCCACATTTTATAGTATGTTATATAAAAGCATTTATTTATTTATTTATTTATTTATTTATTTTAACATCTTTATTGGAGTATAATTGCTTTACAATGGTGCGTTAGTTTCTGCTTTATAACAAAGTGAATCAGCTATACATGTACATATGTCCCCATATCTCTTCCCTCTTGCGTTTTATTGTGTTCCCTGTCATTCCTGGTGCTTTTGCTGCCTTAGAGGGTCTCTCGGAACCCATCATCAAGATAAGGCCTGGGAACCTAGGCCTATCCAAGAGTTAATCAGGAAGTGAAGGTACAGCCCAGTGACAGCAGATTATTTCATAAGAACCTTGCCTTAAAGTTGTAGTTTTCAAACTTCAGTTTTTTAAAACTGAGGAACCTTTGTTCAGGGTGTCAGGCAGATAACAGTAGAGCAGCTTTGGTCCAGGCAGGGGCCCGTGGGGAGGGAAGACCGGATTCCCGCCTGCTCCTATAGGGCTCTTCCCACAGTGTCCAAAAGTGCCGTGGAAATGTGATACCCTATTATAAGTCACTGCCACAGGGATACCAGAAGTCAGCCGTGAAAACACATGGAAGTGTCTTTTTTGATGGCATATATACCTTCCTAAAACATTTTGGTTAACATGATGTTTTTGTAAATCAAAGTGCTTTTCAGAGGAATTAAGCAGTGCCTCTTTTGGCAAAGTGGATCACCACCCCCTAATTTAGTTGCTAGGGAAGTTCTGATCCATTTTCATAATTGAGGACATCTCTCCATATTGACTATTAAGACTGGCTTATAGCCATGCCCCCTAATACTTAGGGAATTAATTCACCAAGGAAACCCATCTCTTCCAGGTATATGATGATGAGAGACTGCTGGCATGCGGTGCCCTCACAGAGACCCACCTTCAAGCAGTTGGTAGAAGACTTGGATCGAATTCTCACACTCACAACCAATGAGGTAAGAACCTCCTTCCAGAAGCCCAGGGTCCTTGCTTGGGAGACCAGCACAGGTTTTGAAATGTAGCCTCCCCTGTTGGACTCTAGGGTACAGTTTATCCTTGTTCCACAGGGGTCAGACAGAGTGAACCTATGTGTTCCTCCCAAATCCTGACTTTTCTCAGAACTACGTCTTGAGAGTTCTGTCTCACAAAACCAGAGACAGAGGACCCCACCTGAGGCTGCCCCTCACTGTGGCACGTGGGCGGTGGGTCCAGGGTGCGTATATGTAGGAGGATGGGGAGAGGAAAGAAGTGTCCGACTGCAGTGTTTGGGTTTGCGTGGAAAGGAGCTGGGGTTTCTGTGCTGGTTGGATCCCTTGCCCTGGTCATTAGGGTGAGGGCTGCTGATGGTCCGTTACTGATGAGCTTGATGGGATGCATTGAAGTTGTGCCATTCCAGCTTCTATATAACACATGACACAGCTTCTATATAACACATTCCAGCTTCTATATAATGATGCGACCCTGCCTGGTCACAGCGTAAATGTACACAGAGTTTCCTTTAATGAGTGACTTACAGGATCTTTAAGTGAAAATTCATACCTTTTGTTAAAATATTTATTTTCTAGAAAATATAATCTATATCAACAAAAGAAACTCTCTTTTGTCACTCATTGTCCACACTCGGCCATGTCAGTGGCTCCTTCGCCATGCAGAGTCATCTCTGGTTGTGGAAACAAAGTGGTCTGAGCAGGAAAGATGATAAACCCATCAAGGCCAGAAAAACCCCACAATAGGGAGAACTTGTTAGCGGATGAATTAGAGATATTTAATGAGGATGTAGAATAGTGTTTCTCCAAACAGTGGCGGGGGGGGGGGAACCCTACAATTGTCTCAATAACAGCAAAAAAAGGTTAAAATTGCCTAAATATTTTAGAAGGAAAAGAATACCTTTATTTTAAAATAATGCATTTAATAGTGTCAGGCTGATTTTTTAAAAGAATAATCAAATGTTGTGATTTGAAGCCTTAAGCCAGCAATATTATCTGTGCGTCTGACTGTAGCTGATAAAGGGAGAGATTGCATTTAAATGAATACAGCTGACCTTCAGAAGTTGAAAGGAACAGTTCAAGGGGAAAAAAAAAAAAAAACACCAACTTTCTTCTCCTGCCAAAATTGTTGTTTCTAGTATAAGTTCCTTTAACCCTAGACTTGGAATCCACTGATATCCCTAGTTTTTTTTTTTTTTTTTTCTTTTTTCCCTATCAGATCTGAACATTTATGGCTTCAATTAGAAACTGGGAAAGCACTAAAGTTCCATCTTAATGATCCTGTGTCCATGCTCTATGCTGTTTATTTATATATTTACATTTAAAGTGGGCCCATTTTCACCCTGAAATTTACATCTAGCATCCTAAAATTAAAAAGCAGAATGCCATATTGTCTAGCGGATATAAAAATCGAAGTTTCTTTCCTTCTGAAAATCATTACCATATGCTGGAGAAAATTGGTTCCATTTAGGACAAAATTTCATTTTTATCATTGTAAGCAAAAAAGTTCTCTTTTGATGTGGTGGGCGTGTTTGTTTCCAGTTGTGCAGTTCCTGCTGATGTTGTTGGAACTGACACATCCCCCATTCTTGGATGGGGACTCTTTTCCTTGCCAAACCTGGTGATGAATTACAGGGGTGGTTTGGGTTTTGTGTTTTTTTTGTTTTTTTTTTGTCTTTTAAAATGTATAAAATGTATAGTTGCCAACATTCTGTGGGCGCTTTTCTGATAACACTGAGGCTGGTTGTGCTGTGGTCTGCACTTTTTGCCCCCCTTCAGCAAAACCATGTGTCATAGTATTCTCCTTGGCTTTTGGGGGTGTGAGCAGAAGCACCCCAACATGCTAGCCCAGTTGAGGCAGTGATACCCAGAAGTTCCCCAGTTTAGAAATCTTTTCATAGTTTGCAGACCTTTTCTGTCAAGGGCCAGACAGTCAACTTTCAGCTTGATGGGCCTCTTTGTGGGTTTCTGTAAGCAACAACTCAACTCTGCCGTTGTAGCAGGAAGGCAGCCATGGACAATGTGTAAATGAATATGTCTGTGTTCACATAAAACTGGATGGACCCTAAAATTTAAATTTAATGTGAATTTTGTTATTTTACATAGTTTTAATACCATGAGATGTTACTCTTCTTTTGGTCTTTTCCCCAACCCTTTCAAAACGTTCCTAGCTCATGGGCCACACAAGAGCAGGCAGTAAGCTCTCACCCTGTCTTAAGTCGGAAGCAATGTTATCTGGGGGCCGTCGGGTGGGCTTTCTGACAGCAACACCGATGGATGCTTCAGGGAGCCGAAGAGCCCTTTTTGAACTTCCAACCTTCAGAGCTTTAAAACGCAACCTGCGTTTTCCTAAACTGTTCTTCAACAGTCCACTGTGGGTGTAACGAACACGAGTATATCCAGGCCTTTTCTGAACCTGTTTACATTTTCAGCTCAGAGAGCTTCTGAGAGTAATGAATTGCATCTGTGAAATTACCCGCGGAATGAAGACATATTCCCCTTAAATTATCCTGGAAGCTACAATAGTAGAATGTAACTCATGAAATAAATATTCATGGTCTCAGCTATGGAAAGGGGTCCCGGGCATCCACAACATCTTGCGTTTTTTCCATTTTGCTGGGTGCGGATTTGAACCGTGTGGTCTAACAAGCAGGTCCTTGGGTCTGTGCCCGTCGAGGTGACTGCTCAGCTGGGTGTTAACATTCCCGACTTGCCAATAGTTCATTTGAGATGGGTTGAGAAGAAAAGTGAAGGGCACCCTAGAGGAGATAAAGTTGGGATCTCAGGGTGGTCTTTGTGGAAGCCGGGGAGGGCAGGTCTCAACCTGCTGGGCGTGCCCCATGTTGTCCTAACTCTCATATCAACGTCTCAAGAGCCTGCGTTTGAAATAAAAGTCTTCTCTTCGCTTCTTTCAGGAATACTTGGACCTCAGTCAGCCTCTCGAACCGTATTCACCTTGTTATCCTGACCCGAGATGAAATAAAACGTCTCTCTTCCCTTCTTTCAGGAATACTTGGACCTCAGTCAGCCTCTTGAACAGTATTCACCTAGTTACCCTGACACAAGG
Source organism: Mesoplodon densirostris (assembly GCF_025265405.1). NCBI lineage: Eukaryota > Metazoa > Chordata > Mammalia > Artiodactyla > Ziphiidae > Mesoplodon > Mesoplodon densirostris. The sequence continues at coordinate 10,502,574 of NC_082661.1, forward strand.
AGTTCTTGCTCTTCGGGAGATGATTCTGTTTTCTCTCCGGACCCCATGCCTTACGAACCCTGCCTTCCTCAGTATCCACATAGAAACGGCAGTGTTAAAACATGAATGGGCTTGTCCCCCGTCCGCAAACAGGGCGGCACCAGGAACCTAGCTGTACTGAGCAGGGAGGCCCTGCCTCTGGGAGCCTGTTGTCTTGGCTTGTGTGTGTATATGCATCAGAGGAGTAAATAATTGGAAAAGTAATCAGCACACGTGTAAAGAATTTGTAATCTTCACCAGGAGAAGAAGAATGTTTCTGGGGCGATGGACCGCCATGGGCCATCACGTGCTGATGACCCACTGTGGGTACTGGCTGTGGACCAGCCAGACTCAAGGCAAACGTGCATTCTGCATTTCTTGTGAATTTTGTAATAAATGGAGAAAATATATGTCAGCACATACTTATAGAGCACAATTGCAGTATATAGGTGCTGGATGTATGTAAATATATTCAAATTATGTATAAATATATATTATATATTTACAAGGAATTATTTTTTGTATTGATTTTAAATGGATGTCCCAATGCACCTAGAGAATTGGTCTCTCTCTCTCTCTCTCTCTTTTTTTTTTTAAATAGCTATTTGCTAAATGCTGTTCTTACACAGAATTTCTTAATTTTCACCGAGCAGAGGTGGAAAAATACTTTTGCTTTCAGGGAAAATGGTGTAACATTAATTTATTAATGAATTGGTAATATACAAAACAATTGTTTATAGTTTTTTTTTGTTTTTTTGGCTTTTTTTTTGGTAATTTAAGTGGCATTTCTATGCCGGCAGCGCATCAGACTAGTTAACCTCTTGCTTGGACTTAACTAGTTATCAGATCCTTTGAAAAGAGAAATATTTACAAACTATGACTGATTTGGGGAAAATGAAGTTCTGACTTCCTTGTGTTTCAACTCTGCTGTCAGATGATTGTTCTTCAACCACCTAAATGCCCATGTTAAAAAGAACTCGTTAATAAGAAGGCGTTTTGTTTTGGTGCAGCTCTGTCTTTGGGCCCATCAACGTTGAACTGGGCTCCCCAAGACACATGGTACCACCGTTCTCTTAAAAAGATGCCTTAGTCCATTCCTCAAGGAGGGCCCTTCGCTGAGATGCTGGCAGTGTTCTGCTCGCCGGCAGCTGGCCTTCTGCCTCTTGAGTTGCACGTTGATCAGATTAGCCTGTAGTCTTCGGCGACTCTTCATAATGGCTTCCAGAGTCACTGGCGACAGAGGAGCCTTTTAGAATCTTCATGTCCCATCGAAGAAAATGGAAACACCGAGTTGTTCTGCTGATAGTTTGGGGATCCTTCCACCTTTTTAAGGGATTGCTTCCGCCTAGCAGGACCTCACCAAAAGAATCCCGCGTCATGCCAGCGTCAGAATACTGCCACACTGTCCGTTCTGTATGGAAGTGCTGTGTTTTGCTTTCGAAACACCTACTCACTGTGCTGTAGCCATGCAGCATGAATGGAGATGACACTGATTTTTAACATGCTATGAAATTGGAGAAAGTATTTAATAAAGCCTGTTAATTTTTATACTGACAATAAAAATGTTTCTACAGATATTAATGTTAACAAGACAAAATAAATGTCACGCAGCTTATTTTTTTAATACTCGTGTCTTACCAAATGGTTTCCCGTGTTCGGAGGTGCCGACTCGTGCTGTGTGGTGTGATTGTGCGGAAGGAAAGCAGAGCTGGGGAGGTCTGTTCTTTGCTACAAGCGGTGACTTGTCAGAGAGGTTGTCCGGGACCAGCAGTACCTGCAACAGGTGGGTCCAATGGAAAATCAGAAGAGGCTGGTTCAAGTCCTGGCTCCGTTGCTCCCTGGGACCCCAGGGGAGTCCATGTTCCTTTCTGGGCCCCAGCTGCTCCCAGAGGAGCCCATGAATGGCATCGGAGGGAGCTCTGCAAACGGGCAGCTGTTCTAAGGCTGGGAGGTATTGAGAGGGGAGATAGTCAGAAGGTCTGGATACTGGGCACCTTGAAATCTTAGGCTGCCTTCCTCATGATGCAGAATTTGCTTCAAAATCTCAAAAAGACAACTTGAACAAACTTTGAAAATAATTTTACTTATTTCCATGCCACCCAGAATCTGAAGAGAGAAAGGGCTTTTTTGGCCTCTTAACAAATGTGAATCTGTGACTCTTACAGCTTCATTATATTCGCTTGCCAGCCTCAACACCAGGAAAAGGAGACAAAAACAATCTGGCTTCTGAACTTCAGCCACGCTCTCAGAACCTTCTGGGGCTGTTGGTGGTTAAAAAGTGCCGTCCTTGGCCAGCACTCAACTTTTCAGTTCAGAATAAAATATTTCTCCTGGGGGGGAAAAAAAAGAAGGTTCCATCCTTGGCATCTTTGTTCTGTTTGAGGCCATTAGTGGTAGAGTGAGGGTCTCACCAGCCAACTGAAGCGTGGCCTCAGCCCTCTTTCTGCATTTGCCAATCTCCTGTGCTATTTATTATCAGGACAGGGTTATAATCCCACCCAAAAGAATGGGATTTAAAAAATAAGATAACACGGGAATTCCCTGGTGGTCCAGTGGTTAGGACTCGGCGCTTTCACTGCCTTGACCCGGGTTCAATCCCTGGACGGGGAGCTAACCCACAAGCTGCGTGGCATGGCCAAATAAATAAATAAATAAATAACATCGTAAATCAAGTATACTTCAATTAAAAAATTAAAATTAAAAAGAAAAGGGAAAGCAGCCTTTAGTCACGTGTGTTCAGGAAGATTATTCTGCAGCCCTCTGGCCATCTACACCAATGGGCTCCCCTTGGCCAGGCTGCAGGAAGGACTTGCTGGTGCTCCACATCCATGTAAATCCACGGTACATCTTCTATACTTTTGAGACCGAAGGAGCAGGTTACGGCTTTTTACAATGTAAGCTATCTCGTAAATAGACAAGGTAGATTATACTCCTAGCTATTGGCCATTTTAGTTTTAGAATTAGATTTGTCATCAAGGGAAGGAAGGTAATGTGGTCCATGAAAAGGATGGGAGATACTTCTTTTTTGATACCTACCCCAAATAAACCGACACGGGCAAGGCTTGGTAAGAATCCTGGAGCATAAGGCTTACCCCTGCCCGGCTTAGCTTAGCCCACCTCCCACCCCGAGACTTAAGGAAACAATGGGAATGAGTCGAAACACAGTGTGATTGTCATCGAGACATGAAGAACCAAAAGTCGCAGGCATCTTGGTGAGGAAGGAGGGGTACCTGACTCTGCTGTCTCCAGCCCGGAAGCAGGGTGATTCGAGAGGCTGCTCAAGGTCCAGCTGGTGGCGACCTTGGGCAGGATGCGTGGATGGAGAAGCACGGCGGCGAAGTCAGGCCTTCAGGGGCGTTGGGTGGATTCCCTGAGAACCGGGTACCCTTTTCTACTCTCAGCTTCTCCATCCCTTGTTACCTCAGGGAGCTTCCCTCCACCAGATGTTTTGGGAAGTTCCTTGATACCACGCATAGGAAACTAAAATGTGCAGTTACAGTAAACCATCTGACAGACTTGAACAGCTAGGGATTGAGGACCCAGGCCCCATTCTGGAAACAAGACGTTGGTCTGCTAGCTTGTACTGTATAATTGAGGCTCTAGGAGGGCTAGGTAGAGAGGCCACTATTACAGATCAGGAATTTGAGGGTCTGCTTGAGGTTCCTAAGGGTCACATGGCTGGGAAACGATCTAAGTAAACAAGGCTGCAGCCTTATGCAGTCCAGGAGAAAGACAATGGATGGTGGATTGGGAGGGAACTGGCTTGGTTTATTTCTTATAGCTGGGTGATGTCGGGCAAGTCCTGGATTCTATCTGGACCTTCATTTCCTCAGCTGTAAAACTGGTTATCACCAGTATCATGGTCTTACCATGAGGGCTGCCCGTAGGAGCTTAGCTCAGCTCTGGCAGATGGTACTCTATCAATAAACAGTTTTCTCTTCCTGAGAACCTGTTTTTGTATGTTTGTGATTTTTTAGTATATATTCACAAGATGGTGCAACCATTACCACCACCCAGAACATTTTCCTCAGTCCAAAAAGAAGACCTGTCCCAGTTAGCAGTCACTCCCCACTCCCCACTTCTCCCAGCCCTGGCATCTGCTATTTGCCTATTCTAGCCATTTCCCATAAATGGAATCATCTATGGCCTTTTGTGTCTAGCTTCTTTCACTTACCAGAATGTTTTCAAGGTTCGTTCATGTTGTAGCATGTGTCAGTGCTTCATTCCTTTTTTATTGCCATATCATATTCCATGGTGTGGATAGGTCCACATTTTGCTTATCCATTCATCAGTTGATGGATATTTGGGTTGTTTCCAGTTTTTGGCTATTAGGAACAGTGCTGCTGTTAACATTTGTGTACAAGTTTTGTGTAGTCGTTATGTTTTCGTTTTTCTTGGTTGTATACCTAGCAGTGGAATTACTGGGTCATAGGGTCACTCTGTGTTTAACCTTTGAAGAACTGCCAGACCGTTTTCCGAAATGGTTGTACCGTTTCGCATTCCCATTAGCAGTGTATGAGAGTTCCATGTTCTCTATATTCTTGCCAATACTTGTTATTGTTCATACTTTTTATTATCGCTATCCTAGTGGGTGTAAAAGGTCTTCCTAAGATTTCAATAGCCGAGGAAATAAGACGTAGATCATGGATCAAGATCCATAATAGCTACTGGGTTTTCTAAAACAAGATATTTCCGTGAATTGGCTGGCTTTTGCACCTATAAACTGGCCAAGATAGCTAAGAGGCCTCCGTGGAGCTTCACGGAGTGGAGGGCCTGAGAAATTGATCAATTCCATGTCTTTCCTCTTGACTGAGAAAGGAAGGAAGCGCTAACATGTGATGCAGAGGGACAGAGATTCTTTCTGGCTGGAATCCTTGAGTGCCTCTCTGCCCCCTGTCCCCAGTTTTATAGCAAACAAAGTCTAGTGCGCTTGAGCAATCCCCTGGGACCGATGAATGCACTATTACTTATGTATGCACATCCGAGTCGTCCTTATCCAGCCTGCATTTTGATGTTATTTATTTTTTGATGTTTTTGAAGATGAAAGCGAAGTTTATCTTCTCTCACATTTCATTCCTTGGAAGCCTTGAAGTGACTTGGCTGGGCCAGGACTACAGAAGCCCTTCCACGTCTTAAGTGACATTCTGGAATGGGGCCCCTCTGTGTCCTCTTTTCCTCAGGGTTTCCGGGGGTTTTGATGAAGATGCCAAACACTGTTCCAATGCTGGCCACTGAAGCAGCCACACCGACTGTAGCAGCCCCGGCACCAATAAACGTGGCCGCTGTGTCAGTGTCCCAGGGGCTTCAAAATTGCCTCCAAGGCCCGTCTCAGAGGTCGCATGAGGTGCTCCAGAAGACAGTGGATATGAGGACAGTCAGTGCCAATCATCTGGAAACTCCAGCAGCCCTTGCCATCCTCCCGGGACCTTCGAAATAAAAGGCAGTGGATTTCTTTTATTCGCAAAGTTGAAGTCTAGGGTATGTAGTTCAGTGACGGAATTAGGCTTAAAATACACTTGTAGGGGGCTTCCCTGGTGGCGCAGTGGTTGAGAGTCCGCCTGCCGATGCAGGGGACGCGGGTTCGTGCCCCAGTCCGGGATGATCCCACATGCCGCGGAGCGGCTGGGCCCGTGAGCCATGGCCGCTGAGCCTGCGCATCTGGAGCCTGTGCTCCGCAACGGGAGAGGCCACAACAGTGAGAGGCCCGCGTACCGCAAAAAAAAAAAAAAAAAAAAAAAAAAAAAAAAAACACTTGTAGGTAAGTAATCTATCTCTCTTCCTGTGACTCAGAACACTGCCTTCTGTTGGGTTGTGTGGTTTTGAGTCTCTTTTTCCCTCTAATTCTTTAGTTGACGGCACTTAACTGAATCTTGCCTGCATCACTTACGAGTCAAAATCCCCAGCATAATGTACTTGGAAAGGGACAGATTGATGGATTTATAAATTAAGAATAAGGGAGGAAATGTTTTCTTGGTCTGTAAATGGCGTGACAAATGATCCCTTCCTCAAGTGAGAGTTGAATTCAGTGAGATTTTACTAAACACAGTGCCTGCTACATAGCACTCAAATATTAGCTGCTGTTTTATTTAGCTATCGATCAAGCAATCTAGATGTAGACAGACATAGATGTAGAGACAGATATAAAGAAAAATATAGGTACATGTATGTGTTTATAATTGTCATTTTTACCAAAGAAACTTATTCATGAAATTGCTAGTTAATTGTGAATTTCACTAGGACCATGTCTCCCCCACTTTTGTAAACAAACAAACAGACAAAAATAAGTTTTAAGTCAGTGAAAATAATGATCAAAATTTGTTTAAATCATGAAATTATGTTTACAACAGTGAACCTGTTATGTTCCCCTTTTATTTTTTTATTGAAGTATAGATGATTTACAATGTTAATTACATTCCCCTTTTAAAACAAGCATTTGCTCATAAATACTGCTAGGCAATGCCCTGGATGAGCTTTAAGGGACGATTCAATGCTTTCAGAACTGTACCAGCCAAGCTGGTGAAGGGTTTAAGTTACCACAGTTAAAAAAAAAAAAAAAAAAAAGGCAGACCAGACCAAAAATGTAAAAGTTTCGAAGGGTTTTTTGCAAGGGAAGCTCCTCTCTGGCTCTGCATGTGATGTCGTTTTAAGCAAATCAAAACTGGTACCGTGACACATGGAAATATCACATGGAAAAAATAGAGGAGGCCTGAAGCAGTGCTGTCCAAGGATTATGATTGTAAATTGTTCAGGGGCGGTCCCAGTGAATCTTCGGCAGTTGTGAAGTTAGCGTAAGTTCCCACACAGGGTTGGAAATGTTGAAATAAGCTCTCTCCGTTCTGTGGGGAAGTTCATCAGGGGTTCTGGCCGACTACAGGCATCTCTCATTGCTGCTAATTCTACTGCAGAAGTTTAAATGGGAGAAGCTGGCCAGAGCCTTTATTCAGAATAGGAGCTGCCTTTTTACATTGTTTTGTGACTTGACTTGATGCCTCTTCTGGAAAAAGGCTAACTGTGTATCTGTGCATATACTAACACAGCAGGAGAGGAAATCAGAAACCTAGACTCCTTCCTGGCCTGGTCTTTATTCCCCATGAGACTAGCCCTTTGGTTGCTTCTAAGTGGATTTAGATTTAACCAAAACACAGAAGTTCCTGGTTCATTTTGGCCATCACCCCGTAGTAACCAGAGCCAGGAATGAAAAAGACAAAGACAAAACGTTAAATCAGAAACTGGCAATGAAATTACTGGGGCTAGGGGTGTGGCTAGTGGGGGAGCTTGTCTTGCTCTTGTGCAGAACAGGGGTGGACAAACTATGGCCCACAGGCCAAATCTGGCAGCCCACCTGCTATTTTGTACTGCTTGCAAGCTAACCATTTTTAAGCGGTTGAAAGAAAATAATAAAGGTGTATCTTGTGACTTGTGAAAGTTACATAACCCTCAAATTTCAGTGCCTATAAATAAAGTTTTATTGGCACACAGCCATGCTTATTCATTTATCTATTGTATATGGCCACTTCAGTGCATATTATATCAGGGAGCTGAGTAGTTTCAACAGAGACCAAATGGCCCACAAGTTAGGATATTTACTATCTGTTACCCTTTACAAAAAAGTTGACGGACCCCTGGTTTAGATGATGATGTACCAGGTGGATGCCAGGCCCATGCAAGTGGCTTGTGGTCAAGGATAGTAGCAAATAACAAGGTTCTGAAATTGGGGGATGCTTTCAGGATCAGGGTCCACTTGAAAGGCCTGGGCGGGTGGGGATGAAAGTCATGAAAAATACCCTTTGGCCAAGCGGGATGTTTTGAGATCCTTTGGAGACAGTTAGCGGCCAATGTGATGTGTCGAGACAAGCCTTCCTGGCGCCGTTTCTCCCCTGGAGCATCGTGTACCAGCATGCCCGGTACTCTTCCAAACAAGGTTGCCACAGAGAGCCCCAAACCAAAGCCTAAATAAATAACGTGGTTCTTCCAGAAACGGGAAAGGAGAGAGGTTGACATTCGGATTTGAATGATGCTTGTTTGGCAGGAAGTAAATCTGATCTCTCCCAGCGAAAGAGCACCTTTGGACCGTCACACTCTGTATTCCTCTGCAGGGCTGGAACACTGTGGTCAGGGGGCAGGGTGGCCCTCTTTACAGTCTTGTTGGCTGGACCTTATTTTCCATCACTCAGGTGTTCTCGCATGCATTAAGATTTTCACGGATGAGATGGTAGGCACACATTCTCGTCCAAACTTCTCCCTGACCACAAAGGCCATCAGAGGACAGATCGTGTTGGCGCTGCCTGAGTTCACCTGGGCCCATCACTGAGCGTGACTTCTGTTTGCTTCCCTAAAGCTGGAGTTAAAGTTATCTCTAAAGGTCAGATTGCTGAAGGCTTGAAATCACAGAGCCCCTTATCCCATAAATCAACAAGCAACTCTCCCACGTACACAGATCCAGAAAAAAAAAAAAAAAAAAAAAAGCAAACCTACATATGCAATAAATGTATACAGGTAAAGGAGACTGGTAATAAAAATGCTTGGATCTGGTTTCAGCTTTTTCCCTTGTCTTCTAAATGAGGTTTAAAGCGCATCAAGCACTAAGCCCTTATTTTTCTGACCTGAAAGCAGGTGAGTTTAGTCAAGTGCAGGAGACATGACATGAAGGGGACCCCTGGGAAAGGAAGCCGGGGCGTGTGTAGCTGCTCTGGGGAAGCTGAGCCTTTGGCAGCTCCCCAGGGTGAAAGCCTAGACCGGGGCGGGTGCGAGGGAGAAGGCGAGGATGTAGGTGGTAGTCCTTGAAAGGTACACATTGTTGTCCTGACCTGATTTACATGGCACCTGTGGACCCAAAGAGAACCTGAGAAGGGGCCCCAGGGCAGCGGCCGGGTGGGGATTTGTGGTTGCCTGTGTGTGTGCACACGCACCATTGTAGATGAGGTTTTTAGAGCTTTTCAGAAAAATAAGAATATTCCGAATTCCTCTGGTCACCCCACAACATAGGGCGTCCTGGTTATTTAAGATCTCATGGGACCCAAGCACACCTTAGGAGAGTTCAGTTCAGTTCCACATCTACAGAGGAGCACACTGCCTATTAAGAAGGAAAGAGGTGGGAGGGCATAGGTGTTTCCAGAATTTCTTCACAGAATTGGTGGAGGGTCTGAAATTGGTGTGGAAGGTGGTTTGAGGATTTAGGGAGTTGGTCTGGAGCTGCTTTTGCATTGCAAGCCTTCTGCTTTTATGTAAATCAAATGGTTTGGTTGTTGATGTTGCTGCATTTCAGGGCTTGGAGATTGGACGGGGGCATTGAAAGGTCCCTAAACCCCCTGCCCCCCACTGCCCACCTCTTCTGAAAGGTCCAATTAGCCTGAGCAGTTTCATTTCTCAGGCCTTCTCCCCAGAAGTCCCCCAGACCAAGTTTCTAACCACTCCTGACCACCCCTGCTCCCCAGCTCTCGCAGGCAGCGAGGAACACAGAGCATCCTTTCTTGCCCCTTAAGAAGTCGTGCGTGACTCCAGCTGGTGCGGGGCCCCGCTCCATGGGATGAACGCGGGGCAGTGTCTGTCCTGCACAGCTGAAATGCTGTCCGAGTTTGTGCAAAGGGAGGCTCCAGTGGAGTGTTTCACTTAGCTCCCATGAGGCAGCACCAAGGGTCACGATGCATTCTAGAAATGTGTGGCCACACCCTGTTTCCAGGGGAGGAAAGGCTCTTTGGGTAGAGTTGACATTGGGTGAGGAGAAAGGGGGATGGTACCTGCAGAGATGGCCCTTTAAGACTGTCCCAAAGGACATTCGTGAAGTTGCTTTGTCAGGGGACAACTTCTGAGACGATGTAGATGTTCATTCTGGCACTCTCCACCAAGCCAGCCAGTCATAAACTATGTGCTGTGGGCCCAGCACTGCACCAGGGATGGAGGGTGTATTAGCCATTATTCATTGTTGAATAGTCCTATAGTTCCCTCCTGCTGCTGTAAGAAATGACCACAAACTTGGTGGCTTAACACAAGCAGAATTTATTCTGCCACCATTCGAGACCCAAATCAAGATAGCAACAGGGGTGCGCTCCTTCTAAAGGCTCCAGGGCAGAATCCGTCTTTGCTCCCTCCAGCTCCTGGTAGCTCCAGGCATTCCTTGGCTTGTGGCTCCATCACTACCATCTCAGTCTCTGTCTTCACATGGCTTCTCCTCCTCTCCTTATGATCTCTACTCCTTTGTGCGTCTCAGATAAGGACACTTGTCACTGGATCGAGGGACCACCTTCACGAGCCAGGTTGATCACATCTTGAAAGTCTTAATTTAATGATATCTGCAAAGACTTTGTTTCCCAAAAAGTTCGCATTCACAGGTTCCAGGGCTTAGGACATGGACATATTTGGGGGTTTGGAGGGGCACTATTCAACCCGTTACAGAGGAGGAGGGTGGGATCTTTGAGACTTGGTGGCCTCTCAAATAATTTTACAATCAGGTTGGTGGACCTGGGGGCTCCCATTTTATCCAAGGGCCTTCTGGTGTCCTGACTGGACAGAGCAGTAAACCCGTTCCCTGCCTGACCCTGGCGAGGGGGGGACTCAGCGGGGGTGGGTCTTCCTAGCGTCTCCTTTCATGTTCGCACCGCTCTCCCAGGACAGGTGCAGGGAGCTGAGGCAGTGTAGTCACAGTTACACAGCTGCCACGTGGGAGACTGGGATCCAAACCCGAGCTGGCCTGTTTCTAGATTTGGGAGACTTTCCTCAGTATGCATACTTCCGACAACTGCCCAGCAGTTAGTCCCTCCCCGATGGATGAGCGTTGGGTGAGGTGGTGACCCATGCTTAACCTTCTTGGAGCATAGAACAGGCTGAGGAGGAATGCACATGACCCAGGTCAGAGGAAGCCTTGAGGGTCATTCTCTGGTGGACAACGGAATCAACAGTGACAAAATCTGTCCATGTGAAGGGGAGTTTTAAGGAAAAAATTGTTACCTGGGCTGACTGGGGTAGATCTCAGCCCAGGTCTCTGTGGAATAGGCCTCCTGGAGATGGAAGAGATTCGGGTCTGGGGGAGGGTGTCAGGCATGGAAACAGAGGGGTGAGTGTGACGTGAGGCACCCTGGGTGGTGGCTGGCCACAGCGAGGTTGCTCTTTCTCCCCCTTCTTTGAGTTTGTGCTCGTCTTAGTTTGCTTGGGCAGCCATAAAAAATACCACAGACTGAGGGGCTTAAACAACAGACATTCACTTCTCACAGCTCTGGAGGCTTGAAGTCCAGGACACGGCTTCAGGCAATTTGGTTTTGGGAAGAGCTCTCTCCTTGGCTTGCAGATGGCCACCTTCCCACTGTGTCCTTACATAGCCTCTCCTCAACGCCTGTGGGGACAGAGACAGGACAGGGAGGAAGAGAGGACTCGCCTCCTCTTGGTTTAAGGCCACCAATCCTATTGGATTAGGGCCTCACCCTTATGACATCACTCATCTTTAATTACATCCCTAAAGGCCCTATCTCCAAATGCAGTCACATTAGGGGACAAAGGCTTCCACGTGAGTTGAGGAGGGACACAATTCAGTCCATAGCTGTCCTTTTCCCTCTCTTCCTCCTCTCCTTTTCTTCCTGGTCTCATGTCCAGCCCTCTGACCTTGTCCCCCAGGGGTACAGGCTGCGTTTCCCCACAGACCTCAGCCAGGGGCTGTAGACATGACACCTGTCTCTCCAAGCCAGTGGGGTAGTTTCTGAGCAGCCATGGGCTTCAAAGCCAGGGCTGGCATCTCCTGCCTGCCCTCACTGGAGGGACCCCAGGGAGCCCTCTCGGCCTTCACGTGGGGGTGAGAGGGGAGCAGAGTGAGGCAGGCTGCCCAGCCCAGTGGCTTGAAGCCCAGCTCAGCCCTCACCAGCCAGATGGCCCTGGGCAAGCCACTTAGTCCCTTGAGCCTCAGGTTTCTCATCTATAATGTAGGGGCAGTTAGCATCTCTGGCCCTGCCCCCCCCCCAACACAGCTGTTGTCAAGTAACTTTGGGGAAAGCCCTGGAAAGAGGCAAAACAGAAACAGGTCTAAAGGGTAACTGCGAGCGTGATTGTAAATAAAAAGCCTTAAGGTCTCGGTCACGAAGAAGATACCTCTGCCCAGACCCCCAAGTTCACAGGGGAGCTTCAGGCATGACGGAATGAGTCTTGGGTCCCATGGGGGGTGACCCTCTGCTGCGGACAAGGCGGTGTGGATTCTCTGGTTCTTTCTGGCTGCTCGAGGCACATGGTTCCAAAGAAAGAGAGACCCAGTTCTCCCAGGGCACAGGGGAACGTCATTTCTCCGGAGAAAAAGGCATACTTGCTATGTCTCCTCTGATGTCAGGATACGCCCCAGGATGAGGGTGGCCCGGCAGTCCTGGCCCCTGCACTTGTCAGACACAGTCCATATCCTGTCCTTTTCCACATCCGGGGTTCTGAAAGAAAATACCATCAAAGAGAAAGGAGAAAAAGCGATTTTCTTTCCAGGTAACGAATCTGTGTTTTGTTTTTGTTTTTGGTCTTTTTTAAATTGAGTTATCTAGAAGGAGGGCGGACTACTTGGTTGATCTTTCAAAACAACAGAAATGTGGTCCCAGAAGGAGTTGTTAAGTTGGACCTAAGTCAGAGCTACCCACGGCTGTCTCTATGTGGCCAGGAACGTTGTAAGAGGGGTAGAGTGTGCCAAGATGCTGAAAATGGCCCATTTTTAATTGAGACACTCTCTCTTCTTACAGTATTTGGGATTTTAGTGCCTAGAAATGGGTGGGCCAGCCTTTCCTGATAGAGACCACCCTCAGTTTACTGTGACCTTCTCTTGGCCTTCTCCTTGCTGTGTGACCTTGGGTAAGATGATGAATACTTCTGAGCGTCCATTGCCTCATCTTCAAAATGCAGGCAAAGAAATGGACAAGGGTACCTACCTTCCAGGCTTATTGTGAGGCTGAGGCGTGATGAGATTGCCTAGAGTCTCAATGCCTCAGCAAGTCCCTGTGGAGCCCACAGGGGTGGGAAGACAGGTCACCCTATCACAGGAGCCTCACTGAGACTTCAGTTTATTAGCTCTTTTTCCTTCTGGAGGTTAGGGAGATTCCTCCTGAGAAATCACCTGAAAACCAAGAGGGGAGTACAGAAGGCTGCACCCACCTGAATTCCTGAACCATTAACTCAGGGTCACCTCTGATTCCCAGAAAACACCTCTTACGCGTTGAATGGTTTCCATCAGCTGAGGGCATAGCATCCCAGGCTGTAGGTGGCCAAGTGCTTGGAATTCACCTCATCCTAGCCCCTCCTTTCACAGGCCCGGAGAAGGGGCAGCTGGCAGCTGGCCCAGAGACATACCGAGGAGTTAGTCAAAGAGCTGGGACAGGAACCCAAGTCTCCCGGCTTCTAGTATCAAGATAGCGCCTAACAAACGAGTCCTCTCTTTTCTTTCCTTCTCTTGACATGTTGAAATTCTGCCTCAATCCTGATTAGCAGGGGAGAGAAGAGATCTCAAATGGTGCCAGCAAGCTGGGCTGTGTTTGGCCTATGTTGTGTTTCAGTTTTTTTGGACTTGGTTCTCAGTGTTAAAATTCAGAAGATTTCACATAAACATGCATCTCTCAAGCTCCTCCTGGAAATGCAGAGGTTGGTGACACTGGCATCACATGGCCACAGTGGCCAGAGCAGATTAGCATTTGTCCCCTCATGACCAGGCACATGAGCTCCACCTGTCAGCCCCTACCTGGCCAGCCTCACTTCTCAATGCACCTGCCTGGGCTCGGTGGGCCTGAGCCTGTGGCACCTGAGTAGAACTTGCTTACCTAGGAAGGGTCTGTCTTCCCAGCCCGTCAGACAGCACTTCTGAACAACAGGTGGTTCCTGTTTTTCTGCCACTTTGTTCTCTCAACCAGTTAACCTGGCTTCAGGTAAAAGAGAAAGCAATAAGGCATCCCATTCCGTAATGAAGTTATTTTCCTAACGTCCCATTTGAAAACTGTGAACTTTCCAGAAGAAACTGTTGTTTTCTTTCCACGTTGACCTAGTTGCAAAGGAAAATCTCATTTTCTTAAAGAGCCGCCATCTTGCTGGTGTGGTGTGTGGACAGGCCGGTCAGCCTTTCCATTAGGAACACTTTCCTGGGCTTTAAAAACCCAGCCATAAGGATGTGTTTTGGACTGAAATTGGTCCTCCCCCAGTGGAACCTGGGAATCTTTATTTCAAGGACTCTTTCAAAACATCTTTCACTCTTGAAGTGCAAATGTGTGTGGTTTGCGGCATCCTCGACCACGTTTGGGGTTTGGGATTTTGCTGCATGACGTTTTTCCAACATTTAATTTTAAAGCCATCATCTTCTCTATGTATTTCCGTGGTTAAAATTGGTTTTTTCTTTTTCTATTGGGAGAGGATTGCATGAAAGGGGACTTTGTCCATCATTCCCAGTTGGGGTACACACGGACATGGGGCCTTGGTAGAGTCCCTAGCGTGGATGTCTCTTAAGTGAGTTAATTTATATCACCCAAGAAGAGTCAGTGGACGTGATTCAATGACAAGTTAAGAGGAGGTTTCCTTCCCAGTACTGCTTTGCTTGTTATTCTTGTTTTGATCCTTGCCTGCCCTTTGCAGGTATTTTTGATGATCTTGTTGGCTTTAATGATCAGGAGATAGAGTTCCAGGCTTGAGATGATTGTTCTAGGGGGAAATTTTGAAAATCTACTCTGTATCACTTAGTCATTTCTATGTTTCAAGAATTACTTGATATGTGCAGTATGAAGAGGTGGCCTACAGAAAATGGCCCAATACGTGTCCATTTGCTCCATTCATGCCAAGCTACTCAAGTCTGCTCTTCTTCCTCACTCCCTAACTTGGTCAAGACCGTTCATCAGCCTCCCAAACCGGAGACTCTGGATGTGGCCTTGACTCCTCCCTCTTGTCCTCTCCCACGTTGTCCTGTCCTCGCTCTGTCCCTCTCATTCCCATCTCCATAACCATGGCCTTCCCCCTGTCCTCCCATGACTTTGCCTCCTGACTAGCCCGGCTGTCTCCGTCTCTCCCTGGCCAGGCCACCCTCCACCCTGCTACCAGTTTTAGGCCTAAAAATGTCACGTCTCATCCCATTCCATTCTCTTGCTTAAAAAAACTTTTGTTGGCCCCTGCCATCTCAGGGTAAAATCCAAACTCTGCAGCATGACGTACTAACCAACTTTCCAGGCTTGTCATTCACCATTCCCCACCGAAGGACCTTATGTTCCCATCACTCTGGACCCATCATTCCATGGACAACCTCTCCACCAATCAACGTTCTGTTCTCTATATCTAGAATGGCTTTCCCCAGATGCCTTTCTTTGGCAAACTCTTTCAAGGCCCAGGTCAAACATCACAGCCCTTGGAAGTCTTCCTTGGTCTCTGGCACGTGGAGTTAGAATTTTATTCAAAGCTCAGCAATAGTGTTTGTCATCATGTACTGTGGTTTCTCTTTCTTTGGGTCTTATCTTCCCCTAGACTATGAATACTTTGAAGATATTATTCCAGATTTGTATTGATCTCTGAATTTCTGTCACCTAATACAGTGTCTGACCCATAGGAGGTGGGTCTTCAATGCCAGGTGAATTGAATAATCTTAGCTAATAGTTATAAAGTGCTTGGCAGGCACCAGGGACCATTTCGAGCGCTTTGTACATTTGAACTGTCAAAACCACCTTTGAGGTATAAGCACTCTTAGAATTCCATTTGCTGATGAGAAGCCTGGGGCATGGAGAGGTTATGTGAGCTACCCAAGGTCACACAGCCTGGATTGCGTTCAGCCTGCCTGAGCGCAGAGCCTGTCTGCTGGCTGAATCCTGACATTATTCTGTTTTCCAGTAAATGAGTCCCAAGTCAAGTGCCCTGATCAACCTCTGGATAGATTTAAGGTAAAGATCATAGTAGGGGCTCAAACCCAGGATCCATTTCTGGTCCTAAGATTTTCATCTCAGACTGGAGATCCAAAGCTCCATCTCTGTGCTCTTTACTTCCTCAGCTACTAGACACAGGTGAGCCATGGGCGGCTTGGGTAGGAAGGCTGATAAATGGCTGGCTCACTTTTGGGAACAAATCATCTAAAACGTGAAATCCTGATCTGAACAGATACCTCCTAGGCAGTATCAAACCTCAGGGACAAAGGCAGAGACACACTGGTCCCTTCATTATCATCTTCATCATCACCCTCGTCCTCTGGGAGTGTCTCTGAGGTCAGCAAATAGACACTGTGCAAGTCTGCAAGCCCAAGTGTGATTGAGAGTTTTCTGTATGTTTGTCCAGGACACAGGTTTGTACATGAATGACCCAGCGTGAGTCCTGCGTGTGGCTGAAGTTTCCCCGGGGGACAACTGTCAGGAGAGCCAAGGTAATTACCTCCTTCCTGGAAGGATGTGGATGGGTTCATCTGTCTGGGATGTTTAGGTACAGTCTTCCCTGGAGGTGGGGACCTGAACTAGGACTCCTGCCAGATCTAGTCCACTTTGGAGGCAGGTGGGCTGGAAAGAACAGAGGCTGAGGAGGGCGCCTCGCTGGGGTTCCAGTGCCAGCTCTTGTCTCTCCAGCATCATTCCCTCTTTTGACCTTTCCCAATTATCGGCAATCTCTGTTTTGCTGATCTGAGTGGTTTGGGGGAATGGATTCACCTGCTGGCTCCAGGGGTGGAGCCGTGAGAAGGCCAGTCCGATCACAGGACCTTTGCTGGGAATCCAGGGCAAGGAGACTTTGTTTTTCCCCTGAATATGCCTGAGCAATTCTGTAATCCTGGGGGCTTGTTAGAAATGCAAATTCTTAGGTCCTACCCCAGACCTATTGAGTCAGAATCTCTGAGCCCGAGCCCAGGAAACAAGCCCTCCAGGTAATTCTGATGAGCACTCCAGTTTGAGAAGCGCTTCTCTCAATTTATAGATGACTAAACATATATATATATAGGCACAAAAAAGCAAGGCGATTTGCCCAAAGTCACACAGCTAGTGAGGAGCTAAGCCAGGTCTAAAAGTCAGCTGTGCTCCCACCCATGCCATTTAAAGGCATCTCTTTTTGTTTGTCTATTTGTTTTTGGTTTTTTAAAACTTTTAATTTTATTCTGGAGTATAGTTGATTAAGAATGTTGTGTTAGTTTCAGGTATACAGCAAAGTGATTCAGTTATACATGTACAGGTATCTATTCTTAAAGAAAAAATGAAGAGGCATCTCTGTGTTTTCGTTAAACTGTAAAACCATCAGCAACAGAAATCACTTCTCGCCTTTGAAGGTCCTCCCCTACCCGGTCTTTTTCTCCAGGGATGAAGATAAATTTCACTTGCTCTGAGGTTAGGTGGAGTGAAGTCTCACTATTACTCACATATTTATGTGCCCTATCACAGACTTGATCAGCGTCGGCTGCCCTCAGGAGACCTTGGAGTCAGCGAGGACCACGTCCTGCCTGAAGAGACAGGTCCACCTTTGGCCCAAGCCCCAGGTCGTGCTGGGAGAAAGGTGGGTGCCATCCTTTCTGGGGTCAAGGTCCTGGTCTCTTGGCTGGCTCCTCCCAAGTTGATCTGGGCTCCCAGCTTTGGTTCGCCACCCAAGCCTCTGCTCCGTGTGTATGTGAGGGTAGGTGGGGCTGGAGGGGTACGGCTGGGTCCTGGCCAGAGTCGTGGCTCCAGTCTGGAAGTCCAGGCATACCTAAGTCGTCTCTCGTGGCTCCCCAATGCCATATTAGGCTGCCCCCTCTGAAGGGTGGAATCTCTGACTCATCCTCCCCCTCCCCCCACACCCTCACACTCCTGCCAGTTTTGGCCAAGATTAGAATTCACTCAAATCTGTGGGTTCTAAGGTTTCTGCGCTATTTCAGTTTGGCAAATGACTCCTTGTTTCAAGTCAGAAAAAGAAGTCCTTTCCCGAAAGAGGCTTGGGAAGGCTTTTCTTGGTGACCCAATGGTTTGGGCAACTGAAAAGGTGATGATTTCAGTGCATGTTAATCAGAAAGAAGCTGACTCTGTTTTCTCAAATACATCTGGGGTTAACAGTTGAGAAGCAGTGAGACTTTCTCATCAGCATGACAATCTAATCTACCCTCCCAGAACATCCTGTAGATTTCCAGACCCGTGCTAGGTCCCCTCTGGGCATTTTAGTAAGCCACACCCCAGTCCCACCAAGTAGGCAAACTTTCCCATTTTAGAGATGAGAAAACTGAGGTTCAGAGTAGTCACATTCAAAGCCTGAGGCCCTACAGCTGAGAGGTGGCATCGGGACAGGAGCTCTGGTCTCACCTGTGGTTTTGCCACACCGATGGTCCTGACTCTTGGGAAGAGGCAGGGGTCTCGTTCTGCTACCCCAAGAGGACCAGCTGTGCAGTCTCTATACCTCTGCCTTTGGATTTGAAAGGTGAATCAGATAGGGCTTTGGGGATGTGGGCAACAGAACAGGCAATTGAAAATGAGGGACAGAATCAGGGAACAGTAGAGCAGCCAGGGCCGAAGGATCGGAACGTGGCTGCTCTGAGAGTCTCGGCAGAAGCAGATGGAAGGTCTCTCTGTGGTGGTGCCACTGGAACAAGGCCACCAACCATTTCCTGCTTTTTGTCCCTCTGCTCATGATTCAGATTCCAAGGAAAACCTGCATAGTGGGCTCTGTGGGGCTCAGGTGCCATCTCTTGTCTTGGGGAGAGCGGGGCATCTTGAATGACGGTCTCATCAGACAGCTTGCAAGTTTCCAAAAGGAAATCAGGATGCCAGTACTGAGAGAGAAAGTGAGGAGAGTGGGTGTTGGATTGGGTGCCAGAAAGCCAGAAACACAGCACTGGGTGCTGATGGGGAGCCCAGACAGCCCCTGGTCCCCTGGCTGTGGGGTGGGTCTTTTTTCCTCCTCTCATTAACACCTCTGAGGTCTGGATGTGTTTTTTAAGTCTGGTAGACCTGAAGACATTTTTGGGTCCAGGCTGACCTGTTATCCTGAAATGTGGCTTCGAGAGATGGCCCAGTTGTGATAATGGGGCTGGGAGATGCCAACCTCATGCAGCTCAGGCCCCTCCTTCAGAGCACAGCCCCCTACCGGCTAAGCGACGCCCAAGGGGTGTGCAGTAGGGGGGCGGGTCATGCGTGCCAACTATGAGAACTCCCTGTTGTTCTGCAAACTTTGAAGCTCTGGGGCAAAAAGGGCCAGGAGATAATGAGTGGGGGCTGAACAAAACGACTCCCCTGCCTGACTGCGAAGAAATGCTCCTGGGATGAAGAGAGAGGAAGACAGTCCAAGGGGTCTTAGAGATGACCCACGCCAAGACTTTTGACTCTAAGAGGGAGACTGAGGCTGGAGAGGGGAAGGCAGCGGCCCAGGTGGTACCACTGATGACTCAGGTTCCAGCCTCTGCTCTGGCCATGTCCCTCCCATTTAGTCTCCCAATCACCACTGATCAAGCACCAACTGTGGGCCGCTCGGTGGGCACACTGGGTCTCATGAAACTACTCTTTACCCCCAGGGAGTTTATAGCCAAGAGGGAGGAAGCAAGGAAATGAAAAACCACAACAAGAGGCTGGAGCTGAAGGGTTTTACCTCAGAGACTCAGGGGGGCACATTTTTGGCCTCTGTTGACCCCCAAAGCTTGTACCTTTGTCATGAGGAACCTTGGGGGCTCTTGTCCAGAAGCTCAGTTTCCTTCCTCTATGCCTGTTCTACCTTCATCCTGGTCTTCTAAGTCCTAGCTCGAAGGCCTGCCCACACCTCTCCCTCGGGGGAAAGACACCTTTTCTGCATCCCAGTCCCGGGATCCCTCTCTCTGCAGATCCCGAGTGAAGTGCCCAGGGCCCGCTCGTGGTTGGCTCTTCAGTAGGGCCACCTGCATACAGTGAGGATAAATGATGAATTGTACCCTCTCTCGGCTGGACCCCCCGGTGTTTGCCCACCTGCTTGCCCTTTCTAGGCTCACTCCCAAATAGCACTTGCCCAGAAATGCTTTATACACTTGCTGAATAAACATCTTGGTTTCATTCTGGGGCCACAAAAGCATCAAAAGTGGAAATTATGCTTCACTGAAGTGGAATTTGGCAAGCATGTAGTGGCCATGGCCTCACGGTACGTTTAAACTAGAAGTTCAAGCTCCAGCTCTCCCACTGAAAGGCCGTGTGACATTGGGCCAGCTTCTGAACTTCACTAAGCCTTAGTTTACTGATCTGTAAAATGGACAGAATTCTGATGCCTATCTCACTGGAAGTACGTGAGAATCAAATAAAAGAGTATAAATATAAAAGTGCTAGGTAAACCTCAAAGTACTGAGCAAATACTAGGTATCATGGTTACATGGCCCCTTGATATGGTCCATTTGAGAAAACATAGAATAATTCAAATCTTAGTGCCTGGGCCTAATCTTTATGATAAAAAGGAAAAAGAAAAAGAAAGAAATTTAGTAACCTGTGGTGCTTGGCTGTTTTCTCTTAAAAATGAAGTTAAAATCCAACAAGAAAGGCCTGGGAAACTAGAACTGATTAGATAATTCTCCGAGGGCGTCCCCAATCCTTTTCCAGGAGGGCAGGCGAACATTATCACAGGGCTCAAACAAAACATGTGTTGACTTTTCAAAGTGGGTATTCCCCCACCCACAGAAAAACCTGGCCCGGAGGGGTGGCCTGGCTGATGTTATCTTCAGGGAGTGCCTGGTACAAAGGAAAGAAGTGGGGACATGATGGCATCCAGAACAACAGAGGCAGCTACGGGGAGGAGGCCAGGCTGGGAAACGCCGAGAACTTTGCCTGTCTTTAAAGAAGCTCACTCGTTCCAGGAGCAGGATGGGGCGTTTAAAACATTGTTCTTTTCTGATTCTTATCCAGAGAACGATGTAGTAACGCTTTCCAGTATATGACAGGGGAATGCCACAAGGAAGGGGGTTACTCCAGTTCCCCTTGGCCTCAGGATGGGGAGACCGAGGGCTCAGTGCTGTGAAGAAGTCGTAAGCTGAGCTGTCTCCAGAGACAGAGGTGTTGACACAGAGGCTGTAAGGCCCCAGGGAAGAGGAGGGGGTGATGCAGAGAGAATCCCCATTAAATGGGATGAAGATGAGATAGAGGGTCATTTCGACTCAGGTTCTTCAGGTTTTCCCAGCTTTGAGGTTTGGGGTTAAAATCCTAACAAGCACCTTCTAAAGATGAAATCCAGCAGAATGCATGGTCCTCTGCACTGTAGATCCACCAGTGAAAAGATATGGACTCTCTGGATCTCCACTGGGTCCTCAATCCCTCCATACAGGCCCTGCACAAATAATTATTAGTTGGATAATCAATAAATGAGCAGAGTCTGGTGGTTGAGTGTGTTGGACTGCTTGGATTCAACCATGGCCCTATTTCCTGCTACCTGTGTGACCTTAGCGAATTATTTAACCTCTCTGTGCCTTGCAGCCCTCGTTGGTGAAGTGGGGCTATAAATACACTCGGCCTCATAGGTGGTTGTGGAGTTCAAATGGGATGATACGTGCAAACTGCTTAGCACAGCGCCTGGCACGTATAGTAAGAGCCCAGGGGGGTTAGCATGGAGGTCGTTAGGACACAGCATGGGGAGGACAGTACTTCCCACCCCCGTGAACTTGGGTGGGTCCATAGCACTTGCTGTGGCCAATAAAATACGTGTAAAGTGATGTGTGGGACTTTGTAGGTGAGAACTCTTTACTACATTCCCTTCCCCTCCCACAGCCACTGTGGAAGCACATGCTGAGATGGACCCCTGGGTCCCCCAGTGACTACAACAAGCAGAGCCCCCTGCCTCCCTGCACCAGACAGTGATGGGAGCCAGAAATGAACTTTGGGTGGTTAAGCCTCTCAGATATGTGGTATGTTTGTTATTGCATCATAGCCTTAATTCTCCTGACTAATACAATCCCTTATTTCAGTTTTAGGATGCAGGTACCCATGGAGAATTCTCCTCACACACTTTATTTTCTGGAAAGAAGCAGCATGATAGGATGGCCAGAGCTCAAGCTCTTGGGCAATAGACCTGGGTTTGAATCCTGCCTGGTTGCTGTCTAGCTCTCTCTTTTCAGGCAGGTTCTTTAACTCCCCAGAGCCTCAGTGCCCACGTATAACCAGCCCTGCTGCATTGGGTTGTAGGGGCTCCAGGTGCTGGAGGAGTGCCTGGCACAGGCTGGCAAGCCTCCCGTGTTTAGTGCTGATGGGCTGTGGCCAGGGCTGCTCATGAGAACTTCTAGTGTGGCCGCACATCACCTCCTCCTGGGCTAGTGAGACACATTAGGTAATTCCCCGAGGGCGTCCCCCGTCCTTTTCCAGGAGGGCAGGCAAACATTATCACAGGGCTCAAACCAAACGTGTTGACTTTTCAAAGTGGGTATTCCCACTTTGAAATTGTGTGTAGTAATTGCTCAGAATCCCTCTCTGGCCATCTGAGCTGGGCTGACATCTTTGCTTTGCCCCCGTGGAACCACTCTCTACTCTCCCCACCTTCTCTGCCCCAGGGGCTGACACATATAGACACACAAGCAGGCCACTGGCCTCCACTGGGTTGGGGATATTTATTCCTTCCATATCTTCCCCAGCTACCTGCCTGTGAAGCCACCTCAGGCTGGCATTGCCATTTGACTCCAGGGCCCTGCTTCTCTCAAGCTGGCCTCACCACACAAGGTTCCCTGGGGGTATGGTCACTATACCTGAAGGTGGTGAGGGCTGTGCTATTGCCATGTTTCTGCACTGTGGGGTTCCTCTCACTCCACTTTCTAGAATGATCCTATCTTCAGTGTGCCACCCAGTTCCGGCCAAGGTCCTGAGGATGTCTCAGTCCTCAGGGCTGTCTCTCTCCCTCTCTCACCTCCTGTGATCTCTCTTGCCGGTCTTGCTTCCCCTGGGCAGAGCCTTCTCTTCTCATAGCAGACTGGCTTAGCCCCTTCTCTATACCTCACCTTTCCAGTTATGTTACAGGCACGCTCTTTAAAGGCAGAGCCTCTCAGGTCTTTCTTGGGCACCTGCCCAGAGTGGACTGGAGGACTCTCTTTTCGTTGCACATGTGGAGCTTATATAAAAATACAGATGCCTGGGTTCTACCCAGACCTATTGCATCCAGATCTCTGAATGGGGCCCAGGATTCGGATAAGCAGACAAGGGTTGAAAAGCAACAGAGGATGAGAGTTCCCTGGTGGCCTAGTGGTTAGGATTCTGGGCTTTCACTGCCACAGCCTGGGTTCAATCCCTGCTGGGGGAACTGAGATCCCACAAGCTGCGTGGTGTGGTCAAAAAAAAAAAAAAGCGGGCTTCCCTGTTGGCGCAGTGGTTGAGAGTCTGCCTGCCGATGCAGGAGACACGGGTTCGTGCCCCGGTCCGGGAAGATCCCACATGCCGCGGAGGGACTGGGCCCGTGAGCCATGGCAGCTGAGCCTGCGCGTCCAGAGCCTGTGCTCCGCAACGGGAGAGGCCACAGCAGTGAGAGGCCCGTGTACCGCAAAAACAAAAAAAAAAACAAAAAGAAGCCACAGAGGAGATGGTTGGTAACTGTGATACACCAAGGCCCTGTTAATTATATTATGATTGTACAAGAAGGTTGATTATGCACACTCATTCCACGTGGACACGTGTGCCTGGTGTGTGAGTATACGTAGGGGCAGGCTGGCTAGTCTGCTCGATGTCCCACAGAAAGGCTCTGCTCACTGCTCCCCCTGAGCCTTCGTTCCTGCTACTCTCCTGTAAGAACAGCAGAGAAATACCCTTCCTTCTGCTCATGGAAATTCCCCCATCTTTCAAGGCCCACCAGCTTCGGCCAGCCATTGCTTGCAGCACACAGTGAGGGAGAAGGTCCCCTTTGATATTTACTGTGGTTTCATGCCCAGTTGTATTGATACATGAATGATCTCATGCTGTATATTCATCTGGAGAATGGGAACTCAGTTTTAAACTTGTTTTTTCCTCCTTCCCCTCTGCACTGTTTATTGACTGCCTTGTCTATGCCAGTGACCATAGGTGCTCTTTTTTTTTTGCGGTACGCAGGCCTCTCACTGCTGTGCCCTCTCCCGTTGCGGAGCACAGGCTCCGGACGAGCAGGCTCAGCGGCCATAGCCCACGGGCCTAGCCGCTCCGCGGCATGTGGGATCTTCCCGGACTGGGGCACGAACCCGTGTCCCCTGCATCGGCAGGCGGACTCTCAACCACTGCGCCACCAGCGAAGCCCCATAAGTGCTTTTTTATATGTCAGGTCATTAATCGTTGCAACCATCCCATGAAGTAAACATTATTATCACCATTTGACAGATAAAGAAGCCAAGGTTCTGGGTGGGTGGGTGGACAGGTTGGGGGTAAATAACTCGTCCAAATGTCAGAATTGAGTTTTCATCCCAGGTCTGTCTGGCTCCAAGTCATTTGCTATAAATCAGACCAAGCTCTTTGGTCTCAGGACTCCTTTACATTCTTAAAAATTATTGAAGAGTCCAAAAAAAACTTTGTTAACCTGGGCTATATCTATCCATATACCATATTAGAAAATAAAACCAGAAAAAACACAAGTATTTATTTCACATAAATCAGCAATAATACTCCCACTATATATTATACGTATAACTTTTTAAATGAAAATTAACGATATTTCCCAAAAGAAATAAGAGCGAAAAGTGGCGTTATTTTACATTTCGCAAAACTCTTGCCTGCCTTAATGGAAGACATCTGGATTCTTGTACTGGCTTGTGCAGTCAATCTATTGTGATACAAATCATGTAGTCCCTGGGAAACTCCACTGTACACTTTGGAGACAATGAGAGTGGAAAGGGCAGACAATCTTTAGTATTGTTACGGAAACCATTTTGAACCCATGTAACCCTGAGAAGGTCTTGGGGACCCCCGGGGATGCCTGGGCGGTACTTTGAGAATCACAGCTCTAAGCTGATAAGCTCTGCCTGCTCTTTTCATTCTCACCACTTCTGGGTACTTGTCTATCTACAGCACAGTCTGGACTTCATGCATACCCAACCATCACTGGGTAATGTGAAGGTAGGAAGAGGATGACTAGGCAGTCTTCATCCATCCTTTACCACCAGAAAAGGGCACCCATTGAGTTTGGCTCTGACCCTGGGCTCCTGGAGAGAGGCTGCTATGGTCCAGTGAGTGGCCCAGGTTCTCCAGGCTGTAGAGGGCACATGGGAGGTATGGTGGGTTCTTTTTTTGTGTGTGGTACGTGGGCCTCTCACTGTCCTGGCCTCTCCCGTTGCGGAGCACAAGCTCCGGACGCGCGGGCTCAGCAGCCATGGCTCACGGGCCTAGCCGCTCTGCGGCATGTGGGATCTTCCCGGACCGGGGCACGAACCCGTGTCCCCTGCATCGGCAGGCGGACTTTCAACCACTGCACCACCAGGGAAGCCCACGGTGTGTTTTTGACCAGCCTTCATGAGAGTTTGCAAGCTCAGCTTGATGATGAGCCTATGACCTGAATGAATCACTGCCATTTATTTTCAAGGGAAAAAAGAGAAAAAAATATAAATGTCTCTAGCACATTGGGGATCAAAACACATTCCTGTCAGTTTTGGGGGGAGGGAGGGATAGGTGGAGCCCAGGGGATTTTTAGGGCAGTAAAATTATTCTGTATGATTCTATGATGGTGGATACAGGTCATTATACATCTGCCAAAACCCATAGGGTGTACAAGACCAAGAGTGAGTCCTAACGTGACCTATGATTTTAGTTCATAATAATGTATCAATATCAGCGCATCAGTTTTAACAAATGAACTACGCTAATGCAAGACATTCATTATATGTGGGAATGAGGAGAGAGTGAGAGGTTCTATGGGAACTCTCTGTACTTCCCGATCATTTTTCTGTAACCGTAAAACTGCTCTTAACAAAATAAATCAGAACAAAACATCCCTGGCCGTCTGGGTCTTAGCAGAGGGTCTTTGTGGTTTGGGGGCTGGAATGGCCCAGAGGAAACCCCTGAACCACTGTCTTGACTGTGCCACCACCCTGGGAAACTGTACCCACTCACACATCATGACCCCAGATGAGACGTTCTCCTGGGATCTTTCTCCCATCGTCTGCATCTGTAGCTCCCAAAAGTCTACGGTAGCATCAGCTAGGATTTGGAAGGTATAATTCTGGTGGTGAGACTAGTAATTAGAGGATTGTTTAAAGACTCCTGGCGTTGTTTAATTACTTGAGAACTATCAGCCCATCATCACTGGGATAATAGCCCCACTAAAGCACAATGAAGCCAGGACACTGTGCATCTGTGGCTGGGCAATCTCCTGTACTGTGATCTGGGAGGGAGCCCCAGCTCTTCTGCCCAGGCTGCTTGGGACTCGAGCCAGGAATTCAACAGGAAGATGTCTGGTGACTTGGGGAGGAATCAGAAGATGTGGCTGGCTGAGGTGTACGCACTGTGAGTTGATCACCAGCTCAGGCAGCCATGCTTTGACTTGCTATAAGAAACACCCCTCCTCCCCGCCACTAAGTCTTCTTTTAAACAAGCCGAGTTGGTAGAACAGAACCTGTATGGCCATCCTTGGGGATGTGTGGACCATAAGGTTGGGATGGAGAGGGCAAGGGAGGCACCTAGGGCACCAGTTTTTAGGAGGTACGGTAAGTGCAGACTTGGCACCTGAGAGCCTTTTGCATCCCAGGTACCTGGCTCTCAGCTCCCTAGACCCTGTCCTACAGTGTGCCTTACCTTGATAGCTGGTTGAATCTTCAGAAGTGTTACTGGTCTTCGCCACACCTGAGTCCTATGCACTATAAATAGCTCTCAGTGTGGGCTCCCCAACTTCTTTCTCCAGTGTGCCTCTCCTTCCCCAGCTCCTTCAGGGCTGGCGGTCCCAGGAAATGAGCCTGACCCTGGAAGGTTTGTTCCACAGTCCAGTGAACACACAGGCTCTCAGATAAAAATATGCTTAGGAGAGACAATAAGTGGTTGTTTTGAGATTGAAAGCGGAGACCCTAGTGACAAGGCATGGGGGAGGCTTTCCTAAGACTTTCTACTTTCAGGGTGAGGAGTGATGGGGGGGATTGTTTGTGAGGACAGCTATGGAGGTGACCCCTCAAGGAATTTGTTTGGGTTTTTTTTTTTTTTTTGGTTCTCTATTTGCTCAAACTTAATTAGTAATATTATAACTTTCCATTTAATCATTGACCTAAATGAGTTGTATTTTTATCTCAGCAGGAGTCTGGCTGGGGCTGAAAGAAGCAGCTGTGGCAGCTGAGTGAGAGGCAAAACTCTTACTAGAATATTTGGGCCGGCAAGTGACACCACTTCTGCTCCAAGATAAGATGGAGACTCTTCCAAGCTATGTTTTAAAATCATAAAAAAACAGAGTCTCCTGCTGGAGATAAGATGTATGTTGGTTTGGAGCATCTGGGGGCTGTAAAAGAGGAGGGTTATACCAGCATTACTGAGATTATTGCTGAAACCAAGATTATAAGTAATTAAGGTTTTGAAAGTTTTCTCCAGGTACACAATAGACTAGTCAGTATCTTGGATTCTTGAGCTGGGGTCAGGTTAACTATTAAAAGAGGAAAAAAAAAGTATTTCTAGCAAACCTGAAGTTTATTTAAAGCCTACGCCATTCCTGTTGCTTTAGCAGATCTCGCTTTAAGCTGTAGCTCTTTTCCTGGCTCTCAGGACATCTAATGTTGATTCATTTCCATGCTGTTTAAACTCATTGCCAAGTCCATTTAGCCTCATTTTTACCCCGGGATGGATGTCCTTCACCACCCTGTCCCCTGGGATCCAACAGACTCACAGCCCTAGGAGAAATGAGGACCAGCAATCATTGCATTTCTTCTCCAACTTTAACTCCCTTTCCTAGAACCAAATGCTGGGTTTGCACGGGAGATTCTTGCTCCCTTTCTTTCTCAGAAGGAACAGATTGCATTTTTCATTGCAGAAGCACATGAGCCCTAACTTTCATGTGACTAAAATGTTCTTTTATAGGCATCCTTTTTCAGTATCTTTGATCTGCAGGATGTAATCACATTTTCCTTGAAGATATAAATCATCTAGAAAAACATAGAAGAGGAGAAAATGCCCTTAAATAACTTCTCAAACTGAATTAAAAACATAAGTTAATTATTTTGAATTATTTCATAATTCTCCCGTCTGTATCTTCTGTTCTCATCTTGTCTTAGCATCATCTGTGCTGGCCACCCTGGATCTTAGACACTTCATTCACAAAGGGAAACTTTTAATTTGCTTAAATTGGCATGGAACGACTTTCACAGGATCAGAGGATTTAACTTTGTTTTTTAAATGTCCGTTTTTAATTTTTAAATGTTTTTAATTTTTTTAATGCCCACGGATAAATGGATAAAGAAATTGTGATACATATCTACATAACAGAATGTTATTCAGCCTTAAAAAGAAAAAGGAAATTTCTCCATTTGTGACAACACAGATGAATCTGAAGGAGGTTATGCTAAGTGAAATAAGCCAGCCACAGAAAGACAAATGCTGCCTGACCTCACTCATATGTGGAATCTAAAATAGTCCAACACTTAGAAGCACTGAGTAGAGTGGTGGCTGCCAGGAGCTGGGGGTGGAGGAAACGGGGAGATGTTGGTCAAAGGGTATAAACTTTCAGTTACGCAAGATGAGCAAGTGCCGAAAATCTAACATACAGCATGCTGACCGTAGTGAACAATACTTTATTGTATATTTGTGTTTGCTAAGACGGTAGATCTTAAATATTCTCACTACACACATACACACACACACACACACGTAATTATGTGAGGTCATGGGTATGCTGATTAGCTTGACTGTGGTGATCATTTCACGATCATACACAAATCATACATCAAGTTGTACATCTTAAATATATACAACTTTCATTTGTCTATTATACCTCACAATTACCAAAGCTAAAAAAATTTTTTTTTAAAAAACAAGAAATTAAAACAAAACAAAACAAGACATTTTAGCAATCATTTAACCAAAAGTGTGTCATAGTGTTCAGGACTTTTTGTGTTGCAGATACCAGAAACCTGCTCAAGAAATAGAGAGACGCTATGGAAAAGATAAAAGGGTAACTCTCAGGACGGAAGAGGGGGCCCCAGGGCCAGGCAGCTCCAGCGTCTCAGGAGCAGGTGCTGGGCCCCTCCGGGCAATCGCAGAAGCTTCTCCGCCCTGGATGACCTGTGCTGCCCATACCTTGGGGGTTGCATCTTTGGAGCTTGGTGCCAAAAAAAAGGAGGATGTTTCCAGTCTGCAGAGTTAAAAAAAAATATCCAAGAGAAGGGCTCAATTTTGCTGAACTTGGGTCATGTGCTCACGTACACCAGCCACAGCACTCTTACAGGGGAGACATTCCAGGTTCCAAAAAAGTTCGTGACTCTGATTGTCCCTCAGAGGAGTTGCAGAGTTGCACCAGGAGCTACACTTGCCCCCACCACACAGGGTGACTTCATCCCCTACATGCCAAAATGCTCCCCCCCCACCACTCTTTCTCTGAGGAAAAATGAGCAAAGAGTAAAATACAGTGTTGCCATGACCAACTGGAACCTTTGATTAACCAGAAATCGGGTTTTCATTCAACTTCAGGGGAAAATAGAAGAAAGTCTTGGGGGCTTACTTCACAGTCTCACTCTTAGGGTATATTCCAGGGGGCTCTCATTCTTCCAGATATCTTTTGCATGCTTTTTAAATTGCGATAAAATACACATAACCTAAAATTTACCATTTTAAATGTACAGTTCAATAGCATTAGGTACATTCACAATGTTGTGTAATGATCACCACAATCCGTTTCACCATCCTAAACAGAAACTCTGTACCCATTAAATAATAACCTCCCCCCGCCCCCTGCCCCAGCCCCTGGTAATCTCTAGTCTACTTTCTGTCTCTATGAATTTGCCTATTCTAGATACCACATAGAGGTGGAATCATGTAATATTTGTACTTTTGTGTCTGACTCTTTCACTTAGCATAATGTTTTCAAGGTTGGTTCACCCATGTTGTAGCATGTGTCAGAATTTTATTCCTTTTAATGGCTGAATTATATACATATATATATATAGGTATATTTACCTATATATTCCATTCATCTGCTGATGGACATTGGGTTGTTTCCACATTTTGGCTCTTGGGAATAATGCAGCTATGAACATTAGCGTACATTAAATGTCTTTTGGCAGTGCTGAAAATGTATTTATTTTCATTCAAATGATGCTTCAGTGTCTTCAATTACAACAACAAAAAATTGTTTCCAATCAAAATGGAGGCTCTGTGGGCTCATGGAGAAAGGATGGGCTCCAGAATCCTACAGACTCATCTTTAATGCTGGGTTTATGATTTCCTAGTCTGTGACATGGAGCAAATTATTTAATCTCTCTGAGCCTTTTTTTCCCCCTCATCCAACAAATGATGGACAAAAAAGTCTGAAATGGACATTTCTGGGTTGCTCTGAGAATTTAATGCTTCCCAAAATCACTTAGTAACCACAAGAGTGCCTGGTAGCACTTTTGAAAAACACAATTCCTGAGCCCCACCCCAAAACTACTGACTTAGAATACCTCGGAGTGAGGTCAGGATGTCTGCATCTTGACCAAAATCTTCAGATGAGGTTGATAAAGCCAGATTTAAAACTCATCACTGAAATCAAGCCTGTGAAGCCAACCCCTAACTCAGGACTTGATACAAAGTAGGAGTTTAATAAATGCAAATCTTCCCTCTTCCCCCTTTCACTTCTGTATACTGTACCTATGAATAGAGGACGATTGCCTTTTAAGGGACATTTGCAACAATGACCGTTCCACGTAACAACAACAGAAATTCTAATGATGGGTTGTTTTCTAGTTTGAATGACTAACCAGTCACCTCTGACTCTAAGTGATGTTGGCCGTTCAGGCTATAAAGCCATTCCCTTTATTCATTTACATCTTTGTTGATGCATTTGGGTACCATTGCACTGTGGGCAATTCAAATGGGCTAATGAGGGTGCTGGGGTGAAGGGAAGCTGGAGGAATGTACCAAGTCATGTTATGTGGAAGAGAAGACTCCTAAGAGATCGTCATGCAAACCCGAGGCTCCAATGCAGAGAGAGAACCCATGAATTTCTATCAAACAAGCCAGATTGATGTTATTATTTATTTATTTGGGGG
Source organism: Mesoplodon densirostris (assembly GCF_025265405.1). Lineage (NCBI taxonomy): Eukaryota > Metazoa > Chordata > Mammalia > Artiodactyla > Ziphiidae > Mesoplodon > Mesoplodon densirostris. The sequence continues at coordinate 10,533,589 of NC_082661.1, forward strand.
TGCCCTTCAAATTATAAAAGGAGCGGACAGAGGGAATGTAGTAGACATAATTTGTTCCAGGTTCCGAAAAAGCATACTTGTGTCTTATGAGATCTTGCAAGAAAAATGTAATACGAATTGGCTTAGAGATGAGAGCTGTCAAAGAGATTGAAAGCTGAATTATGAACCAAGACTAATGAGAGCCTGCAATGTGCACCAAGTTAGGGATGGAGTCCAAGAGAATCACTGCAAGGTCTTACGGGGGCGGTAAACAGCCTATTAATTAAGGTAGCAGATGGTAGTAAATTGGGAGATATTTCAGATTCCAAGGACAGAAAAAGGAATGAAAGCGTGAGATCTGTATTGGGGAGTTAGAAATCCCAGCACGAAATCAATGACAGGAAACTAATAATAGCCACAGGTAGTCTTGGATGCGAGCGGTATCTGGAATAGTATGGGATTCAAAAGAGGCTGTAAATATTAGTGGAAAGGCTGAGAAGCTACTGGAGAAAGCCATCCACCGTGCAATTGCTTAGTTTGAGGGACCCAGCAAGTCAGCTTGGGTATGTGTGCCCGGGCTGTAGGTTTAGGTTAACACATTTCTGGGTAAGTGTAGTCTTCAATCTCCCCATGAGCATTTGCAGACAAGGAAGTTGCCTGATTAGAAGGGACTAAATTGCATGTAAATTGAAGAAGTAAATTAGCATAGGGAGATAAAAGCAGATGAGCTGAGATAATCAGTGTGATTTGACCAGAGTAAGAAGGCAAAGTGGTGAAGCAGCTAGAATGTGGGCTTTGGATCTCCCAGATTGGGGGCCTACATCATCTCTGCCACTTGCCTTCAGTTCATTATTTAGCCGTTTTGAGCCTCAGTTTCCCCACCAATGAAATGAGGGCAAGATTTCTTACTTTCTGTTGATAATGTAATTTCAATGAGATTTCTGTGTAGATCACCAGGAACACAGTAAGTTTTGAACACATGCAGGGCTCCTCCCTGCACTACCTGCATAATGAATGTGACCAGTACTTACTTGTAGGAGGGGATGGTGAGAGAGGTTTGGGGAAACTTTGGGTAGCATTTATACAACTGTGCCTGTTTCTCGGTTCTTATTTTCTACAAGCAGAAATTGGTTGTGCTCTGTTATTAGAGTGAAGTCATATCCAACTCAGGTGTTAGGTTCTATAGCCATCACATGAAGTGAGAATCGCATATGAGCAAAATTATCCTTGAAGATACCTGAAAGTGCCCATAAAATACAGTACTGTGCTATCTTTCAAAAAGTTCTTTTTAGCCAGTTTTTCTTCCCGTGTTGGAACTGATCACAATTTTTCCCCCAATTGAGCACCAGTAGTTGACTAGCTATGCTATATAAAAAATATGTATTTGAGCCATGCTATATAAAAAAACTTTTAACACTAAAATGGCACCCGGCATGGTAAGATGCTCGCACCAGAGGGGCCCCCAGGAACCGAGGGCAGGGCTGGGGCTCCCACTTCGTGCTGTCTCCACACCTGTGCAGGCCATGTGGAACTTGGCATCTTTTGTTCTCTCTCTGGGCCACTCTTAGAGTCTGTCCTCATCCATTCTGGCTGCTATAACAAGATACCATAGACTGGGCAGCTTAAACAACAGAAGTTTATTTCTATTCTTCTGGAAGCTGGGAAGTCCAAGATCAAGGTGCTGGCATATTCTGTGTTTGCTGAGGGCCTGCTTCCTGGTTTGCAGACAACTGTCTTCTTGCTGTGTCCTCCATGGCACGAGAGACACCCTTAGTTTCTTTCTCTTCTTTTAAGGACACTAATCCCATTATGGGCCCCACCCTCAAGAACCCACCTAAACCTAATCACCCACCAAAGGCCCTACCTCCTAATACCATCCCATTGGGCGTTAGGGTTTCAGAGTATGAATTTGTGGGGGACACAAACATGGAATCCATAACAAAGCTGAATGTGGCAATTCTTATGAGCTGAAGCAACTGAGGAGGATCAGACTGGCTGTCTGAGGGGTTGGCTTTGTGGAGTAAATGTACACAACAGGGCTCTAACTGGTCACAAGGTGACCAGTTCACCTTGCCAGGTTCCCCTCCTTGGCTGGTTATGATGGGATCTCTGGGGCTGTGTCAAAGGGAGTGAGCCCCAGACAGTGGCTGCCTGTTCTAGACCCAGCATGAGTGTGGGTGAGTGGGGGCAGCCTGACTGATTTTGCACTCTGTGTAAACAAGTCCGATCAGCCTTGGCAAGGGCTCAATCAGCAGCTACATCCTCCTTGGAGGAGGGTGTGTTCCTCCCTTGAGCCTGGAGATAGCCCAGGTGTGGGTCTCTTTCTCTGCTTCTGCTCCCAGGGAGGTAAGTTATATTAAAACTTGGTCAATTAATGCATTGAGAAGAAAGAAAATGATAGCATGTACATTCACTGTTCTGCAGTGGTAAACTTCCTTTTTTAAATTTAAAAATACATCTTGGAGATTATTTCTATTGATACATAAAGGACTTCCTCATCTTTTTTTTTATTGAGGTAAAATTTATATAACATAAGATTCACCATTTTAACCATTTTAAAGTGTACAGTTCAGTGGATTCCAGTATATTCACAACGTTTTGCAATCATCACCACTATCTAATTCTAGAATATTTTCATCACCTCAAAAAGAAACTCCATACCCATTAAGCTCTGATTCCCCATCCCCACCCCCCATCTGTCCAGCCCCTAACAACCATTGATCTTCTTTCTCTCTTTATGGATTTGCCTTTTCTGGACATTTCATATACATGGAAAATCATATAATATGTGGCCCTTTGTGTCTGGCTTCTTTCACTTACATAAGTCCATCCATGTTGTGGCATGTATCAATATTTAATTTCTTTTCAATGCCAAGTTATATTCCATTGTATGGGTATACCACAGTTTTTTTCTCTGTTCATCCATTGATGAACATTTGGGTTGTTTTCACTTCTTGGCTATTATGAATAACATGCTGCTATGAACATTCACGTGCAAAACTTTACTTGAACACCTGTTTTCAACTCTCCTGGGTGTGTGCCTAGGAGTGGAATTGCTGGATCATCTGGTAATCCCATGTTTTCCTTTTTGACAAACCATTGAACTGTTTTCCAGACCAGCTGTACCATTTCACAGTCCCACTAGCAATGTGTGAGGGTTCCAGACTTTCCACATCCTTCCTAAATACTTATTTTCCAGTTTTACTTACTATTATACTATCCTAGTGTGTATGAAGTGGATTCTTACTGGGGTTTTAATTTTTGCTTCTTTAATGATTAAGGATGCTGAGCATCTTTTCCTGTGCTTATTTGCCATCTGTGTCTCTTCTTTGGAGAAATGTCTGTTCAGATTCTTGCCCATTTTTTAATTGGATTGTTGTTTTGTTGTTGTTGAGTTAGAAGAGTTCTTTATATGTATGTTCTTCATACTGAACCCTTATCAGATATATGATTTGCAACTATTTTCTCCCATTCTGTGGGCTGTCTTTTCACTTTCTTGATAATATCTTGTGATACACAAAAGTTTCTTATGTTGGTGAAGTCCGATTTACCTATTTTGTTCTTTTGTTATTTGTGTTTTTGGTGTCATATCTAAGAATCCATTCCCAAATCCAAGATCATGAAATTTTACCCTGATGTTTTCTTGCAAGAGATTAATTGTTTTAGCTCTTACATTTAGTTCTTTGATCCATGTGGAGATAAATTTTGTATACAGTGTGAGGTAAGGATCCAATTTCATTCTTTTGCATCCTTTTAAATATCTGCATAGCATTCTGTTCCATAGTTTATTTAACCAGTTTTCTACTCAGATATTTGGGTTACTTCCCGTTTTTTACTACTAAAAACAATAATACAATAAATATTCTTGTATATAATCACTTCCTACACATCTGGCATATTTGTAGGCTATGTTCCTAAAAGTGGAATTGTAGGATCAAAGATTGATTGGCTAATTGCTCTCCCTGGAGGCTGAGTGGATGTGCTTGTCTTCCAGCACTGAGTGAGGATGTGTTTCCCCACATTGTTGCTGATCCTTGTAGATCTTTGTGAACTAGATGGGTAGTTTTAATCTGGAATGTTCTTATTATGAGCAAGGTTGTACACTTTTAATGTATTTAAGAGCCTGTTGTAATGTCTTTGTTATGAACTTTTCTTAACTTTTGCTTATACTTTCCATTGGATTATTGGTGTTTGTTTTGTTTTGTAGGAGACAGTCATAAAACAAATGAGGACTCTGTCTGTAATAAACTTGTCATCTACCTTTCAGCTTTATTAATGATGTTGTTTTTCTTCTCTAGAAAAAATGCTTTATTCTTTCGTTAAGGTAGTTTGGTTAAGTGGCTACTTGTAATAGCTTTTTCCATTCCAATATTATACTATTGTTTTATGTTTTTTTAATTGTATTTTTATGATTTCAATATATTACTTAATCTTTGGTACAGCTAAAATTTATTTGGTTATGTGGTGGGAGGTAGGGATTCTTTTTTTTTTTTTTTTTTTTTTCTCTCCATAATTCAGGTAGTTGCTTTTGAGGTCAGATATTCTCAGTTCCCTACTGCAAATAAAGCAGTAAAAGTTCAGTCCTGACCTGAGAGAGGCCCCAGCGACCTTCAGTGTTTGGTCCAGGCTAGGAAGGGCATCCCTATGCACTGGGACCAGAGGATGGCCCATTCTTGGCTTTGCCTACTTGAGGAAGCATCGAGTAGTGGTTAAGAGCAAGACAGGATAAAAATGCTGCTCTCTCAATGCCTGGATGTATGACCTTGCTCAAATTTGTAATCTCTCTATGGTGTTTTTTCCTTATCAGCAAAATAGGGATAATAACACCACCATAGAATGGTGATGAGAAGGAAACAAAGCCCTGTATGGAAACTGTTCAGCACAGGGCCTCACAAGTAGTAAATACAGGAGAGCTGCTACCATCACTATTGTTGCTGTCATCACTATCATCTGGGCACTTTGTAACGGCTCCAAACTCAGGTCTGCCCTTTCCAACATAGAGGGCGCTGAACTTGGGCCCCTCCACCTGGACTGGCTCCATTATTTGTCCAGTCTTCTTCCAGGGGAGCAAGTGGTGACCCTCAAGTGTCTGGCTGAGGCCACCCTAGAGGGTTGTTCTGGGTTTTTCTATGCCACCACCATTTATCAATCTTTTTAATGAGATGAAATCAAATAAAAATACAAAACGTAGCTCTGAAGGGAAACAAGACCTCACAAAGTGTTAGCACCAAAGCTTGGTGATTTGTAGGTGGTAAACTGAGGTTCAGAGTGAGAAAGTGAGTCAGTAACCCAAATGAATGATTCCCTGGTAGACCAGGACCCAGGGACCTGACTCCCTAATTAGGGCTTGGTTCACACAGGCATAGTTCCTGCCTCATCAGCTTGTGGTAGCAAGGAGACAGGGACCCTTAGAATTTTTTTTTCTTTTTTAATATGGATAATAAAGCTACCTTTTTACTTGGGGAGCTAACATCATTCTCCAGGAGGGTCCCTGCTGCAGTGTCACTTGGCATCACTCTTGGCACTCCTCTGTCTGAGAAGTGCCTGGGCGGTGACCTTTCAGTTTCTGAAAGCCTGGAGCTATGTTGTTTCAGGGCAGTAATTGGATGAATTAACCCTGGTGGGGTTTTGGTAACCATTACTTTCTGTGATTTTGTGACCTTTGATAAGGTAGCTATTGCTTTCTCTTCCCAGCCTCAGAGAAGGGAGACAAAATTCAGAGAACAAATGAGGTAAATTCTTGCCTTTTGAGCTTTTCTACAAGACGAAAGCCTGTAGTTCTCAGGACTGGGGAGAGACCCCAGGAAAGGAAGGGAGATTAGTCTCTGGTGGGTCCTTCAGAAGAGACTCCAGCCTCCCAGTGCCCTGGGGGAAGGAGTGGCAAAACCAGAAACCCCAGGCAGGTGAGGGATCTGAGTTCCAGAGGATCTTTGCCTCCCCTCACCCAGTGGATCTGGTTCTGGAAGTGGCTGCGCTGTGGGAGGCTGGCCCAAGATTGCTTTGCAAAAGGTCTCTTAATACAGGAAGGGATTTAATATTTATGGAGCTTGAGGCTTAAACAATTCGAGACCCTCTTTAGAAAACAGAATTTGAAATTAGGTATACCTGGGGTTTCTTTTGGAGGTGATGAAATATTCTGGAATTAGATAGTGGTGATGGCTGCAGAACTGAGACAGGAAGTGGGCAGGGCACAACCTTTGAAAGAATGACATAGCTGTTGAGAACACGACATAAACTGGTTAGAGCCAACTAGGTCCAATATGGTGGACGAGTCGACTTCCACTAGACCTTGAGCCTCATTATATGCTCACTGTAATACATTAGCATATGCGAAATGACACACCTACAGGCACCATGACAATTCTGAGGCCAACCATAAAAGGCCAAAAAGTGGGTGGTGACCCAATTCCTGGAAATCTCTGCCCCTTCCCCAAAATAGTTGGAATAATCCTCCCACTCATTAGCCTATGAAATTACCCAGCCTATAAAAACTAACCACGCCGTATCTTGGGGCCTCTTGCCTTCTGAGATGGCCCACACTCTGTCTATGGAGTCTGTATCTCCCTGAACAAACCTTCTTTCACTTTACTATGGCTCGCTCTTGCTTTCCTGTGCAAAGCCAAGAACCCACACTTGGCAGCTGTCCCAGGGATTCACCTGAGACCTGGGACGTGACCATCCTCTTGTGGCCCACTTTTTTCCTACAACAGAACTCTGCAAATATACTAAAAAACCACTGAATTGTACCCTTTAAGAGGGTGATTTTATGGTATGTGAATTAGATCCCAATTTAAAAAATACATTGTTGAAAAATATCCGGCACAAGGTTCTAGAGCAGTGGTCCCCAACCTTTTTGGCACCAGGGACCAGTTTTGCGGAAGACAATTTTTCCATGGATGGGGGCGGGGGGACGGTTCAGGCGGTAATGCGAGCAATGGGGAGTGATGGGGAGTGGCAGATGAAGCTTCACTGTCTCACTCGCCGCTCACCTCCTGCCATGTGGACCAGTACCCGTCCACAGCCCCGGGGTTGGGGACCTCTGTTCTAGACAGCCTGAAGCAAAGCTGTGTTTGCCTTAGTCTCTCTGATCCCAGCCAGAGCAGTCCTGCTAGGAGCTGTGGTCCTGGAGAGATGGCCCCTTGAGGAGTAGGTCCTCCCTTCTCCTTGGCCGTCCTCCCATACCCAGGCCAGAGTGTGCCTCCAGGAGATTCCTTGCAATCCCAAAGGAAGAGTGAGAACTAATGGTGACAAAGCTGCAGCTCTGTGGGATGGCACTAGGAAAATAATGCAGTCTCATTTCTTGTACTCCTGACTCTTGTACTCGGGAACTGAGACCTGAACCTGCTATGTGTGTACAAGCCCTGGTGTACAGGAGCTCCCTGACTAGGCTTCCCTTGGACGCTGCAGGTGATGGGGGAGCAGGGCGGGCTTATAAACTACGCCTTCTGTGCGGGGGAGGGCTGGCCAGAGGGGACCTCGATTCTTTCCTCGGTGCAGTTTTGGACGAAGAAAATGTCTGCAATCTGGGCAAACAGATGAGGCTCTTTGGAGGCCAGGGATATGCCACTGTCATATGTATAATCAAATCCTTGTTTATCTTGAATCAGACCCGGCTCTCTGCATAACTTCTGTTCCTCACATTTTGAAGATTCGGGCCCAAAGGGCCCAAAACCCATTGCAGGGAATAAGGAGAAAGCTCATGTTTGAAAATGAACCAGCAACATAAATCATTGTGTTTCTGACATGATGTCCATTGAATACTTTTCAATTCTGAGCTTTGGCAGCAGCGTTCTAAAAAAGCACACACACACACAAAACCTATCACATAATTCTTTCTGAAAGGCTCATTCAGCAGGCCTCCGCTTCTTGGTTCCCAGCCCCACTCTTTCCCTTTTCTTCTCTTTCTTTTTTTTTTCTTTTAAACCAGCCCTTCTGGTGAGAGGGCAAGTGTACATACAGCCTTCCTTTGTGTTTGTAAAACAGAGCCATATCAGTTGAGCAGTAATGATAACATTTGTAGTTATGCAAGCAGAGATAACAGTAATCAGATCTCATGCGCTCAGCAAAAACCAATGGCCAACATCTAACAACCAGCTGGCTCAAGGTTGGGGGGTTATGCGGAAAGGTGAGTGGAATGTGTGTGTGTGTGTGTTTGTTTTATCAAAGCACCCAGCACTTTTTTCTGCCAGAGGATCTCCTGGTTATAAAGTCAGAAGTTGTCCAGTTAAGGGGACCCTACTTTAAACCGAGATCTGAAGTTCCCCTCTGCGCTCAGGTTCTCTTGGCTATTTTTTCTTGCTTCAAATGATTTAGGGCTTCCTTTGCTTTCCAGCAGGTAATCTGACCTCTCTATACTGGAAGGAGCGAAGCCTAATGTATTCGCTCAAGCAGAGGCCAGTTAAATGATGGCATCACTTTGCAGCGCTATTTGGATTTTTTAAAAGAAAGGTGTTGTTCTGGAGTTGCCCTTATTCTCTCCAAATCTGATTTCCCTGAGGGGGTTTCTGTTGCACTGTTACCCAAACAACATGAAAATATATTGATACCTGGGAATTTAGACCGTGGCAAGGACGGGAAATTGCAACTGTAGGACAAGGCCAAAAACAGAGCCCGGGCATATATGGGATTTGATGTAATCGATGCTAGCATCCTCAAAATGTGATGGATGTTTAGAGATCACCAAGTTAACTCCTTATTAGGTGTTGGGTGTCTGAGTTTCTCTGCTGGTTGGTTTCTCCGCTTTCATTTTGGGGTTGTAGTTCAGTGATTTGGGGGGCAAGGAAGTAGTGTTGAGTTCTCCAGGTGTAGCCAATAGTGGCTTCACATAGACCAAATGCCTCATTATGGGCAGTTGTCAAGAGACAGATTCTGATTCTTATCTGTCTTGAGAGGAAACTTGGATCCACGGGGACCATAATTTTCAGCAAAATGGAGACCAGACTATTTTTCTCTTCTATTAAGAAGGGTTCGTGATTATGTTTAAAATAAAGTGCATCTTTTTCTACTTCTCTTCTGGGTACCTGAAGAGCTGTCCCACTTTATCCCCCCTTTCTACTCATTTCTACCCAAAAAAGATACTGGAAATAGGAATGCAGAGTATAGGAGTTGTGGAAAGCAGCAACATAAACCAGGAAGTGCTAGAGGGGAGCGGGTGGGAGGGCGGAGAATTGTATAAAGAAATACATTTTGTTGTATTTTTTTAAAGATACACCTTCTTCCCTGTCTCCAGACATAAGTGTGTGAATTAAAAATTGTACTCTGAATGCTGTACAGATGTTGGCATTTTAAAACCAAATACTATTGGCCTGTGGGGTACTGAGCAACCTATGCAAACTGTTCCAAGAGACAAAATGAAGCACCCAGGGCTCTGTCTGGTGTTCTGGGCTGGCAGGACAGACTCCCTATGTGCTGGCTCTAGTTAGAAGTTCAGCTCTCCTGGCTTTCTTTGCCTGAGCACACATTTTAATTTCACCGTGTCAGTTCTCATTATCTGTCTACATGGAATTCCCTTTTTGGTTTTCAGAAATAATTAAGTAAAAAGCCCTTTCACTCACTGCATTTTTGGCATTGATAAAGACATTTGAGGCATTTCAGACAAGGCCGGGGGCCAGTATCAGAGCAGTCTTTGAAGATGTTCTTTAAAGACAGTTCTGACAAACAGTGACAAACAGACCAATTAACCCCAGAATCGAAGTCCTGGTCGCTTTAAACTCCCTTCAAAAGAAATTAGCCCTAATGTTAATAAAGTGGGTGTTAGACCATTTCAGAATAGCAACTTCCGCGGACTGAGTCCATTGGAATTATTACATTGTTTTGCCAAAAGAGGAGCCTTATGCTGGTGTGAATTTTTGTTATGGCTGCTGTTTGAAAGTTAGAAAAAATGTCCAAACTACAGTTGGAGCAAAAATTCCAAGTGGAATAGTGCACGTTTCTTAAAAAAAAAAAAAAAAAAAACTAGTTTTGAAAAGGGAAAAGGACCCAGAAAAGGTAATAAGGGAAGTGCCCAGAAGTGTATCCTCTAACGTTGGGATTTGTGGTTTGAATCAGGATTGCGTTCAGGGCTCCGGCTCCCAGGTGATAAGCCCCACTAATGCTTCTTCACTCACTCACCAAGGAAGGCTTGTAGCTCAGCTGTTGATTCCTCATTGATTTTTCATATCACGGGGAGACAGACCCAGAGCTTCAGGCTCTGCAGGTAATGCTAAGGCCCGGGGCATATATTTGTGTTGCCTTGATGCTTTCTCTTAAGAGAAAAAGGAAATTCCTTGCTGGGGGAATTGTTTTCATATGCTGGGACTGTACAAGTCGATTTTGTATCATTTTGGTTAAGAGTCCGTTTTGGTGCTTGAGTCTCACCCCTGGTTTATTTCTTAGAAGAGAGAAATAGACCTTTTGATCAATGTATTCTCTGTGAAAAGATAATATTTTTAGTGTTTGCCCTGCCAATATTTAACTGTTTGACAACAAAGGGTAAGAAGAAAAGAAAATGGCCTCCCCAACGCCTGGGTGGCTGAGGGGAGTGGACAAGGGAGCAGTTTCCTGGGAGCATGCGGCTCTGAGCGCTGACATGAATCTCAGACATGGGAGGAGAGGTGAGTCTGGGAGAACACGACAAACTCCTCTTCAGATGTGGGGTGGACGCGGCCGAGGCCTGGGCTGACGTTTCTGAAATGGAATCAGAACTTGAAATCTGAGGAACTGCATTGATAACCCATGTCTGTCCTTGCCGGTCTCTCTCCCCACCAACCCCAGCTGTTTCCAGAGAGGAAACAGGCTGGGAGGAGAAGTCACCTGACCAGAGTCCCATGACCACCAGCGCTGAGCCCCAGATCTCTGCCTTAAGTAGCCCGAATTCTTCCTGCTGCACCTGAGGCTCAGCCTGCTTAGGGCTCAGGATTGATTTGAGCTTGGCCATGGGAAGGCCGGGCTGCTGCGTTTGTGACTGGTGCTTCTTGCTCACCCCATGCAAGCCACTCTGCTCTTGGATGGGCTCTGGGTTAAGTAGGGCTGGGATCCCTCCTGGCCAGGGTCCCTGAGTTCGGGGTGAGACTCTTCCCACTGTGGCCGAGGCCAGGGCAGACCTCAGAGGCCAGCTCCCTGCTCACTGCCCCCAGCTCCCATTCTATCTCCACTTTCTCAGGCTCTGCCTTATCTCTCCCAGATAATGCGCTCCACTCCCCGCCATCCACATTCTTTGACACCCAGTAAGTATGAAGCTTGACTTGGTAGGAAAAAGAACCCTCAGTGCTAAGCCTTGACTCTCTCTGTTGCTTTCAAAGGCTCTTGTGTCATTTCTCTATGTTACTGCAGGAAAAATAAAATTCCCAGCTTTGGTTCACGTGGGAGAGCTGGAACATTCAGCTTCCTTTCAGGCTTGTTACCCTTTGCCTAGCCTGTGGGTGATGCCCCAGGTCTCTGGATAGTGGTTCATCAACTCAAGTGTACAAAGGGTGAATTCCTCTATTTAGCTAAATTCTCCACTTGATGCCAATTTTGAACCTCAGGGTGGCAGAAATCGAATCTCCATCAATTCAAGAAAACTCCTCTTTTCCTAGGGTTGGTGCCTAGGGGCTTATGAGGCACCAAGGTTATGAGGTTGTGAGGGCCAGGCCCCTACTAGCCTTCTTTCATGCTGGAGTCTGCAAAATGGCCGTTGTCACCAGTGTTCACTGCTGCTGGGTCATCCTCATTCATCTCCCCGAGACACCCCCAGGTCTGATATTCTCCGTGGCACTTCTGGGCACTCTGGAAACATCTGTTCCTCTCACACCACACTCGGGTAAGAGGAGCTTTCTGAGGGCCAAGACAAGTGTAGTCATGTTTTGGCTGGAGTTTGGCTACATTCTTGGTGGCTCCATCAGGATCTGGGACATCGATTACTCCACTCCAGGGTTCCAAAAATCATTCTTGGATTTTCTCATCTTCCTGCTGCACTCAGATCTTGGGGTGCAGGTGGGGGATTTGGGCTCCCTCTTAGAAACCCACTGTTATCTAAGTTACCTTCCCTTCAGACTCTCCCTTTCTCTCAACTTGAGAATCTTTATCCAGTATGAAAGGCAGGACTCAAATTGCTGTCACACAAACACCCTGCTTATGCTTCAGCCTGGTCCTCCCAGACCTGGACTTTTTTTGTTTGGCTTGTGGGATCTTAGTTCTGCACCAAGGATTGAACCTGGGCTCTCGACAGTGAAAGCGCTGAGACCTCACCACTAGACCACCAGGGAATTCCCAGACCTGAGCTTTTGAGGTTTCTTTTCCCTTTTCTTTCCAAGTGAAAAAATTGTACACACACACACACACACACACACACACACACAGCTTTACTGAGGCATAATTTACATCAAGGAAGTCAACCATTTTAAGTATACAGTTGGATGAGCATTTGTCAATTTATGTAGTTTTGCAACCATCAGCACAATCCAGGTTTAGAACATTTCCATCCCCCCCAAAAGTTTCCTAGTGCCCATTCCCAGTCAAACCCCGCTCACCCATGGTCCCAGGGAACCATTGATCTGCTTTCTGTTTTTACAGTTTTGCCTTGTCCAGAAATTCCATGTAAGTGGAATCACACACTGTGTAGTTTTTGGTTTCTAGCTTCTTTTTCTTCTGCTGTATAGTTTTTAAAGCTTCCTGGATAATTATGAATCAGGTGGTCTGAAGATGAGGGCTGGGGAACATGAGTTCTCCTTTAAGAAGTGTGGTCATGAATGGAGGCTGCAAGTATGCTGGTGGCTTGGCAGGGACAAGGGGAGGAGGGAAGGGCTTGTTTGTTTTAAGATATAAGAGACTTGAGAAGCTTAAATGCTGCAAGAAGAGTCATTAGCGGAAGAGAAGTTGAGGATGCAGAGCAGGTGCAGGGTGAGGTGCTGAGCTGATAGCGTGGGGAAGAGGCTGGAACCTAGCACTTAGATAGGAGGAGGGAAGATGGGAAGGACAGGCAGGTGGGCATTGAGGATATCCTCCTCTTACTAAGGCTTCTTGTTTCTCTGTCATCTGCTGAGAGTAAGGAAGGTGAAGAGTAAGTGAGAAATTTGAGTAGAATGCAAGTTTGAACTAATTGTTGTGGGGAAGGGAAGGCTGAACCGATCAAGGAGACACAGTTGGATGGCCAGGCAGAATGAAAGGCCCAGGCAGTGCTGGTGAGCATGACTTCATGATGGCAGCCATCTGTTTGGACATCCCATTGTCTCCAACAAGGCTTGGTCTTCTGGTTGCATGTGGGAAGAAGTCAGCCTTGAGAGGATTTGGTGTTTAAGTTTCACCTGGTGACAGAGATGGAAGAATGGGCAGGGAATTTAGGGTTTTGGTAGGGGAAAGTTTGAATTAGTCACTGAACCCAAGTTGAATATGGTCTTCTGGTTGCATGTGGGAAGAAGTCAGCCTTGAGAGGATTTGGTGTTTAAGTTTCACCTGGTGACAGAGATGGAAGAATGGGCAGGGAATTTAGGGTTTTGGTAGGGGAAAGTTTGAATCAGTCACTGAACCCAAGTTGAATATGGAGGGACGTAAAGGGATGAAGAAAGGTGGGGGGGGAGTCGATAAATGGGCAAATAAATGTGGTATTGGGAATTACTGAAAGAGCAAGCTAAAGGGAAAGGAAGCCAGGATCTCAGAGAGGAATGTCTGACTTTGTGGTTTCAGAGGTGGAGCATTCTGTAAAGAAGACCACCAGGTGGCTGAATGGGAGTGGAGAATAAAGTTGATGGACCTAAGAGGTCAAGGATTTGAGAAGGCAGGTGTAGGAGGGCTGTTCCCATGCCCTCCTGTGAAGCTTCTTCCAGGGTAACAGTGGGGTTGGGCTGGAGTGGGAGAGTGATGGAATGACCACATGGGCTGTTCATGGTGGGAACAGGCAAGAGGGGTGAAAGAAACCTATTTACCTAAGGATGGTGGTCTGTAAACCTCTAGCGGGTTAAGGAGGGCTCCAAGAAAGCTGCATTGGGTGTGGAAGCTGAGCAGAACTCCTTTGAGATGAGGCTGTAGGGAGCAATGGTCTCGGTGGGGAACAGGTTTCCAGTGGGGCCAGTAGATCAGAGCTGGGGATGGGTAGGAAAACACTGTCACCTCCTTCCCACCTGTTCAGATATAACGGGATGAAGAGCAAAAGCCAATCCCAAGTGCAAATTGCCCTCACAAGTTTCTGTAAAATCAGCAGCTCATCCCTGTTTGAAATAGCTTGGGGAATTGCCTGATTCCCCAGCTGCAGTAAGGAAAGGAATGAAAATTGTTGGTGATGCTTTTCTGTTCAAATCTGCATTCTGCTATTTAAGCTTCTTTTGTTGCCCTGAATATCTGCTGTGTGTGCTGCTGCCTGAAGGACTGTTTGGATAGGAATGAATGATGTGCCTTCAACCAGGCAAGATGGGCTTTCCACTGTCTCTGTCTGTATAGGGTATTGGCTGTGGTGACTTGTTCTGATGAATAATATAAAATCGTCATTGGAAATTCTTCTTCATGAGAAGACCAAAAAATTTTTTTTCTTTATTTTGTGGAGGATAAATGCTCCATCTCATCCAACTACATGATTTTTATTTCTGAAAACTGAGTGCTATTTAACTCTTCTGTTTGCTCCTCTCGGGTCAAGGAGCCTTAATCTTTTAAATGTATTTCATAACCTTCCAACATCTGAAACCGCCATGTTGCCTGCCACTTCTGGGCAAAGGAGGAATAGCCATTTCGATTGTGCAGGCCTGTCCACCACTTTTATCCAGTGAGTCCATGTCCTAAAGTGACTTTGCAATGGGTGGTGAGAATCTACTGTTCCTCCCCTGGCTCTAGTTCCTGCTCACCTCTCCCACTGTGCTGAGTGAGATGACAAGGCTTAGAGGTAGGGAGCTGTTTTTGACTCTATGTGATTTTTTACCTTTGCTCTGACCTTGAAACCCAAATCCATTGCATTTTTCTGAGGTCAAGATTGCACTGAGTTCCTTAGTGTTGTCTTATAGAGATACACGAATGAGGCCGTGGTAATGCACGTCAAATACATGAAAGAATGTAGGATCTTTCTTTGAGTCTCCACTCTGGACATTTATAGGATTCTCTGCATGGTGTCTCCCCCTCCCTTATTATCTGGGGACATCTTGTCCCCTGAATTCACATGGCTCTTGCAGGGACTAACATGTTCTAGTATGACCTGCCCCGCTGGCCACTGTCAGTGGGTATTAGGTAGACCCTGACCCAAGCTGGGCCAATCAGTCCCTTACTTTTGGATGTGAGAATGGAGGAGGGTGACCAACTTGTCCCAGTTTGCCCAGGACTTTCCCAGTTTTAGTCCTAAAATTTCCATGTCCTGGGAAACCCTTCAGTCCTCAGCAAAGCAAGGCAGTTGGCTACCCTGGGCCAGAGAGAGCATTAAAGCCAGTTCCTCTGTGTGATTGAAGCTCTAAGCTAGTCTGGAGCAGGAAAAGGTGCTGATGGGGAAACTCTGGCAGAGAAGGGAGATGAAGAGAGAGATACCCACTTCATCTCTGCATTTCCCGTGCTCGCTGCATGAACCCTCCTCAAAGCCCACCAACCACTGTATTGCACTTCTTGCTGATGTACATTAAATGGAGCTTCGTCACCTCGACCACAAGCAGCCTGCTGACTGGAGTGCTCTGTGTACAGCTGTGCCAGGTCCTGCCTTCTCACTTAATCTGAGAACAACCTGTGGGCCAGGCAGGACTGTGGACTTTTACAAATAAAGGAACGAAAGCACAAAGATTTTAAGAGACTGAAGGTCAGTGTCACCAAAGTAGGAAGATATAGAACTGGGAGTGACATCTAGGCCCAGAGTCTCCAAGTTTAGGGTCCTATTGTCACCCTGCTGCTGCCTTTGCAGCTGATATCTGAACCTGTCAATACTGGCAAGGTATTGGTCCGTCTGACATCTCATTTGAATGTTAGCAAGTCTGGAAAGGGTCAGTAGACCAGCGTACGCTCACTTTTTTTTTTTTTTTCTGGCTGTGCGTGGCTTGTGGGATCTTAGTTCCCCAACCAGGGACTGAACCTGGGCCCTCGGCAGTGAAAGCGTGGCATCCTAACCACTGGACCACCAGGAAGTTCCCTATGCTTACTTCTTAAAGTCCAGCTTCCCACTTTGGATGGGGGACATCTTTAGTGTTTTGCCTTGTTTTCCCCCAAAGTATTAAATGACTTACAGAATTTTTGAGAAGGTTGAAGAAACAGACTCTAGGTTGAATATTCAAGAACAAGCCCCAAATTGGCAGCACAGAACTGACTGCCAAGATGATATGGGCCCTTCAATGAAAAGGAAGCCATTGGCTCCTGCAATCCAGAAGCTGCCCTAAGCAGGAGGCCACCACTGCTTCCACCAGCCCCAGAACCAGGCCGCATCTGCTATGATGCACATCAGCGAAGTGGATGCCTCATACCCTGCTTCCTGACACTTGTGAAGCTAGAGCTCTGAGCACTGCTGCAGAGAAGACAAATGGCTCCAAGGCCAAGCTTACCAGTAGGGAGAGTCAACAAAGCGTTAGCTCCATCTACTTCTATCTTCCTAATCATACATGCTTGCATCTGATTGGCTGAGACTAAATCTGGCATCCTAGTTGCAGGGGAGTCTGGGAAATGTAGTTTTTAGCTTTCTGGCCTCTGCAACTCAAGTAGGCAACTAAGAAGGAGGACAGAATGGGTGTTGGGTACCAATGGACACTGGGGATTTATACACCGCACTAGGGTTTCCCCATAGGCAGGGCTCTCTGCAGGATGCTGAATGGAGCTTCTGGGTAGAACTGCCGATGTTCTCTGTGAAATTGATTGCTGGGTGCTCAGATGAGGAACAGGGTGTGCACATGCTGGATGGCAAACTCCCTGGTCCTCCACAGTGTCAGCACTGTGAGCGTGACAGCTGTGCAACACACCCTCTGGGAAATACCTTTCTCTGCATTTTATGTGCTAGGTGGAGTGGGCAATGTGGCGGGGCATGAGGGACTCTGGACAGAGGTTCTGGGCACCCTATGCTAGTGACAAGGTGTGACACTGAGCATGTGTCCTCTTTTGTAAATGAAGGGGCTGGCTGAGGCCTCCTCTTACACGGAGCAACCTCTAAATTTACAAGAAACAGACTCACATGTGGTCACTTCATTCCAGAGCAACAATGGAGAAATAACATATTTCTTTTCAATATCAACGTTGTCAAAACCACAATATCTGGGTCTGCATGGTTTCTGGTAAAACAGAGGCTGTTAAAACTATGTCAGCGCAAATGTGGACATAAATAGATAATAAATCTTGGTAGGTATATAGGACTGCTATATTTGGATTCAAACCTGTTAACCCTCACAAGATAAAGTTCAGTTTGATGGCTCAGCTTCCCAAACTGGGCAAAGGTTCAGAAATGGAAGGTCTGTGGATTTCATTGCTAAGAAAACAGAGAGGAGAAGTAGCAATCTAGAGTGTCAACATTATTGCTGAATTTCACTGTTGGAACCCAGGCCAAAATCCTGCCCGTGGTCTTTGGCTTGGTGGAGGTCAGGCGTGCATTCCTGGATTCTATTAACCTGACATTTCAAGGGACTAGAGCCACTTTAAAAAGCTGAATATGCATACAAAGATCAATGTGTAAGGGCCAACATTTAGATTCTGTTTAAGGGCTCCTAGCAGCCGAGGTGACCTTCCTAAGTATAGGCAAGCCCTCGTTGAAGAAAGCCCAGATTTACAAATGTTTGATCAGGGGGTTTATACGAGAGTAGTTACATGGAAAAATCCAAAGTATCATAGTAGTTAGCTTTTTTCTGCATTTTACACGAATAAGTCTTTCTTGGCTCTTCAGAAATCCATCCTTTATGCGGCATGAAGTCCCCCAGACCAGGCAAAGCTCTTCCCTAGGAATGTACATTTTCTTGGTTGCTAATGGTATTCACTGTTTGTTTTATTTTGTTGTTGTTGTTGGGATAAGAAGATCCTGAGAGCAGCTGGGAATGAAGTCAAAGTAGGAAAACGTTAGAGGAGAGGGTTCCCCCCACACCCCACCCTTAGCCAACAGTGCATTCAGCCCACCTCCTGGACGCTGAAGCTCTGCGGCTCAGGTCCTCCCCACTCCCATTCCATCCCCTGTTTTTTTTTTTTTTTTTCATTTTTTTCTTAAGGAATCTGTGTTGTGTTTCCTGAAAAGACTTTCCCAGTGCTTCAGCCTCTCGGACACTTAACGAGCTTTGAAGCTATCCAGCTTAGCTTAGCTTCTGAGTCTGATCAGTTCCTAATTATTGATCCATCACTTGACTGAAACCCCTCTCTTTCCCCTCTACCCCCATCCACACCCACTCATGGAAATGGATAGGTCTTGGCTGGACCAGGGGTGGGGGTACCTGGACCAGTGTGAGCAGTTTCTCATCCAGGGCAGTGAGGATGCCCACAGGAACCGGTGGAGAGGGGACAAAGCAGGAACCTGCAAGTCCTGTAGGTCTCCAAACCAAAGGAGACACCACTGGCAGGTGTTGAAGCCGGAGACTAGACCAGAAGAGAACAACCTCAAGGGCAGGCCCTTGGGGCGTGGCTAGAGCAGGATTGCTCCTTCATGCTAACCAGAGTGAGCGGGGAATGCTCAGCTCGGTATATAGGCCAGGATGAAATAATAGCATCTACTGGGATCTCAGCACAGTGTATGTGTGTGTGTGTGCGTGTGTGTGCGTGTGTGTGTGTAGGGACCTATGTGCAACATGAAGCTTAAGACACAGTCCTTAGTGATGGTTTCTAATCCATTTAGAAACATGTCACAAACCCATATAACGCAGCCAGCCATGTATTACATGCTAAGTTAAGGTGGACAGAGAGCTATACTAGTAATGAAGTTGCCCCATTCTAACTGTGCACCTGCTCCCTTAACTTGGCTGTGTGGGCCTCAGTTTGCTCTTCTGCAATGTGGAGGGATGGAACTAAACAATTTAAGGAAAAACAAAAAAAAAATTAGAGAAAAAGATAATGCAGATACAGGAATGCCGAAGAACATGTGAGTTTCCACAAAGCAAACACTGGAGTTTATGGTGTCAGTATCACCCAGGTCAAGTCTTAGAATAAAGCCTGAACCCAGAGGCCACTTTTGATCCTCCCCTCCTTACTTCTCCCCTTTTCTCTCCAGATGCACCTGCTACAGTCTTCATAGTTTTTTTTTTAATTGTAGTATAATTGTTTAACAATGGTGTGTTAGTTTCTGCTTTATAACAAAGTGAATCAGTTATACATATACATATGTTCCCATATCCCCTCCCTCTTGCGTCTCCCTCCCACCCTCCCTATCCCACCCCTCCAGGCAGTCACAAAGCACCGAGCTGATCTCCCTGTGCTCTGCGGCTGCTTCCCACTAGCTATCTACCTTACGTTTGGTAGTGTATATATGTCCATGCCTCTCTTTCGCTTTGTCACAGCGTACCCTTCCCCCTCCCCATATCCTCAAGTCCATTCTCTAGTAGGTCTGTGTCTTTATTCCTGTCTTATCCCTATGTTCTTCATGACATTTTTTTTCTTAAATTCCATATATATGTGTCAGCATACAGTATTTGTCTTTCTCTTTCTGACTTACTTCACTCTGTATGACAGACTCTAGGTCCATCCACCTCATTACAAATAGCTCAATTTCGTTTCTTTTTATGGCTGAGTAATATTCCATTGTATATATGTGCCACATCTTCTTTATCCATTCATCTGCCGATGGACACTTAGGTTGTTTCCATCTCCGGGCTATTGTAAATAGGGCTGCTATGAACATTTTGGTACATGACTCTTTGAATTCTGGTTTTCTCAGGGTATATGCCCAGTAGTGGGATTGCTGGGTCATATGGTAGTTCTATTTTTAGTTTTTTAAGGAACCTCCATACTGTTCTCCATAGTGGCTGTACCAATTCACATTCCCACCAGCAGTGCAAGAGTGTTCCCTTTTCTGCACACCCTCTCCAGCATTTACTGTTTCTAGAGTTTTTGATGATGGCCATTCTGACTGGTGTGAGATGATATCTCATTGTAGTTTTGATTTGCATTTCTCTAATGATTAAAGATGTTGAGCATCGTTTCATGTGTTTGTTGGCAGTCTGTATATATTCTGTGGAGAAATGTCTATTTAGGTCTTCTGCACATTTTTGGATTGGGTTGTTTGTTTTTTTGTTATTCAGCTGCTTATAAATTTTGGAGATTAATCCTTTGTCAGTTGCTTCATTTGCAAATATTTTCTCCCATTCTAAGGGTTGTCTTTTGGTCTTGTTTATGGTTTCCTTTGCTGTGCAAAAGCTTTGAAGTTTCATTAGGTCCCATGTGTTTATTATTGTCTTTATTTCCATTTCTCTAGGAGGTGGGTCAAAAAGGATCTTGCTGTGATTTATGTCATAGAGTGTTCTGCCTATGTTTTCCTCTAAGAGTTTGATAGTGTCTGGCCTTACATTTAGGTCTTTAATGCATTTTGAGCTTATTTTTGTGTATGGTGTTAGGGAGTGATCTAATCTCATACTTTTACATGTCCCTGTCCAGTTTTCCCAGCACCACTTATTGAAGAGACTGTCCTTTCTCCACTGTACATTCCTGCCTCCTTTATCAAAGATAAGGTGACCATATGTGCGTGGGTTTATCTCTGGGCTTTCTATCCTGTTCCATTGATCTATCTTTCTGTTTTTGTGCCAGTACCACACTGTCTTGATTACTGTAGCTTTGTAGTATACTCTGAAGTCAGGGAGCCTGATTCCTCCAGCTCCGTTTTTCGTTCTCAAAATTGCTTTGGCTATTCGGGGTCTTTTGTGTTTCCATACAAATTGTGAAATTTTTTGTTCTAGTTCTGTGAAAAATGCCAGTGGTAGTTTGATAGGGATTGCATTAAATCTGTAGATTGCTTTGGGTAGTAGAATCATTTTCACAATGTTGATTCTTCCAATCCAAGAACATGGTACATCTCTCCATCTATTTGTATCATATTTAATTCCTTTCATCAGTGTCTTATAATTTTCTGCATACAGGTCTTTTGTCTCCTTAGGTAGGTTTATACCTAGATATTTTATTCTTTTTGTTGTAATGGTAAATGGGAGTGTTTTCTTGATTTCATTTTCAGATTTTTCATCATTAGTGTACAGGAATGCCAGAGATTTCTGTGCATTAATTTTGTATCCTGCTACTTTACCAAATTCATTGATTAGCTCTAGTAGTTTTCTGGTAGCATCCTTAGGATTCTCTATGTATAGTATCATGTCATCTGCCAACAGTGACAGCTTTACTTCTTCTTTTCCGATTTGGATTCCTTTTATTTCCTTTTCTTCTCTGATTGCTGTGGCTAAAACTTCCAAAACTAGGTTGAATAAGAGTGGTGAGAGTGGGCAACCTTGTCTTGTTCCTGATCTTAGTGGAAATGGTTTCAGTTTTTCACCATTGAGGATGATGCTGGCTGTGGGTTTGTCATATATGGCCTTTATTATGTTGAGGAAAGTTCCCTCTATGCCTACTTTCTGCAGGGTTTTTATCATAAATGGGTGTTGAATTTTGTTGAAAGCTTTCTCTGCATCTATTGAGATGATCATATGGTTTTTCTCCTTCAGTTTGTTAATATGGTGTATCACATTGATTGATTTGCGTATATTGAAGAATCCTTGCATTCCTGGAATAAACCCCACTTGATCATGGTGTATGATCCTTTTAATGTGCTGTTGGATTCTGTTTGCTAGTATTTTGTTGAGGATTTTTGCATCTATGTTCATCAGTGATATTGGCCTGTAGTTTTCTTTCTTTGTGACATCCTTGTCTGGTTTTGGTATCAAGGTGATGGTGGCCTCGTAGAATGAGTTTGGGAGTGTTCCTCCCTCTGCTATATTTTGGAAGAGTTTGAGAAGGATAGGTGTTAGCTCTTCTCTAAATGTTTGATAGAATTCGCCTGTGAAGCCATCTGGTCCTGGGCTTTTGTTTGTTGGAAAATTTTTTATCACAGTTTCAATTTCAGTGCTTGTGATTGATCTGTTCATATTTTCTATTTCTTCCTGATTCAGTCTTGGCAGGTTGTGCATTTCTAAGAATTTGTCCATTTCTTCCAGGTTGTCCATTTTATTGGCATAGAGTTGCTTGTAGTAATCTCTCATGATCTTTTGTATTTCTGCAGTGTCAGTTGTTACTTCTCCTTTTTCATTTCTACTTCTATTGATTTGAGTCTTCTCCCTTTTTTTCTTGATGAGTCTGGGTAATGGTTTATCAATTTTGTTTATCTTCTCAAAGAACCAGCTTTTAGTTTTACTGATCTTTGCTATTGTTTCCTTCATTTCTTTTTCATTTATTTCTGATCTGATTTTTATGATTTCTTTCCTTCTGCTAACTTTGGGGTGTTTTTTTTCTTCTTTCTCTAATTGCTTTAGGTGCAGGGTTAGTTTGTTTATTTGAGATGTTTCTTGTTTCTTAAGGTGGGATTGTATTGCTATAAACTTCCCCCTTAGAACTGCTTTTGCTGCATCCCATAGGTTTTGGGTCGTCGTGTCTCCATTGTCACTTGTTTCTAGGTATTTTTAAATTTCCTCTTTGATTTCTCCAGTGATCACTTCGTTATTAAGTAGTGTATTGCTTAGCCTCCATGTGTTTGTAGTTTTTACAGATCTTTTCCTGTAATTGATATCTAGTCTCCTAGCATTGTGGTCGGAAAAGATACTTGATACAATTTCAATTTTCCTAAATTTACCAAGGCTTGATTTGTGACCCAAGATATGTTCTATCCTGGAGAATGTTCCATGAGCACTTGAGAAAAATGTGTATTCTGTTGTTTTTGGATGGAATGTCCTATAAATATCAATTAAGTCCATCTTGTTTAATGTATCATTTAAAGCTTGTGTTTCCTTATTTATTTTCATTTTGGATGGTCTCTCCATTGGTGAAAGTGGGGTGTTAAAGTCCCCTACTATGAGTGTGTTACTGTCGATTTCCCCTTTTATGGCTGTTAGTATTTGCCTTATGTATTGAGGTGCTCCTATGTTGGGTGCATAAATATTTACAATTGTTATATCTTCTTCTTGGATTGATCCCTTGATCATTATGTAGTGTCCTTCTTTGTCTCTTCTAGTAGTCTTTATTTTAAAGTCTATTTTGTCTGATATGAGAATTGCTACTCCAGCTTTCTTTTGGTTTCCATTTGCATGGAATATCTTTTCCCACCCCCTTACTTTCAGTCTGTATGTGTCCCTAGGTCTGAAGTGGGTCTCTTGTAGACAGCATATATATGGGTCTTGTTTTTGTATCCATTCAGCCACTCTGTGTCTTTTGGTGGGAGCATTTAGTCCATTTACATTTAAGGTAATTATCGATACGTATGTTCCTTTTCCCATTTTCTTAATTGTTTTGGGTTCGTTATTGTAGGTCTTTTCCTTCTGTTGTGTTTCTTGCCTAGAGAAGTTCCTTTAGCATTTGTTGTAAAGCTGGTTTGGTGGTGCTGAACTCTCTCAGCTTTTGCTTGTTTGTAAACATTTTAATTTCTCCATCAAATCTGAATGAAATCCTTGCTGGGTAGAGTAATCTTGGTTGCAGGTTTCTCTCCTTCATCACTTTAATTATGTCCTGCCACTCCCTTCTGGCTTGTAGAGTTTCTGCTGAGAGATCAGCTGTGAACCTGATGGGGATTCCCTTGTGTGTTATTTGTTGTTTTTGCCTTGCTGCTTTTAATATGATTTCTTTGTGTTTAATTTTTGACAGTTTGATTAATATGTGTCTTGGCATATTTCTCCTTGAATTTATTCTGTATGGGACTCTCTGTGCCTCCTGGACTTGATTAACTCTTTCCCTTCCCATATTAGGGAAGTTTTCAACTATAATCTCTTCAAATATTTTCTCAGTCCCTTTCTTTTTCTCTTCTTCTTCTGGAACCCCTATAATTCGAATGTTGGTGCGTTTAATGTTGTCCCAGAGGTCTCTGAGACTGTCCTCTGTTCTTTTCATTCTTTTTTCTTTATTTTGCTGTGCATCAGTTATTTCCACTATTTTATCTTCCACCTCACTTCTCCGTTCTTCTGCCTCAGTTATTCTGCTATTGATCCCATCTAGAGTATTTTTCATTTCATTTATTGTATTTTTAATCATTGCTTGATTCATCTTTAGTTCTTCTAGGTCCTTGTTAATTGTTTCTTGCATTTTGTCTATTCTATTTCCAAGATTTTGGATCATCTTTACTATCATTATTCTGAATTCTTTTTCAGGTAGACTGCCTATTTCTTCTTCAGTTGTTAGGTCTGGTGGGTTTTTATCTTGCTTCTTCTCCTGCTGTGTGTTTTTCTGTCTTCTCATTTTGCTTATGTTACTGTGTTTGGGCTCTCCTTTTTGCAGGCTGCAGATTCGTAGTTCCCATTGTTTTTGGTGTCTGTCCCCAGTGGCTAAGGTTGGTTCAGTGGGTTGTGTAGGCTTCCTGGTGGAGGGGACTAGTGCCTGTGTTCTGGTAGATGAGGCTGGATCTTGTCTTTCTGGTGGGCAGGTCCACATCTGGTGGTGTGTTTTGGGGTGTCTGCGGACTTTTTATGATTTTAGGCAGCCTCTCTGCTAATGGGTGGCGTTGTGTTCCTGTCTTTCTAGTTGTTTGGCATAGGGTGGCCAGCACTGCAGCTTCTGGTCGTTGAGTGAAGCTGGGCACTGGTGTTGAGATGGAGATCTCTGGAAGATTTTCGCCGTTTGATATTATGTGGAGCTGGGAGGTCTCTTGTGGACCCGTGTCCTGAAGTTGGCTCTCCCACCTCAGAGGCACAGCACTGACTCTTGGCTCCTCAATTTGGGATTATTCATTGTCTATTCATGTATTCCACAGATGCAGGGTACATCAAGTTGATTGTGGAGCTTTAATCCGCTGCTTCTGAGGCTGCTGGGAGAGATTTCCCTTTCTCTTCTTTGTGCTCACAGCTCCTGGGTCTCAGCTTTGGATTTGGCCCTGCCTCTCCATGTAGGTCGCCAGAGGGCGTCTGTTCTTCGCTCAGACAGGACAGGGTTAAAGGAGCAGCCGCTTCGGGGACTCTGGCTCACTCAGGCCGGGCGGGAGGGAGGGGCACGGAGTGCGGGGCGAGCCTGCAGCGGCAGAGGCCGGTGTGACGTTGCACCAATCTGAGGCGCGCCCTGCGTTCTCCCGTGGAAGTTGTCCCTGGGTCACGGGACCCTGGCAGTGGCGGGCTGTGCAGGCTCCCGGGAGTGGAGGTGTGGAGAGTGACCTGTGCTCGCACAGAGGCTTCTTGGTGGCGGCAGCAGCAGCCTTAGCGTCTCATGCCCGTCTCTGAGGTCCACGCTGTTAGCCGCGGCTCGCGCCCATCTCTGGAGTTCCTTTAAGCAATGCTCTTAACCCCCTCTCCTCCCGCACCAGGAAACAGAGGGAAGAAAAAGTCTCTTGCCTCTTCGGCAGCTCCAGACTTTTTCCCGGACTCCCTCCTGGCTAGCTGTGGCGCATTAGCCCCTTCAGGCTGTGTTCACGATGCCAGCCCCAGTCCTCTCCCTGCGCTCCGCCCGAAGCCCGAGCCTCAGCTCCCAGCGCCACCCGCCCCGGCGGGTGAGCAGACAAGCCTCTTGGGCTGGTGAGTGCCGGTTGGCACCGATCCTCTCTGCGGGAATCTCTCCCCTTTGCCCTACCCAGGTACGTGGGGAGTTTCTTGACTTTTGGGAGGTCTGAGGTCTTCTGCCAGCGTTCAGTAGGTGTTCTGTAGGAGCTGTTCCACGTGTAGCTGTATTTCTGGTGTGTCTGTGGGGAGGAAGGTGATCTCCCCATCTTGCTCTTCTGCCATCTTCCCCGGAAGTCCAGTCTTCATAGTTTTGAACTCCCTTTCAGCTCTAGATACCACCACCATGGACAGAAGGTCTCCACAGCCCTGGCCAAAACTGTTAAAAACTAGAACTCTGTGTATCTAAGTTCTTTTAAATAGTTTTGCCATAGTGAATGTTTAGGGCCTGGATTGTTCTTTTGGCCATCAGGACTCTAATTTTTTTTTTTAACAACTGACGATGATCAACCAAGTTGCTATATCTGCTCTTTCTCCTATGTGCTTGGCACCGTGGTTCTGAGGTTGTTCTGTGGGTCAGAAAATTCCTGCTTTCATCCCAAAGCCCAGGACTGAGTACAGAGCTATTTTTTCCTGGTGGTTCAGAATTGAGCTGGGTGGGTACATCATGGTGCTAAGCTGTTCCTCGGGGCTGCCAAATTGTGACTTGGCTTGTATACTTACGCCCGTAAAAGGTTGTTTCAAGCACAGAAAGAGGGCAAGCGTCGTGATTAAACACACACACACACATACACATGCACACCCGAAAGCATGATCACCAGCATAATATCTACACTATGCACCCATTCAAACAATGTTTGCAGAAGGAAATGATTTGAAAGTTCTTTGAATGGAAAAAATGGGGCTGGATAGTGTTCAGAGACAAATGAGTACATGAGGTTTTACTGAAAAGCTGGTTTCCAGCAAGGCTTAGGATAATTTTGCTGTGGCTTTCGCCGTATTAGAGGTTTCTAACCTGTTTCAGTTGGTGACGCAGTTGGGACTTCTGATGATTCACGGGGGAGTGAGTGACCTTCTGTCTGTCTGCATCCAGCCATCAGCTTAGCCCCTGTCGGATCACGCCTGCCCACGTGCTCCCTGCCTCAGCTCCTGAGCACATCGGTGCACACTCACACACACCTCCACACCTACGCATGTGCACGCACGTGCCCTGCCTCTCCACTTCACCTCCCGCTACCTCTGCCCACCCATCAGAAGCGAGGTCAAGGCTGGCCTGACCCTCAACCTGCTGGTCGGGAAAATGTCAAAGAAGCCAGTCCTAGGGGTTCTCTTCTGACCCCAAAGCATGGAGAAACGTGGCCTCTGATGAGCTGAAGTGCACACTCCATGCCCCGCCTGCTGGGATTTAAATAATTCTCACCACATGGAGTCTTTCACAGGGGTGGGTCACACATGGAGCTGGAGAAGGTTGTTGCTTATGTTGTGTGATTTGAGGACTGGCGAGGGCTCCATAGCCTCCATCTGTCCCCTTTTCTCCATCCCACCAGCCTGTCACAGTGACCTAAGTCCGCCTGCTTTTCTCCACTCCTATGGGCTGTGAAAGATTTTTTTTTTTTTTTTTTTTTTTTTGCGGTACGTGGGCCTCTCACTGCTGTGGCCTCTCCCGTTGTGGAGCACAGGCTCTGGACATGCAGGCTCAGCAGCCATGGCTCACGGGCCCAGCCGCTCCGCGGCATGTGGGATCTTCCCGGACCAGGGCACAAACCCGCGTCCACTGCATCGGCAGGCGGACTCTCAACCACTGCGCCACCAGGGAAGCCCTGTGGAAGATTTTTTGGTCATCAGGAGTTTCTCATTAAGAGGCAGGTGCTCAAGCCGTTATAAGCTGACACCTAGTAGCAATCAGACAGCACAAGTGAGGGGCTGTGGAGAGGGGCTGCTGGGGGCTGAGGACAACTTTGCTTCCTAGCAGCCAGGTGGATTGCTGAAGTTCATTGCAACAGGCAGAAGGGGATGTCCAGCTTCCAGGTAAGCACTGGTTACACGTGGAACCGCTCTACCAACCGGTTGAGAATTCACGGGTGGTGGGACTGAGGCTTTCTGGAAGGCGTGTTCAAGGTGCTAATGACAATCATCTTAGTGCTCATGGGGGTGGCTTCTTGTCTGTTTACTACTTGGTGCTTTTCTTTCTCTGCGGCGAGGAAGAAGGCACATTCTCCTGGCACAGTCCCAGGGATAGACCATGACCTTAAGGGACACAGCAAAGCTTGTTCAGTATCCTTGATTGGCACAAATCAGTGGCACTGATTTGCAGAGAGTGCCTCCCTGATACCCAAAAGGCGCTGCAGAGTCGGGGAATCCATCAAGCAGGGTAACCTCCTGGTGGGCCCGAGGCAAGCCCGTCCAACAACTTGAGGATTTTTAGCAGAAGGAAAGCAAAGTAGTTCTTGAATGGGAGTCCATGCAAGACTGCAAATGAAAATATAGAGTGAAACTTGATCAGACCTGGCGCTCCTCTCCCAGGCTTCCTCGGGGCGGAGGAGATTGCTATAGACTGGAAAATGTAATTTCAAGAGGGCCTGGAGAGAGACAGCAATAAAGACCGGTTTGTTTTATTGCACATTTTGAGGGGAAAGGCTTAGGAAATGCCTTAATGGATGAAATGAGAGATGGTTCTAGAGGACAGAGCTTGATAAAAGGAAGGCGGTCCGAGCTCTCAACAGGAGAGGTCATGCTTCTTTAATTTGGTGGAATTCACGAAGGTTTTACTGTAACTACGGCACAGCAGAAATCACGGGCTGTTCGAGCTTCGCTTCTCTTTATCGGTGCTGTTGAAGCAGAGATGAAAAAGGGCTGTGGCTAGTTGTCAAATAAACAGTGGTGTGCCGGTAAATGTTTAACCAGTGGCTCTGGGGGAGGGGCAGAGGCAAGTTCTGGTCTGTCGTGTTTGCTGATTTCCTTGGTGTAAATACTCCCCCTGTATTCAAGCTTCCAATGTGATGTCACTGAACACAGATTTGGGAAGAGATACGCAGAATGGGTTCTCATGAGCCTTTATAAGCCAGCTCCAGCCCAGCTCTGCTTAAACAACCCAGGCAGTCATTTCTGTGGCTTTGATGTGGGGTGAAAGGGGAGGGAGGGCGGCTGATCTGGTTGTCCTTCCTCGGATGAGAATTGACAGCTTGCTTCAGGATGGCAGGCCAGGCTGTTTTAGGTGGCATGAGACTAGGGTCAGGGAGGAGGGCCAGATACAGACCACTCTCTCCCGAAGCTGTGATTTAAAATTCTGATGTTTTAAAATGATTCCTGAGGCTTCGGAAATGTTTCAGGGAAATTCCAGTAAGCCCAAAGGATTCTGAACAACACACAGTATGAATGGCAAAAGAATATTGGGTTTTTAGGGGAAAGTGCCCATTATTTGAAATGGACTCTTTTTTAATGAGGTGTGTGCTGACCCCGGGTAACAGGATCAACAGGGGTCACGGGGTCGTCCCTCTTGTAGCCGGTGAAGATTGCTTAGAAAGGAATGGCTGTTTCTTCCCTTGGAGCTCCTTATCCTTGCTCCATATGTCTTGCATTTTTTTTTAAAGACTAGACCTGAATTAAAATGTTCTGTCCTCTTACCCCAAAAAGTACAGTCATACTTGTCAGACCAAGAACGCTCTGTTTGGTCCACTTATGAGGCACCTTTCCTTTGAGTGTAGGGTTTCACCTCTTTGGGCCTCAGCGGACCACAGAGCAGCCCTGTCCCCTCCCAGCAGCCATGGGAAAGGGAACGCCCTGGGTGGGTCCCTTGATCCTTACGTGGCGCAGCCCTGCATTTCGGGTGTTTGAGGCAGATTCTGATTGGACAGTTTTCTGTAGCTAATGAATGGATAAAGGATCAAAACCCTCAAATACAGGTGTTTGAGGCAGATTCTGATTGGACAAAGTTTTCTGTAGCTAATGAATGGATAAAGGATCAAACCCCTCAAATACAGGTGTTTGAGGCAGATTCTGATTGGACAAAGTTTTCTGTAGCTAATGAATAGATAAAGGATCAAAACCCTCAAATACAAACACCCACACCTCCACTTCCCCCCCAAAAAAATCTTTAAAGAAACAATAAAAAGGAAAATCTGCTGTTTAATAGCTTATTCCTGCTTGTTATTTTCCTCTAATATATCCCATGCTTAGCGGACATTTACGTCTTTTAAATCTAAAGACTGGAAAGCTGGGAAGCCCCTTAGGCAGTTTCTTCTATGTATATTCATTTCTAAGTGCTGGAAAAATGGATAAGACCTGGTTTTCAGATACTCATTATTTAATAAGGAATGTCATATCTGGAAGGAGTTGGAACTTATGCCAGGAGGCAGTGGGGAGGCATGGGCAGTTTTTCATCAGGGGCAGACACAGAGCTGTGCTCTTGAAAAGAGAGACCATGATAAATGTACAGGTTTCAGGACAGAGGTCACAGCAGTCCATGCAGGTGGAGATAGTGGGAAGGGAGGAGATAGAGGGTGAGTGGTCTCACCATCAAGAGAAACATAAATGTTAAGAGCAGCTATTTTGAGGGCAGGATGACGAGTTCAACTGAATTGTCAAGCTTGAGGAGAGGTAAGAAGAAACTGATACATTCTCCATGGGTTTCTGCTGTTTCTGCACGTCTGGTGAGCAGAGGCTCTGAGGGCTTTTGTCCCAGACTCTCTTTTCAAGGGTGTTTGTCTGGCGAACAGACTTGGAAGATAGAGATAATGTGTTCCTCTGGAGCAGAAGGTAAGTTTGTTTGCTGTCCAGTAAAATAATGTCTACCTCAAAGTCCGGGCAGAGTTGCTCGTAGACCATTACGAAAATGAAGCTCATACTGCCTGCTGCGCTGTGAGCAATAACGTCCTCGGTCTCTGACCTAGGAGTCTTGTGTCTTCCTCCAACACTCATGAAACTGCGGCAGGCTCATGGGTTAGCTTGCACGTAGGGCAAAAATCTCAGACCCTCCGCAGTTCTGGACATACGGGAGTAGACGTTTAGGTCTAGGTAGACTTTTCATATCATTGATTTCAATTTTCTTGGATTAGAGATGAAGAAACTGAAGGCCAAGGTGACTTGTTCCAGGGCACAGAGCAAGCTGGTAGCCAAGATAAAACTTTGTCCCAGGTGCCCCCAAGTCCTTCTCTAGAACCTTCTCTCCATTGCATGTTGCACTTGTCTTGACTGTAAGAGATGCTTCTGTGGATAATAATAGCAGGAGCTGCTCCAGCCAGGGGTGCTTCCAAGAGCTTTACAAGTACTTGCCATCTCATTTAAACTTCTTCTACCATTGTCTCCAGTTGAGAGATGAGGAAGCTGAGGCACGCAGCGGGTAGGTGCTGGATCTGCACCCAGCAGTCTGGTTCTAGCATCTGTGGCCTTTACCACCATCCTGTACGGCCTCAGGCTGGTCAGAGTGGAAAGCCACTTCCTGCAAGGGGGCATAGGTGAACTTTCAAAGTGTATATTTTTATTGGATGGGTCATGAAAAGAGAGGAAGGCCTAAAATGTGTTTTGATCATGAGAGTCTTGATGATTCCACTGGGTACGCGGTATGCGGGCCTCTCACTGTTGCGGCCTCTCCCGTTGCAGAGCACAGGCTCTGGACACGCAGGCTCAGCGGCCATGGCTCACGGGCCCAGCTGCAACGCGGCATGTGGGATCCTCCCAGACAGGGGCACGAACCCGTGTCCCCTGCATCGGCAGGCAGACTCTCAACCACTGTGCCACCAGGGAAGCCCCTGGATTATTTTTATTTATAACTATACATTTCCTTTCTTTCCAGTTTTTTTTGTGTGTTAAGTCTAGTTACGATCTGTCACCATACAAAGATATTAATTATTGATTATATTCCCCACACTGTGGGGAATTTAATTGTATTTCATACTGTGACTCATTTATTTTGCAACTGAAAGGTTGTACATTTCATTTCTGATTTACTTATGGGTTGAGAAAACCTCACATTCAATAAGATGACAAAGATATCATCTGTTGAGAGAGAGAAGGGAAGAGGAGAGGGTCAGGAGCACAAGCCAGCAGTGACAATTCCCTCGAGTGAGAGGGAACAGGGATTTGCTTTTGCCTTTTGTTTTCAGTAATACTCAACATGTCCTGGCCTCTTTGTATGTGCCAGCGACTACGTGAAGCATTTTACATGTATTATCTCATAGGAACCCCCAGTGAGTCTGTGGAGTAGGTATTTTCATCACGTCCATGTTACAGATGAGGAAATTGAAGGCCAGAGAGGTAAAGTCATTCAGCAGGTATGTGTTAGAGCCCAGGATTAATTCCAGGCAGTCTTCCTTCAGGCCCTGTACTCTCAGCACTGACTTGGCTGTGGGATCATGGAAGGCTCCATGGAAGAGGTGGCATCTGAAGGCTAGGCAGGCTTCTGATGTGGGAGTGGGGATGGCACCCTGGTTAAAGGAAACGATACCAGCAAAGGCACAGTTAGCTCTCTGGTTGATGTGGGTAGTGGGAGATGGAGTTGGAGAGACAGGATTGGATCAGATTGTGGAGAGTCTTGAATGAGAAGCTAAGGGAATCTGAGATGGCTTTCAAGGAGGAAGAGGAACAAATCATTAATGCTGCTGTTTCAGACATAAGAAATGGCAAGAAGAAGAGGGCTTCAGCTGGATCCCAGGACAGTAATGGGAGGAGGGAAAAGAAGGGGCTGGCTTCCCGCTTCCTTTCTTCCCGTCCATGTGCTGGCTGGTTCATTACCTAGTAATTCTCCTTGTTTGTGGTCTTAACACAGTTCAAAATCCTTCAGCCTAGACTATGAGACCTGAATGTGTGGATTAGGTAGTTACTACCCACGCTCTAGGAGCAATCAATCGTTCCACCTGGGAAGAAACACCCAGAGGTGATCCGTATTTGAAACATGATTCCCAAGGGTGCTCTCTGCGGGTAGGCACTGCAGGCTTTAGTTATCTTTACGTACAAACCCAGGGGCTTTTGTTAGTAGGATAACAGATGAGGGAAATTGCTTTCCATTGGTGAGTGATGTGTGAGACTGGCCTGCAGTATGAAACCAGCACTTCCCTACTGTGCAAGCAGGTAGAGGAATGTACCGGGGGTCCAACAAACAGTCTGTGCCCTTTGGATTGATGACCCAAGCTTGATTCTGAGCCGGCCCAGTCCAGCTAGTGTTTTGGAGGAGTCTTACTGCCTTCATCTAAGGATTGGCCTTGGACATTGACCTTGAAGGACATTGACCTTTCATGCAAGTGCGATTGAAGCACATGAAAAGAAGACAGCTGAGACTTCCTCAAGTTTTCAGAAGAGCCACGTGACTGTTTTTGTGCCACTTTGCTATGTTTATATCTGGGGCACAATCAGTCTGAAACTAACTTTCATTGTAACCTAGAAGGGAGGTTATGGGGAGGAGACCCTAACCCCATTTACATCTAATTGTTGGAGACTACTGATATTTGCCCAAAAGCAGCTCATTATTGGGAATGACCAAATTGCCTGTCGGTTTGCAACTCTCCCATATGAGGTAGTTATTATTAATACCTTCGTAGTCCAGGTGAGGAAACTGAGGCATGGAGAAGGGGACCAGCTTGCCCAAGGCCACGCAGCTGGGAAACATGAGCTTCAAGATTCCAAATGTCACCTTCACTTGTTCTGCTAAAGCAAAATACATCTGTCATTTCTTCCTCATCATGAAAATTTAATTTGTAGCAAGGAAGGAGTGGAGATTATATATGTGCAGTTTGCTATTTAAAATACATGACTGTCAAAGGTCTATATTTTTAGAATTCATTGCCAGGGGGCAGATGAAGTTGTGCACAGGACGGGCTGAGCCCTAGGGGATCCAAATATAGATTTTAACATTGGTGCCTTTCCCTCCGGCTTATTCTGATCTTATTTTAAGGGCAAAGAAGAACGCTGACCTTGGCTTGGGTAAAATTGGAATTTACCTGCCTGGTGTTTTTTCTTCTCATAAGTTAATGTTAGTCTTGGTTCTGTGAAGGTAGATTAATGAGTCCTTGGTGGTAGATGCCTCCCAAGAGCTAATCTCCCTTTTTCCTTGATAGGCTTGGTCTACGCCAGCCATGGAAATTCCATCTTCCTTTACTGGTGAGCGGTTTATGGGGAAACATGTAACCCAGTCCTGGACAACAATGGGGATTTTGTGAGTGATTTTGGGAAATATTTGCCTTCCTGATAAAAGGCAGAGAGCAGTATGAGGAGAAAGCCCTTTTCTCCTGCCTTCTTCCTTCTTGCATGGATGGGACACTGTCATGTGAGGATATGATGGCTGGTGCTGCAGCAGTCATCTTGTGACCATGAGGGGAGACTCACCAACATGTGAAGATGGCCGGCAGAGGAAGGACAGGAAGATCTGGGGTCTCTGGTGGCATTATTGAGTTACCTAACCATCCCTGGGAAGGTTAACCCGCAGCCCAGTTGTTGTGGGAGGCTAATAGTTTAAGCC
This sequence comes from Mesoplodon densirostris, assembly GCF_025265405.1. NCBI lineage: Eukaryota > Metazoa > Chordata > Mammalia > Artiodactyla > Ziphiidae > Mesoplodon > Mesoplodon densirostris. Next base: position 10,567,423 of record NC_082661.1, read on the forward strand.
ACTCTCAGCTGGATATTCTGTTACTTGTGGCTGGAAGCATTCATAACTGAAAAATTGTTAATTAGTAAAGAACACATTAAGGGAACAGTGACTAATTCTCTGAAAGAATAGTCAGCTCCGATGTTCACGAAAGATATGTCCTGAGACCTTGATTAATCCCATATTCATAAATCAATGATAGGCCCATAAAAAGCAATAAAACATTACTAAAAACTTGAAGGGAATTTTTGTCCTACTAAGGGATCTTTTGGTTGCAAGTGGCTGTGAAAAATCAATGAAAAGAATCTATTGGCCCAGTAAGTAAAAGATGGGAAATGTAAGCTTCAGATATGGCTTGATCCAGGGCTCAGTGATGTTACTAAGTCCTAGTCCCTCTCCATCACTCAGTTCTGCTCTTCTTAGAGTTGACTTCAGGCTCCAAGTGGCAGCAGAAATGCTGCCATCAGTTTCAGGTCCACAGACTCCATTATTCAAGTCCAGCACTAAAAGGGTATGTTCCCTTAAAGGTCTCAGCAAGACCCATTGTTTCCATTGGCTCTAATTGGGCTGCGTGATCCCCAAGGAATGTGGTGCTTTGATTTAGGCCTTAGTCACCTGCCCAGGCTAGGTGCATGGGTACAGTCAACCTCACCTGAAAGTGCATAGGCTGAGAGTGGGGAAAGACTGCTTTTCCTGAGAAATCGGGACTGTTGCCAGAAAGTGAATGGGAGGTGAAAGGCAAAAACTGGAGTGGTCCACTCTTCCCCTTCAGATCCTTTAGAAAGTCTGTTTTCTGCTATTTCTTCAATATTCTCATTTTTTACACACATACACTGTTAAAAATTCCATCACAAGCATTCCTCTTCAGTGTCATTTTTCTTGAAGTTTTTAATGTGATGAGCAGAAAACGGGCCACAGATAAGAATGCAGAGAGGTCTGCTAAGACCCTCGCCAGCCTGAAGGTGTAGAAATTAAAATTCACACCTTGGAAAGTTACAAATTAGTGCAGGGCGCACAGCTTCTGGTTTTGCTCTCAAGTTGTTAGTCGGGTAAGTTTGTAAAGTGACAAAGAATTGCAGTGATGAGCATTCTACTGTGGGTGACAAAAAACGTGGAAGGACGGACAGATGGTGGAGTGACCCTATTTGTGATTCCATTTGTCACAATTTAGCAGAAAACAATGAATGCCTCTTTCCCTGACAGCTGTGACAAGGCCTGGGGTGTGCCTGGGGGAGGCCACTGAAGACCCTCCCAGGAGCTGCTGAAGGCAGCAGTGTTAACCTATACTGCAGTGTCTTCTGGAATATGGGGCTCACACCAGGGGGGAAATACGCTGTGACATTAGGGGTAACACAAGTAAGCTCTTCCTCACTTTAATAGCTATCAAAGTAGAAATAGTAGGTTAAAAAACCCCACACAGCTAGCGCACCAGGTTTTGATTTTCTGGATTTTGCTGCAGAAAAGGAGACTCTAGCCAGCAGCTCTCAGGTGTTCATCATATGCAGACCTTGTCGATCACGGGTGCAGCCCCCGGGGGAAGGTGCACGTGGCGGGTGTTGGGAAGACAGACTGCCAAAGCTGAGGTTTGGGAAACAGGACCCCTCAGAGTCCTCTCACGTTAGAAATGTTGTTTGCCATTGTATTCATTTTCTATTGCTGCGTAACAGATTGCCATAAATTTAGCTGTTAAAACAGCACCCATCTTGCAGTTGCTGTGGGTCAGGGTACTGGGCATGGCTTAACTGAGTCCTCTGCTCAGGGTCTCCCAAGGCTGCAGTCAAGGTGTCCTCTGGGCTCCTTCTCTTCCTGAGCTCAGGGTTCTCGCCCAAGCTCATGCGGTTGTTGGTAGAATTCAGCTCCTTGTGGTTGCAAGACTAAGGTCTCTGTTTTCTTGCTGGCTGTCAGATAAAGGCCACCTGCAGTGAGTGCCTTGCCATGCAGCCTCCTCATAGACCCACCTAAAACATGGCAGCGCACTTATTCTAGGCCAGTATTCAGCAAAAGAAAGTCCCTTCCTCCAGTCTGCTAAGACAGAGTCTTATATAGAGTAATTTAATTATAGGAGTGACTCCTTCGCTATCTAACATAATTGAATCAAGAGAGTGACAGCTCTTCATATTCTCTGGTCCCACCACTTCAAGGGTAGGGATGTTGCTGGTGTGTATACCAGGGGGCAGGAATCTGGGGCAATCTAGGAATTCTGCCTTGATTTCTCCCTGTGGATGGTTAATTTTATGTTGTCAACTTGATTGTGCCAGGGGTGTCCAGATATTTGGCTAAATATTATTCTGGGTGTGTCTGTTTCTGGATGACATAAACCTACAGATAGCTCTCTACATAGAAACACCCCTATTGGTGCTCATGTGATTATGGAGGCTGAGAAATCAAGACTCAGAAGAACTGATGCTATACGTTCCAGTCAGAGTCTGAGACCGAAGGCAGGAGAAGACAGGTGTCCCAACTCGAAGACAGTCCAGCAGAAAGAAAGAAGTCTTTCTCACTCGGCCTTTTATTCTATTCAGGCCTTACTGGATTGGATAAAGTCCACCCACATTGGCTTCTGCTGCTCTCGGCCCTGGGATTCTGGTGGAATATGAGCAGCCAGTGAAGGCTGTTTGTCCCTTGGTCTCTTTTACTGCTGCCTTTATACCTGACCGTGTTCTCATTTAGCCAATAGAATTTGAAACTGTTGACCAAAATGTTTGGTTACTCTATTTACGATGACCCTCAAACACTAAGTGCTCATTCACTGTGAACCCCTGGATAGAGAGAGATTCCCTAATGGTCCACAGGATGCTGGAACAGCCAGGTCCCAGAGGTTTCTTTGTGAAACTCTAGGGGTAGAGGCAGGAGGCTGAATCTTGCAGGTATTGGGTGAAGGACACACCAGATGCCCAGGTGGGCAGAACTGAGGAAGCGTGGAATCAGGCTGGCTTTGTGGCCTTGTGACCCATGTAGCTGCCCCGTGCTTAGAAGAGGCCCACACTTAGTTTGAGTCTCTGCTCTTGTCATCTTGAAATTCTTGATAATTTTTGAACAAGGGACTCTGCATTTTCATTTAGCACCGGGATATGTATATTACACAGTCTATCTTGCATAGATTTGTATTGGGTAGCTTGTAGGATTCAGGTAAAACAGCATGAGAAAAATGAGGGAAATACGTAAAATAGGATGAGTACTTTTTTTTTTTTTTGTGGTACGCGGGCCTCTCACTGCTGTGGCCTCTCCTGTTGCAGAGCACAGGCTCTGGACGCGGAGACTCAGCGGCCATGGCTCACGGGCCCAGCCGCTCCGCGGCACGTGGGATCTTCCCGGACCGGGGCACGAACCCGTGTCCCCTGCATCGGCAGGCAGACTCACAACCACTGCACCACCAGGGAAGCCCAGGATGAGTACTTTTATGACTTGAAAGCTAGACTCGTGTCTGTAATTACAGAGACACCTGGGGTGTTTCTGTGGGCTTGGGGACAAGCCATTCAGAGTTCCTGCCCAGGATTGCTGGTTTGGGGTGAAGCAAAGGGAACTCACAAAGAGCCCATGGTTTGATGGGGAATAAAGACCCCCGAAGAGGAGTATAATAGAGAACCATGTGGTGAGCACGGGGTTTGTGGGAAAATAGAGGAGCAATCCCTACCCACTGGGTAAGGGGGATGGGAGAGTGAAGCTGGGGAGACTTCCTGGAGGAATTGAGGCCAGAGCCAAGCCTACAAGGATGAACAGAAGGTAGCCCAGGGACTTCCCTGGTGGTGCAGTGGTTAAGAAGCTGCCTGCCAATGCAGGGGACACGGGTTCGATCGGTGGTCTAGAGATCCCACATGCCGCAGAGCAACTAAGCCCGTGAGCCATGACTACTGAAGCCTGTGTGCTCTAGGGCCTGTGGCCACAACTACTGAGCCCACGTGCTGTAACTACTGTAGCCTGTGCACCTAGACCCCATGCTCCACAATAAGAGAAGCCACCGCAATCAGAAGCCCACGCACCGCAATGAAGGGTAGCCCTGCTTGCTGCAGCTAGAGAAAGCCCACGCTCAGCGACGAAGACCCAACACAGCCAAAAAAAGTGTGTGTGTGTGTATGTGTGTGTGTATACATGCACTGGGGCAGGGGAACTATTCTAGGCAAAGTAACCCCATGAACAAAAACACAGAAGTAAGAGAACCATAAGCATCTTGTAAATGTCAAACTATAAAGTATGGACAGTAAGGGATGCAGCTGGAAGGACTGATTGTAGGGCCCCTGGCAGCCCTGTTGTGATGATTGTGGCATCACGCTGTAGGTGGTGAGGAATCATCCACATTATACAGCAAAGGCAGCTGACTCGAGAGAGGCAGCTACCCTGCCCAAGTTTGTATAGCTAATTAGCAGCAGAACTGGCATGCAAATCCAGGTCTGGCTGATCCCCAACTAGGGCTGTCAGATTTAGCAAATAAAAATAGAGGATGCCCAGTTAAATATGAATTTCAGACAGACAAGAAACAACTTTTTTAGGCATAAGTCCCTTGCATTATTTTGCATGTACTTATACTTAAAATTATTTGTTGTTTATACTAAATTCAAATTTAAGCGGCAACCGAAATCTGGCAAGCCTCCTCCCCAAACCCTGTTCTTTCTCCTGTTGCATGATGGTCCACCACTGTTAATGCTCCTCCATCCAAGGAAAGTTCCATGAAAGACATGGGAGATGGCATAAAACATGAGATGAGGAGAAAGAAATGTCCGGAATATGCAGAGTTGCAATTTAAATAGACATTTATTTATTTTAAAAACCATTTATTTATTTATTTATTTTTGGCTGCGTTGGGTCTTCGTTGCTGCGCGTGGGCTTCCTTTAGTTGCGGTGAGCGGGGGCTACTCCTTGCTGTGGTGCGTGGGCTTCTCATGGCAGTGGCCTCTCCTGTTGCGGAGCACGGGCTCTAGGAGCGCAGGCTTCAGTAGTTGTGGTGCGTGGGCTCTGTAGTTGTGGCTCGTGGGCTCTAAAGCACAGGCTCAGTAGTTGTGGTACACGGGGTTAATTGCTCCGCGGCATGTGGGATCTTCCCGGGCCAGGGATCAAACCCGTGTCCCCAGCATTGGCAGGCAGACTCTTAACCACTGCACCACCAGGGAAGTCCCTAAATAGGTATTTAAAAATAAAAGTCTTTTCTGGTTGCCTATGTCAGGGAGCTGGGATTTAAATTAACCAGTGCTACGGTCCACCATCCCATTATCCTGAATGCTAAACGAGGGATTCTCCAATTTCATGTGCCTATGGGGAGACAGAGAAGCAAGTTCTTTGACACTGGAATTATTTTGTCTTTTTTTCACCCATGATATTTCAGGAGCTTTACAATCTTTAAAGACAACCTCGGGGGCAAGTACAGATGTCACTTATAGTTTTAAGCATTTTCTATTGTGTAAAAGAAAAAGAGGAATTCCAAATATGGAAGACCATATTTTCCAGTGTTCCAGGCCACTTTAAATACTCTTCAAAGGAAGTGCCAAGAAGAATGAGAATGTAGAAAAGTTTTTTTTTTTAATGTCTCCCTTATTATGTTCCTGCCTTTGTAAGATCTTAACATGCCTGTGTCAGATGCAAGTAGCTTTTTACTATTATCTTGAAACAGAATCATGAGACGTTGACTCTCGAAAAATGTAGATGATTTTTTCTTCTTCTCTAAGTAGAAATAGCACATTATGGTTAGCATATGTGTCTCTCCCTTTCATGTGCTCCTTTTGATTACGTGTTCTGTCTCTCTAGGTCTTTGTAGTTGAAAAGGTGAGGCTTTCCCTTATAAACACTGCAGTCCTGTGGAAATGCCTTGGCCAGCATTAGCCTGAGAAGCGTGTCTGCCTGGTTTATAATTGTCTGTGCTGCGCGTTTCTGACGGGTGTCTAGAGAGCTCCCATCTCTAGGCTGTATTCCATCCACGCGCCTTGCTGCATTGCAGGGTTCTTTTTCCCCTTGTTTGGAATTGTTTTTGACTGGGCAGGAAAGCGATGACTCTTTGATTCCTGTTCCTGGCCATGTCGACTTGAGTGACACTCACTACTTGGAATCCTCCTTTGCTCACCTGTAAGCCAGGAGTGGTAATATCCCCCTCTCATCATGGTTGTAATTAAGCACTAAACTCCACCAGCACGTCGTACAGCTTGCATTAGTTTCTCGAGGCCGCCTCAACAAATTGCTACCAGCTTGGTGGCTTCACACAACAAAAATTTGTTCTCTCACAGTTCTGGAAGCTAGAAGTCTGAAATTGAAGTATCAGCAGGGCCATGCTTCCTTGGAAGTTTCTAGGGGAGGATCCTTCCCTGTCTCTTCCAGCTTCTGATGGCATCACTGCCATATCTGCATTGTTTTGAGGTGGGCTTCTCTCTGTGACTCTGGTGGTCCTTTTCTGTCTCTTATAAAGACACCTTCATTGGGTTAGCGCCCACTCTAATCCAGTATGACCTCATCCTTACCTTTTTCATCTGCCAAGACCCTATTTCCAAATAAGTTCCCATTCTGAGGTTCCTGGAAGATATGAATTTCTGGAGGACACTATTTAACCCACTACACAGCTTCTAGTGCAGTGCTGGGCTTCAGAGAGTGGAAGTTCCCTGTTCCACCTCTGCCATCCGGGCACATGTTAACTTAGCCAAGATTTTTTGTAACCTTCTCAGTCCCTCTAAAGACTAGGCTATTTACACATGGCCTCAGAAGATGTCTTGTAGGGCCACTGTCCGAGTGGCTCCTCTGCCAGCTGGCCCGTGCCAAATGCTGGGAGCCAGGGGCTAGGTGACGGCCGTCCCAGCCCTTCAGGAACCCACGGTCTAGCAGAGGAGAGTGACATGTAAACAAGTAATTACAATACTTCTATTTATTAGGCTGGTGCTTGCCCGGGACTCCGTCCAGAACAATGCTTCCAGAGCTGTTGGCTTCACATGTGGTTCAAGAAGCCAGCCCTAGCCTGGCTCTCCCTGCTGGCTCCTTGGGCCTCACCCTCCTACCCCCGCTGCTGGGGATGGCAGGTTACTTACAGGTTAATCTCAATCATCACACTCATCCAGATCCTTGTCTACTCTCTGGTTTTGGCCTTTATCTTTATTGGAAGCATCTCAGTTGACTTACTGCTGTTTCACTTTTTTTCCTTGGTGATGGATTTCTACACCCCTTTTCAAAAGACAAAACAAATTGTTTGTTTAACCTCCCCAGGAGTAAGTGGGCCAGGGGTGGCGTGGGAAGGCAAGCGTGCTTATTATCCTTGTGGGCAGGCCTTCCTGGGTATTTCCAAAGCGATTCTTAACTGACTCACCTTATTTCATTTTCCCCATTGTATTAAAGAAAAAAAGTCGCCTCTCTAATTCTTCCTTATCCATCCCCCCTTCTTCTCTTTCTTTTTTTCCCCCAACCCCATGATCTTCCATTATAAAATGTGGCTAACGTGTACTTTTGTATGGCTTACTCTTAAATTTTTTAGAGATCAGTGCGTGGGGCACAGAAGTCACTCCGTATGTCATTTGATGACGGACAAATGACTGTTATGTTGGTTGAATGGGGTCGGGGGCTATGTTAGAAGTGTATGTCTGTGGCAGAGCTCAGAAGAACCAATCTTTTGGGCAAGTTCCCAAGGTAGTGCTTCTCAAAACCAGTGACTACGTCGGAATCACATGGGTGGAAGGTGCTTGTTAGAAATGATCAGTCCGCCCTGGAGATTCTGATTCCTTAAGTCCAGGGGGAAGGCCCAGCCCTGACATGTTTTAGAAGCTTCTCGGGTACCTGACACATAGCCAGGCTTGAAATTCTGATGCCCGGGGTGTATCCCAGACCCATCAAATCGGACTATCTGGTGTGAGACCCAGGCATCACTTTGCTGGGCTTTAAATCTACCCAGGTGATTGCAGTGTGTGGCCAAGGCTGAGAAGGCCCGCCCACGCTCAGACCTGAGCTGGAGGGCAGGTTGAAAACATGGTGGGCACCGTCCTGGACTCTGATGCAGTCGGGCTGCGGTGGGGCCTGAGAACTGACGTTTCTAACACGGTTCCAGGTACCGCTGCTGCCGCCTGTCTGAGACCACACTCTGGGGACCACGGCTGTAAGGCCACGTCGCTCTGCCCTGGGTCACATGTTCTTCTCATTTTCTGCATCTTCCCTGCATCCTCACCATCTCCTCCCTTCCCTTCAGTCCATCCACATGAACTCAGAGACCCTGGTATTTCTTCTGAGCCCACCCGCCCAGGGTCTGTCCTCTGGCCTCTCTGCTGGTGTCACAAATAAAGGGCAATTGCAGAGTGGATTTGCAGAGGAAGAGAGACCTGCTTTTGTTTGGTTTTCTTTCTCGGGCCGTCACTCTGGATGCAGGTACAGTGAGTCCTCAGGGAGCCAGATTCCCTGACATCTGCTCCCCTTCCCCGGAGGAGGCTGGGCTGTGTCCCCAGGGCTGGTGAGGACCCATCTTAGCACAGCTAAGAGATCTAGTCTACACTGGGTGCCACAGGGCACCTGAGCCTGTGGCAGGTGTGGGCAGCTGACGGGGAATCCGGGGGACGGTGCGGGGGTCGGGGGAGGGTGGGATGCTCAGGGCTGCAAAGGCTACAAACCTGGAACTTCAGGAAACCAGGAGCCCAGGAGCCCTGTAATCATGGGTGTTCTGCAGGGTTTAAGGCAGGTGGACAGCGATGCAATCTGGAAAGGAGCTTGGGATGAGGTGAGCGCTGGCTTGGCTGCTGCAGGAAGGAGTTGTCTCTCTCTGTCTCTCTCCTCCCCAGAGCAGAGAATTTGCCATCCAGATCTGTGGCCCAGGAGCCACTTAATTTAAAGGACATGATCCTGTAGTAATCATAGAGGCTTCTAGTATCCTTCCCACTCTTACCCTGTGGGACAAAAGCAGCAAATGTCAAAAACAGCGCTCCCTGTGGAATAGAAGGCCGTCTTTGTTGAGTGCCAGGCTTATGAGACCTCTTCACAAACTTCAGGCAACACACCCACTCCTGTTTCCCTTGGGCCTGAGTCCTGAAACCCTTGTGAAGTTGTCTGTTGAGGAAGTGGGTGGGCTCTGTTTGAGGCGGGGAGGGATGCCTGGGAGGGGGGCGACAAGGAGGCCAGCTGCTCTCCCAAGGGGACAAGTGAGGACACTGGGGTGTCTCTGGGCTCCTAGGACAGGGATGTGCCACTCAGATTTCTTTCCTTTTGGGACCTCAGTGTCCCTTAAAGCTGCCGTGACCAGCTTATGGCAGCTCGTGTTGACCTGGGCATGAGATCTGGGTTAACTGTAGGAGAGTCTGTTCATCCTGAGCGAGCAATAAGGAGAATGTTCCAGAAATCAGGCCCAAGAAGGCTGGAACTTGGGGGAAATGGCTTCAAAGAGCATCTCTTCTTTACTGTAAGAGGAGATAGGGTTCCATGCTTTTCAAACCCATGTCCCCAGCAAAGTCAGTGAAGGAAAGAGAATGATGAGACAGCTGCTGGAGGGACCCATCTCGTCACTCTGCACACATCCGTCGGGCGCCCCACCATGGTCCCAGGGTTGTTGTGGGTGCTGGTGATGCGGAGAATGATGAAGGCAGGATCTCTATCCCCTAGGAGAGCAGTTCTCCAGTTTTTGAGTCTAAGGACCTTTTATAGGCTTAAAAATCGAGGACCTGCAAGAATTTTCTTTGAGGGTTATATCTGTCAGTATTTATCATGTTAGAAATACAGAGAAATGTTTAACACATGTATTTTTTAATTCATTAGAAAATAAGTCCAATACATGTTAGCATAAAGCAACATCTTAATGAGGAAACTGTATTGTCTTTATTCTAAACAGGTTTATTGAATTATAATTGATATCCAATAAGTTGTACATATTTAACGTGTGTAACTTGATGTTTGACATACGTGTACACCCTTGAAACCATCGCAGAACGTCCGTCACCCCGAGAAGTTTCCTTGTGCTGCTTTGTGCTCTTTTCCTTCAGTCCCTACCTCCCCCTTTCCAACAGCCATTGATCTGCTTTCTGTCACTGTGCATTAGTTTGCATTTTATAGGGTTTGTATAAATGGAATCCGACAGCCTGTAGTCTTTTTTCCTAGCTTCTTTCACGCAGTGTAATTATTTTGAGGTTCATCCAAGCTGTTATATGTAGCAATAATTCCTTCCTTTTTTGATTGCTGAGAAGTATTCCATTCTACGAATTTACCACAATTTGTTTATTCACTCATCTGTTGATGAACATTTAGGCTGCTCCCAATTTGGGGCTCTTAGAAATAGAGCTGCTATAGATATTCATGTAAGAGTATTTATATGGACGTATGCTTCCCTTTCTGTTGTGTAAATATGTAGGAGTGGAATAGCTGATCATACAGTAGGCATGTGTTTAACGTTTTAGGAAACGGCCAGACTGTCTTCCAAAGCAGTTGTACCATTTTACATTTCCACCAGTAGAGAATGAGACTGCTAGCTCTCCCATGTTCTTGTCAATACTTGGCATGATCAGTCTTTCAAATTTTAGCCATTCTAATAGGTAGTGGTATCTAATTGTGTGTTTAACTTGCAATTCTCTAATAACTAGTGATAACTGTGCATCTTTTATGTGAATTTCATGTTTATCATTTTTGATGAATTTCTATTTAAATAATTTAGTTGTTTAAAAAATTGGGCTGTGTTTTATTGAGTTTTGAGAGTTAAAAAAAATATATATATATATTCTGGATACAAGTCCTTTATTAGAAAATGCTTTGCAAAGTGTTCTCCCAGCCCATGACTTGTCTTTTCATTCTATTAAAAATACCTTAAAGAGAACCTAGGGGCAAGATGGGAATAAAGACGCAGACCTACTAGAGAATGGACTTGAGGATATGGGGAGGGGGAAGGGTAAGCTGGGACAAAGTGAGAGAGTGGTATGGACATATATACACTACCAAATGTAAAATAGATAGCGAGTGGGAAGCAGCCACATAGCACAGGGAGATCAGCTCAGTGGTTTGTGACCACCTAGAGGGGTGGGATAGGGAGGGTGGGAGGGAGGGAGATGCAAGAGGGAAGAGATATGGGGACATACGTATATGTATAACTGATTCACTTTGTTATAAAGCAGAAACTAACGCACCATTGTAAAGCACTTATACTCTAATAAAGATGTTAAAAAATAATAAAATAAAATAACTAGTGATAATAATATTGCATTATCTGTTAGTTGGGCACTAATTTTTGACCCACAATTATTTATATTTGCTGTTTGGAGGAAATGTGATTAAAATTCATTTCACTAAAAAAATAAAAGAAGTGTCTTGAAGAGTTGCAATTTTATTTTCTATGAAGTCCATTTTATCAGTTTGTTCTTTCATGGATTGTGCTTTTGCTGTCTAAATCTCACAAATATTTGCCTAGTTCAAGGTTACAAAGGTTTTCTGCTACATTTTCTTCTAGAAGTTTTATAGTTTTAGGTCTTACATTTACATGACCCATTTGCATTTAATTTTTTAATTAAATTTTTAATTTTGATATAATTGCATGCTCACATGCAATTCTAAGAAATAATACAGAGAAACATCATATACCATTTACCCAATTTTCTTCAACAGTAACATCTTGCAAAGCTATAGGAGAATGTTACATCAAGGATGTTGGCATTGATACAGTCAAAATACAGAACATCTCCATCACCTCAAAGAGCCCTCCTATTGCCCTTTTATAACCACACCCACTGACTTTTCTCTGCCCCCTCCTCCATAAAACCACTACTCTCCTCTCGGTCTGTATAATTTTGTCATTTCAAGATTATTGTATAAATGGACTTAAACAGTATGTAACCTTTGGGGACTAGCTTGTTTTCATGCAGCCTAATTCCCAGGAGATTCATATAAGTCATTGAGTGTATGAATAGTTTGTTTCTTTTTATTGCTGAGTGGTAACCCATGGTATGGATGTACCATGATTCATTAACCATTCACTCATTGAAGAACGTCTGAGTTGTTCCAGCTTTTATGGAAAAACTTTATTATAAATAATACTATTTGTATTTGTACTACTTGTGTGCCAGATTTTATGTGAATGTAAATTTTTATTCTTCTGGGATAAATGCCCAAGGGTGAAATTGCAGGGCTGTATGGCAGTTACATGTTTCGTTTGGTAAAAACTGCCAAACTGTTTCCCAGAGTGGCTCTACCATTTTGCATTCCCAGCAGCAGTGTATGAATGATCCATTTTCTCTACATTCTGGCCAACGTTTCGTGGTGTCACTACTTTTTCTTCTAGCCATTCTGATAGGTATGTAGTGATATCTCATTCTGATTTAATTTGTATAGATCCCGAAGATTTTCTCCTACATTGTTTTCTAAAAGTTCTATCGTTTCATGTTTTATATTTAAGTTTGTGATCCATTTTGAGTTAACTGTTGTAAAATGTGTGAGCTTTAGCTCAAAGTTCAGTTTTTGACCTATGGATATCCAATTGCTCCAACACAATTTATTGCAAAGTCTGTCCTTCCACCATTGAATTGCTTTACATTTTTGTCAAAAATCAAGTGGGCATATTTGTATGGATTATTTCTGAGTTCTCTATTCTGCTCCACTGATTTATGTCTGTCCCCCCATCAGTCCCACACTGTCTTGATTACTGTAGCTGTATAGTAAGCCTTAATAGGAGATAGAGTGATTCTTTCTCACAACTTTATTTTTCTTTTTCAAGATTGTTTTAGCTATTCTAGGATCTGTGGCTCTCCATATAAATTTTAGTGTAAGTTTGTCTATACCTACAAAAATCTCGCTGGGATTTTTTTTTTTTTTTTTTTTTTTTTGCGGTGCGCGGGCCTCTCACTGTTCTGGCCTCTCCCGTTGCAGAGCACAGGCTCCGGACGCGCAGGCTCAGAGGCCATGGCCCACGGGCCCAGGCGCTCCGTGGCATGTGGGATCATCCCGGACCGGGGCACGAACCCGTGTCCCCTGCATTGGCAGGCAGACTCTCAACTACTGCACCACCAGGGAAGCCCCTCGCTGGGATTTTGGTAGGAATTATGTTAAACCTATAGATCAATTTGGGGAGAATTGTCATCTTTACTATGTTGAGTCTTCCGCTCCATGAACATATGCTACATCTCTCCATTTATTCTTTGATTTTTAAAATCAGCATGTTGCAATTTCCAGAACACATGTACTGTACATGTTTTGTTAAGTTTATACTTAATATTACATTTTATTTGGAGTGATTTATTTGGAGTGGTATTTATTGTGTCTTTAATTTGGTTTCCACACATTCATTGTTACCGTATAGAAATGCGATTGATTTTTTTTCTTTGTGTTGAACTTGTTTCCTACAATCTTGCTAAACTCCCTTATCAGTTCCAGGAGTGTTTTCAATCATGTCATCTGCAGAGATATTTTTATGTGTTCCTTTCTAATCTGTAAGCTTTCTATTTATTTATTTATTTTCTTGCTTTCTTGCTGTGTCTAGAACTATGCTGAATAAAAGTAAGAGCTGATGTCCTTGCCTTGTTTCCAGTCTTAGAGAGAAGGCATTCAGTCTTTCACCATTAAGTATGTTAGCTATAAGCTGTTTTATAGATGCTATTTTTCAGGTTGAGCAAGTTCCCCTCTGTTTTTAGTTTGCTGACAATTTTCATGAATTATCACAAATGTATGTTGAATTTTGTCAAATGCTTTTATTGTGTCAGTTGACACAATATTTTTGGCTGGGTTGGGTCTTCCTTGCCGTGCTCGGGTTTTCTCTAGTGGCGAGCCGGGGCTACTCATCGTTGCGGTGCACAGGCTTCTTACTGGGGTGGCTTCTCTTGTTGCGGAGCACACCGGCTTGAGGTGCCTGGGCTTCAGTAGTTGTGGCTCGCGGGCTCTAGAGTGCAGGCTCAGTAGTTGTAGTGCACAGGCTTAGTTGCTCTGCAGAATGTGGGATCTTCCCAGACCAGGGCTCGAACCCGTGTCCCCTGCATTGGCAGGTGGATTCTTAACCACTGCACCACCAGGGAAGCCCATACTTTTTATTCTTTAGCACATCTATATGGTGAAATATAGTGATTGATTTTTTTTTTTTAATGCTGAACCAACTTTGTATACTTGGAATAAACCCCATTTGGTCATGGTGTATAATTATTTTTTTATGTTGCCAGATTTGATTTGCTAACACTTTGTTGAGGATATTTGCTTCGAATTTCATGAGAAAATTGGTCTATGCTTTTCTCTTTTTGTACTCTCTTTGTCTGATTTTGGTATGAGGATAATACTGGTCTCATAGAATGAGTCGAGAAATATTCCTTCTGTTTTTTTTTTTGGAAGAATTATATTGTTTTACATTGGTGTTAATTCTTTTTTTAAATTTATTTTATATATATATATATATATATATATATATATATATATATATATATTATTAGTTTCTGCTTTATAACAAAGTGAATCAGTCATACATATACATCTGTTCCCACATCCCTTCCCTCATGCATCTCCCTCCCTCCCACCCTCCTCATCCCACCCCTCCAGGTGGTCACAAAGCACCGAGCTGATCTCCCTGTGCTCTGCGGCTGCTTCCCACTATCTATCTACCTTACGTTTGGTAGTGCATATATGTCCATGCCTCTCTTTCGCTTTGTCACAGCTTACCCTTCCCCCTCCCCATATCCTCAAGTCCATTCTCAAGTAGGTCTGTGTCTTTATTCCCGTTTTACCCCTAGGTTCTTCATGACATTTTTTTTTAATTCCATATATATGTGTTAGCATACGGTATTTGTCTTTCTCTTTCTGACTTACTTCACTCTGCATGACAGATTCTAGGTCTATCCACCTCATTACAAATAGCTCAGTTTCGTTTCTTTTTATGGCTGAGTAATATTCCATTGTATATATGTGCCACATCTTCTTTATCCATTCATCCGATGATGGACACTTAGGTTGTTTCCAGCTCCGGGCTATTGTGAATAGAGCTGCAATGAACATTTTGGTACATGTCTCTTTTTGAATTATGGTTTTCTCAGGGTATATGCCTAGTAGTGGGATTGCTGGGTGATATGGTAGTTCTATTTGTAGTTTTTTAAGGAACCTCCATACTGTTCACCATAGTGGCTGTACCAATTCACATTCCCACCAGCAGTACAAGAGTGTTCCCTTTTCTCCACACCCTCTCCAGCATTTATTGTTTCTAGATTTCTTGATGATGGACATTCTGACTGGTGTGAGATGATATCTCATTGTAGTTTTGATTTGCATTTCTCTAATGATTAATGATGTTGAGCATTCTTTCATGTGTTTGTTGGCAGTCTGTATATCTTCTTTGGAGAAATGCCTATTTAAGTCTTCTGCCCATTTTTGGATTGGGTTGTTTGTTTTTTTGCTATTGAGCTGCATGAGCTGTTTATAAATTTTGGAGATTAATCCTTTGTCAGTTGCTTCATTTGCAAATATTTTCTCCCATTCTGAGGGTTGTCTTTTGGTCTTGTTTATGGTTTCCTTTGCTGTGCAAAAGCTTTGAAGTTTCATTAGGTCCCATTTGTTTATCTTTGTTTTTATTTCCATTTCTCTAGGAGGTGGGTCCAAAAGGATCTTGCTGTGATTTATGTCATAGAGTGTTCTGCCTATGTTTTCCTCTAAGAGTTTGATAGTGTCTGGCCTTACATTTAGGTCTTTAATCCATTTTAAGCTTATTTTTGTGTATGGTGTTAGGGAATGATCTAATCTCATACTTTTACATGTCCCTGTCCAGTTTTCCCAGCACCACTTATTGAAGAGGCTGTCCTTTCTCCACTGTACATTCCTGCCTCCTTTATCAAAGATAAGTTGACCATATGTGCGTGGGTTTATCTCTGGGCTTTCTATCCTGTTCCATTGATCTATCTTCCTGTTTTTGTGCCAGTACCACACTGTCTTGATTACTGTAGCTTTGTAGTATACTCTGAAGTCAGGGAGCCTGATTCCTCCAGCTCCGTTTTTCTTTCTCAAGATTGCTTTGGCTATTCGGGGTCTTTTGTTTTTCCAAACAAATTTTGAAATTTTTTGTTCTAGTTCTGTGAAAAATGCCAGTGGTAGTTTGATAGGGATTGCATTAAACCTGTAGATTACTTTGGGTAGTAGGGTCATTTTCACAATATTGATTCTTCCAATCCAGGAGCATGGTATATCTCTCCATCTATTTGTATCATCATTAATTTCTTTCATCAGTGTCTTATAATTTTCTGCATACAGGTCTTTTGTCTCCTTAGGTAGGTTTATTCCTAGATATTTTATTCTTTTTGTTGTAATGGTAAATGGGAGTGTTTTCTTGATTTCATTTTCAGATATTTCATCATTAGTGTACAGGAATGCCAGAGATTTCTGTGCATTAATTTTGTATCCTGCTACTTTACCAAATTCATTGATTAGCTCTAGTAGTTTTCTGGTAGCATCCTTAGGATTCTCTATGTATAGTATCATGTCATCTGCAAACAGTGACAGCTTTACTTCTTCTTTTCCGATTTGGATTCCTTTTATTTCCTTTTCTTCTCTGATTGCTGTGGCTAAAACTTCCAAAACTAGGTTGAATAAGAGTGGTGAGAGTGGACAACCTTGTCTTGTTCCTGATCTTAGTGGAAATGGTTTCAGTTTTTCACCACTGAGGACAATGTTGGCTGTGAGTTTGTCATATATAGCCTTTATTATGTTGAGGAAAGTTCCCTCTATGCCTACTTTCTGCAGGGTTTTTATCATAAATGGGTGTTGAATTTTGTCGAAAGCTTTCTCTGCATCTATTGAGATGATCATATGGTTTTTCTCCTTCAATTTGTTAATATGGTGTATCACGTTGATTGATTTGCGTATATTGAAGAATCCTTGCATTCCTGGAATAAACCCCACTTGATCATGGTGTATGATCCTTTTAATGTGCTGTTGGATTCTGTTTGCTAGTATTTTGTTGAGGATTTTTGCATCTATGTTCATCAGTGATATTGGCCTGTAGTTTTCTTTCTTTGTGACATCCTTGCCTGGTTTTGGTATCAAGGTGATGGTGGCCTCGTACAATGAGTTTGGGAGTGTTCCTTCCTCTGATATTGTTTGGAAGAGTTTGAGAAGGATGGGTGTTAGCTCTTCTCTAAATGTTTGATAGAATTTGCCTGTGAAGCCATCTGGTCCTGGGCTTTTGTTTGTTGGAAAATTTTTTATCACAGTTTCAATTTCAGTGCTTGTGATTGGTCTGTTCATATTTTCTATTTCTTCCTGAGTCAGTCTTGGCAGGTTGTGCATTTCTAAGAATTTGTCCATTTCTTCCAGGTTGTCCATTTTATTGGCATAGAGTTGCTTGTAGTAATCTCTCATGATCTTTTGTATTTCTGCAGTGTCAGTTGTTACTTCTCCTTTTTCATTTCTACTTCTATTGATTTGAGTCTTCTCCCTTCTTTTCTTGATGAGTCTGGCTAATGGTTTTTCAATTTTGTTTATCTTCTCAAAGAACCAGCTTTTAGTTTTATTGATCTTTGCCATCGTTTCCTTCATTTGTTTTTCATTTATTTCTGATCTGATCTTTATGATTTCTTTCCTTCTGCTAACTTTGGGGGTTTTTTGTTCTTCTTTCTCTAATTGCTTTAGGTGCAGGGTGAGGTTGTTTAGTCGAGATGTTTCCTATTTCTTAAGGTGGGATTGTATTGCTATAAACTTCCCCCTTAGAACTGCTTTTGCTGCGTCCCATAGGTTTTGGGTCATCGTGTCTCCATTGTCATTTGTTTCTAGGTATTTTTAAATTTCCTCTTTGATTTCTTCAGTGATCACTTCGTTATTGAGTAGTGTATTGTTTAGCCTCCATGTGTTTGTAGTTTTTACAGATCTTTTCCTGTAATTGATGTCTAGTCTCATAGCATTGTGGTCGGAAAAGATACTTGATACAATTTCAATTTTCTTAAATTTACCAAGGCCTGATTTGTGACCCAAGATATGATCTATCCTGGAGAATGTTCTATGAGCACTTGAGAAAAATGTGTATTCTGTTGTTTTTGGATGGCATGTCCTATAAATATCAATTAAGTCCATCTTGTTTAATGTATCATTTAAAGCTTGTGTTTCCTTATTTATTTTCATTTTGGATGATCTCTCCATTGGTGAAAGTGGGGTGTTAAAGTCCCCTACTATGAGCGTGTTACTGTCGATTTCCCCTTTTATGGCTGTTAGTATTTGCCTTATGTATTGAGGTGCTCCTATGTTGGGTGCATAAATATTTACAATTGTTATATCTTCTTCTTGGATCGATCCCTTTATCATTATGTAGTGTCCTTCTTTGTCTCTTCTAATAGTCTTTATTTTAAAGTCTATTTTGTCTGATATAAGAATTGCTACTCCAGCTTTCTTTTGATTTCCATCTGCATGGAATATCTTTTTCCATCCCCTTACTTTCAATCTGTATGTGTCTCTAGGTCTGAAATGGGTCTCTTGTAGACAGAATATATATGGGTCTTGTTTTTGTATCCATTCAGCCAATCTGTGTCTTTTGGTGGGAGCATTTAGTCCATTTACATTTAAGGTAATTATTGATACGTATGTTCCTATTCCCATTTCCTTAATTGCTTTGGGTTCGTTATTGTAGGTATATTCCTTCTGTTGTGTTTCTTGCCTAGAGAAGTTCCTTTAGCATTTGTTGTAAAGCTGGTTTGGTGGTGCTGAACTCTCTCAGCTTTTGCTTGTCTGTAAACGTTTTAATTTCTCCATCAAATCTGAATGAGATCCGTGCTGGGTAGAGTAATCTTGGTTGCAGGTTTCTCTCCTTCATCACTTTAATTATGTCCTGCCACTCCCTTCTGGCTTGTAGAGTTTCTGCTGAGAGATCAGCTGTGAACCTGATGGGGATTCCCTTGTGTGTTATTTGTTGTTTTTCCCTTGCTGCTTTTAATATGATTTCTTTGTGTTTAATTTTTGACAGTTTGATTAATATGTGTCTTGGCGTATTTCTCCTTGGATTTATTCTGTATGGGACTCTCTGTGCCTCCTGGACTTGATTAACTCTTTCCCTTCCCATATTAGGGAAGTTTTCAACTATAATCTCTTCAAATATTTTCTCAGTCCCTTTCTTTCTCTCTTCTTCTTCTGGAACCCCTATAATTCGAATGTTGATGCATTTAATGTTGTCCCAGAGGTCTCTGAGGCTGTCCTCTGTTCTTTTCATTCTTTTTTCTTTCTTCTGCTCTGCATCAGTTATTTCCACTATTTTATCTTCCAGGTCACTTCTCCGTTCTTCTGCCTCAGTTATTCTGCTATTGATCCCATCTAGAGTATTTTTCATTTCATTTATTGTATTTTTAATCATTGCTTGATTCATCTTTAGTTCTTCTAGGTCCTTGTTAACTGTTTCTTGCATTTTGTCTATTTCCAAGATTTTGGATCATCTTTACTATCATTATTCTGAATTCTTTTTCAGGTAGACTGCCTATTTCCTCTTCATTTGTTAGGTCTGGTGGGTTTTTATCTTGCTCCTTCTCCTGCTATGTGTTTTTCTGTCTTCTCATTTTGCTTATGTTATTGTGTTTGTGGTATCCTTTTTGCAGGCTGCAGGTTCGTAGTTCCCGTTGTTTTTGGTGTCTGTCTCCAGTGGCTAAGGTTGGTTCAGTGGGTTTGTAGGCTTCCTGGTGGAGGGGACTAGTGCCTGTGTTCTGGTGGAAGAGGCTGGATCTTGTCTTTCTGGTGGACAGGTCCACGTCTGGTGGTGTATTTTGGGGTGTCTGTGGACTTTTTATGATTTTAGGCAGCCTCTCTGCTAATGGGTGGCGTTGTGTTCCTGTCTTGCTAGTTGCTTGACATAGGGTGACCGGCACTGTAGCTTGCTGGTCGTTGACTGAAGCTGGGTGCTGGTGTTGAGATGGAGATCTCTGGGAGATTTTCGCCACTTGATATTATGTGGAGCTGGTAGGTCTCTTGTGGACCCGTGTCCTGAAGTTGGCTCTCCCACTTCAGAGGCACAGCACTGACTCCTGGCTGCAGCACCAAGAGCCTTTCATCTACCTTTTGTGGGGTCTGAGGTCTTCTGTCAGCGTTCAGTAGGTGTTCTGTAGGAGTTGTTCCACGTGTAGATGAACTTCTGATGTATCAGTGGGGAGGAAGGTGATCTCCACGTCTTACTCTTCTGCCATCTTCCTCCGGGCTCCTAAGGATTCTGTTCTTATAGTGAAGAGATTTGCTGTCTATTTCCACTGTTGGGCCCTCAGGAAATACTTCTTCTCATCTCTTGCCACCATGTCTGAATTCCAAGAAGATTTGTTGGTTGTTCCACTGCTGTTTTTTTCTTTCCTTTGTGCTTCACATGGTTTTCCTTGCTCGGAGGGCGCAGGGCTCAGAGGCCTGGCCCCAGGCACTTCAGCTCGGAACTCCCATTCCTGATATTATTGATTGTACTTTCTCTCTTTTTATCTTTTTATCTTTGCTAGAGATTTATCAATATTATCAATAATTATCAATAGAGATTTATCAATATTATTAATTTATATATTTTAAGAATCAGCTTTTTATATCATTGACTTTCTCTATGGTTTTCCTGTATTCAATTTTATCAGTTTTCTGTTTTTATCTTTGTTATTTCCTTTTGCTTGCTTTGGGCTTATTTTGTTCTTCATTTTCTAAATGTCATTATGTCCAAAGTTTTTTAGTTTTAAGAAGGAGGACCAGCGAGGAATGGGGCTGCTCCATGTCAGTGGAACTGAAAGTTAATTATCTTTTAAAAAGATTTAAAAAATAAGAAAAAAATCTTACATGGTTTCTCATTTAGTAACTGTTTCCAATGGTCCAAATTTCCTTGTGTACATTCAGATTTTCATATGAGGTCATTTTCCTTCTGTCTGAAAGGACATCTTTTAACATTACTTATAGAGTAGAGCTGTTAATAATGAATCCTTTCAACTTTTGAATATCTGACAATGTATTTTGCTTTCATTTTATTTTTAATAAATTTTAATTTTAGACTTACAAAAAAGTTACAAAGATAGTAAAAAGAGTCTCCAAATACCCCAGACCCAGTTTCCCCTACTGTTAACATCTTTCATTACTATGGTATATTTGTCACAAGTAATGAACCAAAATTATTAAAGTCCATACATTTTTTGTATATCCTCGACTCATTTTTACCTAATGTCCTTCTCTTCCAGGATGTCACATTACATTTAATCATGTCTCCTAGGTTCCTCTTGCCTGTGACAGTTTCTCAGACTTTCCTTGTTCTTTACGACCTTGAAAATTTTGAGACATACTGGTCAGATTTTTTTAGAATGCCTCATAATATGGTATTTTTCGATGTTTTCCTCATGATTAGACTGGAGTTATGGGGTTTGGGGAGGAAGATCACAGAGGTAAAGTGCCATTTTCATCACATCATATCAAGGCTACATACTGTCAACATGACATCACTGTTGATATTTGGTGTTTATCGGGTTTTTCCACTGAAAAGTCATCCCCTTCCCTTCCATGCTGTACTCTTTGGAAGGAAGTTGCTATGTGCAGTCCACACTTATGGAGTCCAGAGATATTTACCTCTTTGAGTAGGTGGTCTCCTCAAAAATTATTCCCCACTTATTTATTTGTCCAATCATTTTATTATATCACATGGATTCATAGATATTTATTTTATTCTTTGGGTTATAATCTAATACCATGTTTTTTATTTTGTTGCTGCCTTTATTTTGAAAGATATTTTTGCCAGATACAGAATCCTAAGCTGACAGGTATTTTCTTTTAGTACTTTAAAGATGTCACATCAGTGTCTTCTTGTTTACATTTTTCCAATGATAAATCTGCTGTCATTTTTTTGTTCCTCTGTACATAACATGTTTTTCTCTGGCTGCTTTTAAGATTTTCTCTTTATCATTGGTTTTAAGCTATTTGACTATGATGTGCCTTGGTGTAGTTTTTTCCATGTTTCTTCTGCTTGGGATTTGTTGAGTTTCTTGGAGTGTAGGTTTATAATTTTCATTACCTTAGGAAAGTTTTAACTATTACTTCTTTAAATATATATATATTTTGTCATCAACTCTGTATCTTCTCCTTTAGGAACTCCAATTATCCATATATTAGGTGGCTTGAAATTGTCCCACAACATATTGATATGCTGCCTATTTATTTTGATTTTTTAAAAAATGTGTTTCACTTTTGATAGTTTCTTTTTTATCTATGCCTTCAAGTTTACTAATTTTTTCTTCTGCAGTGTCTAATCTTCCACTAAGCTCATCCAGTGTATTTTCCATTTATACACATTCAGTTTGGGACTTTAACAAATATCTTCCATGTCTCTAGCTAACTGAATTTCATATGTTCAAAAGTTATAATAACAGACTTAGTATCCTTCTTTGCTAATTCTAACATCAGCGTCATTTCTGGGTCCCTTTCAGTTGACTGATTATTCTCTTCATTGTGGGTCATGTTTTTCTGCCTCTTTGCCTGATAATCTTTGATCGGATGCCAGACACTGTGATATTTACCTCATTAGGTGCTGAAAATTTTTATTTTACTATACATATTTTTGAGCTTTATACTGGGATGTGGTTATGTGAGTTGGAAGCAGTTGAATTCTTTGAGTCTCACATTTATGTTTTGCTAGGTTGACCCATAGCAGCACTCATTCTAGGGTTAATAATTCCTCATCACTGAGGGAAGACCTTCCTGAGTGCACAACAAATACTCCATAAATTATGAGCTTTGCCAGTCTGGCTGGTGAGAACTAGTACTATACCTGGCCCTGTGTGAACACTAGACATTGTTTCTTCTAATCCTTTTGAGTGAGTTCTTTCCTTGCCCTTGGGTAGTTTTCTTTTACCCATGCACTGATTATTTCTCAGCTGAATCTTTGAAGAGGACCTTCTACAGATCTCTGGAGTTTTCTTACTGTGCAGTTTATTCCTCTTTGTCCTATGAACTCTAGCGGACTTGGTCTTTCTGGACTCTTAGCTCTGTATCCTCAACTCAGAGGATCTCTGAAGCTGTGCCTCAGTTTCCCCTCCTGTGTAACATCCTGAAAACTCTCTCAAGGCAATTGTATGGCTCACCTTGTTTGTTTCCTGTTTTTCAGGGATCACATTTCTTCATTGCTTGATGCCTAGTGTCATGATAACTGCGTTATATATTTTGTATGGGTTTTTGGTTGTTTCAGGTGAGAGAGTAACTCCAATTCCTGTTATTCCATTTTGATTGGAAAATCTGTAGAGTTTTAAAAAATTGTCCATGGTCAGATCCTAGACTTGGGGATTCTGATTCACTATTAGGTCTGAGGTGAGCACTGGGCATTCAAGTTTCCAAGTTGAGAAAATAAAAATCATAACAATAGAAACATTAGCAACAAACTACCACTGGTGATTCTTATGTACCACCTTCTCCCACCCAACTGAGAACTCTACTATAACATGAGAATAATAGTTATTATTTATTATACTTTTCCCATGAAGTATGCACCATGTTAGCTGTTTTACATGCTTTGTATAATTTCATTTTTGTAATAAACCATCGATCAAGGTGTTCTTGGCAGTGCATCTCAGAAGATGAAACTGAAATTTAAGAAAGGATAGAAGGATAAGAAAGGAGAACAAAGAGGGCTTCCCTGGTGGCGCAGTGGTTGAGAGTCCACCTGCTGACGCAGGGGACACGGGTTCGTGCCCCGGTCTGGGAGGATTCCGCATGCCGTGGAGCGGCTGGGCCCGTGAGCCATGGCCGCTGAGCCTGCGCGTCCGGAGCCTGTGCTCTGCAACGGGAGAGGCCACAACAGTGAGAGGCCCGTGTACTGCAAAAAAAAAAAAAAAAAAAAAAAGAAAGGAGAACAAGGGAAAAAGATCCTAGCCCTTAGTCACTTCAGGCCAGTTTTCTAATCCTGCTGAAGTGTTGCCCTGCAGTCCACATCCTCTCCCATCTTCAAAATGCTCACTCTGATATTTGAACAAAGCAGGCAGATGCTTTCAGAATCATTTTTATTCATTATGATGACTTACTGGGTTTTACTAATTCTGTCCTCGTGCAATTACTTTGCCATTTAGAGATATCTTTTCCTTTCTTAGTTATGATATTTTTGTTGTTGTTCTTTCTGTCCTTTTAAAGAAAAATTGAACAATTATTAAACACAAACAAAAGAACATTTACAAAATGTGTAAGACATAAAGAATGTCTGTGTACCCACCAGTCAGCTCAAGAAGGAGTTGAATGGTTCTCTGCAGATATTTCAGGTGAGACTAAGGTGCTTTGACTGAGTGCGTAGGCCTCAAACTGCACCCCTCCGCCTCAGCCCCTCCCACCTCTGTTTGCTCTAATCTTTATTCTGAGCAAGCTCTCCAAAATGTTTTATTTAATAAGGTTCAGGGATCAGGGCCCCTTGTGAATGGGGCACGCTACTTCACATATCCCGGGGAATAGATGCTCTCAAAGGCATCATTTGGCTGTTTGCAAAAGAAGAAGCACTTTTGGCAATCATGCAGCAAATTGCATAGTTAATAAAAAAGGAAATACTTCAGAGGGAGGAGTGGAGCATATGTTACAGTCTCAGGCAAGCAATATCTCATTTTCTGTGCCAAAAATTAGAAACTGTTTAGGAATTGCATCAGGTAACTTCTCTACGCTGGTGTTCTGGCCAAAAACAAAACTGCCCTTGACCACCACCTCTTTCACAGAAGATAAAACATGGCATCTGTTTTCTTTATTTTTCTCTCCAAAGAAAGTTATCTACAGGCATCATAAGTGGAACTACAGATGTGTTGCTTTGTGGATTACACCTCCTCTCCCAGGCTGGCTGAGTGAATTGTGTTGATTCATACCATGGAGATCTGTGGTTCTCGTGTGTGGCAGGTGTGACATCCGGGAGATGGTGCCAGGTGGCGATGGGGGATGCCTCAGAGTAAAAATTCATATGTACACCAAAGCTTGTGCACACATACACTGCTGGTTGTCAGATATAGGTAGATGCTTTGGGAATTAAAGATGTGAATCAATTCAATTTCTGAATGAATGGTAAGTTTTTACTGTGTATATATATTTTCAATCAAGAGACAAAATACTACTATGAAGGGATTTGTGAAGTTTTCTGACTTTAAAAATAGGCTCATTACTCAAAGTTGAGAATTGTTGGACTAGATCATCTCTAACCTTTCTTCTTGTCTAAAATCCTGTGATTCTGTAACCTTGGATATGTCCTTGGATATATTCGGGCTTTTCATGTTTTTCACCTCCTAGGATTCTATCTCATGTGCCAGAATATGTGTCTTGATTTTACATTTTGAGCAGGGTATTTCCATGGACTGCAGCTGAAGAACTCCCCAAAGTTTACTGCGGGTCTTTTGCTCCCCGCTAAGTCTGAACTTTCCATGCCATTTTTGCACCCCTTGGGTATTTCTGTGTTTTTTCACTCATTGCTTTCATAATCTCCTAATTACCTGACTGTACCATTTAATCCATCCTTCCCTAGTCCCCCAGGTGATCTCTGCACTAAAATTACTGCGACTACTTCTTCTCCCATCACATAGGAAAACTCCAAGTCCCATAGTGCCCATGGTCTCAATTAGCTAGGGGTTGGGAGGAATGCGATCTGATGTAACGTATTCATACAAATTCGTACAAGTATGACTGAGAGCCCCATAGAGACTAACTCCGCTCATGCATTTACCTTTGCAAAAGAAAATGCTTATTAATCTCAATTATCCCTTAATTGGTAACTTTGAAGAGTGAGGAAAAAAAAGATGTGAAAATGTATGATACCTAGGAAGAGGAAATAATTTTTTGGGCATGAGCCCACCAGGCAGGTGGGCCAGTCTGGGCTAGAGTCTCTTCCCAAAGTCAGCATCCCTCCTTCCCTTCTCCCTTCCTCCCCTCCCCCCTCCTTCCCTCTCCCTTCCTCCTCTCCCCCCTCTTCCCTTCTCCCTTCCTCCCCTCCCCCCTCCTTCCCTTCTCCCTTCCTCCCCTCCCCCCTCCTTCCCTCTCCCTTCCTCCCCTCCCCCCTCCTTCCCTTCCCCCTTCCTCCCCTCCCCCCTCTTTCCCTTCTCCCTTCCTCCCCTCCCCCTCCTTCCTTCTCCCTTCCTCCCTTCCTCCCCTCCCCCCTCTTTCCCTTCTCCCTTCCTCCCCTCCCCCTCCTTCCTTCTCCCTTCCTCCCTTCCTCCCCTCCCCCCTCTTTCCCTTCTCCCTTCCTCCCCTTCCCCCTCCTTCCCTTCTCCCTTCCTCCCCTCCCCCCTCCTTCCCTTCTCCCTTCCTCCCCTCCCCCCTCCTTCCCTCTCCCTTCCCCCCCTCCCCCCTCCTTCCCTTCTCCCTTCCTCCCCTCCCCCTCCTTCCCTTCTCCCTTCCTCCCCTTCCCCCTCCTTCCCTTCTCCCTTCCTCCCCTCCCCCCTCCTTCCCTTCTCCCTTCCTCCCCTCCCCCCTCCTTCCCTTCTCCCCTTTCCCTCCCTCCCTCTCTTCATTCTTCTACTTCAAAACACTACACATTTTCACAAGTGCCAATATTTGTCACTGTGGCTTACCTATCAGGGAGGGCAGAGGAAGGAGAGAAAACCTGTAGGTGGCAGGTTTTTTTTTTTTTCTATAATTTTCCAGTGTGAGTCTAGTACTTTCTTACTGGGAGTGGGGAGCAGGGCAATCATAGTGGTGAAGCGTTAACATTAAAGCCTGGCTGAAGATGTGAGTGTTTTGCAGCACTTATATCCTGACTGCATTCATTTAGAAGTTTTGTGCATTCTAGAGTTTTTTCCTATTCTGTCAGAAATAGTGAGTCAATGGACTTGGTAACAAAGCCTGATTTCTAGAGAGCGTTTATCCCACAAGAGTGGGAGTGAGGGGCTTGGGAAAGCAGGGGTGGGGACAGTGCGGGGATGGGATGGGGGCTGTTCAACAGGGGCTGATCCGGAGAGGTGAAGGGTACCTGGACATCATGAATCCTTCTCTGTAAGAAAACAGGGCTGCAGTTTCCACTGGAGGCTTGGGGCCAGATTCTAGTTCCTGGTGGTCGATGGGGCATGGCATACCAGAGTCCCTGTGTTATTTTTTTTTTTTATTTTTTTTTTTTCCCCATTTTTTTTTATTAGTTTCTGCTTTATAACAAAGTGAATCAGTCATACATATACATCTGTTCCCACATCCCCTCCCTCATGCATCTCCCTTCCTCCCACCCTCCCCATCCCTCCCCTCCAGGCAGTCACAAAGCACCGAGCTGATCTCCCTGTGCTCTGCGGCTGCTTCCCACTATCTATCTAGCCTACGTTTGGTAGTGTATATATGTCCATGCCTCTCTTTCGCTTTGTCACAGCTTACCCTTCCCCCTCCCCATATCCTCAAGTCCATTCTCAAGTAGGTCTGTGTCTTTATTCCCGTTTTACCCCTAGGTTCTTCATGACATTTTTTTTCTTATATTCCATATATATGTGTTAGCATACGGTATTTGTCTTTCTCTTTCTGACTTACTTCACTCTGTATGACAGACTCTAGGTCTATCCACCTCATTACAAATAGCTCAGTTTCGTTTCTTTTTATGGCTGAGTAATATTCCATTGTATATATGTGCCACATCTTCTTTATCCATTCATGTCCCTGTGTTATTGGAATAAAGACTTGGAAAACTGCAATGGCTTGTGCTGAGGGGAAAGCAAAGTCTCCATGGTCAGGATGGAGAAGCCGTGAAGGGGGCTGAGACAGGGATGTTGGAAGCCCAAGCATTATCCCTGGACTCCGAATCCCAGGTCAGCCTAATGGTGAACTTGGCCCAGTGCTAAGACCTTGTGCATGAGGGGCTGGAGAACAGAGGTCTTACCTGTCACAACTCAGGTTTGGTTTGCTAAAGTTTCCTGATCTCTGCAGAGCTTAGCCTACCTGGGGATCCAGCAGAGCAAGAGGACATTTAGAATACCATTTGGTTAAGTGGTACAAAATCAGTATGAACAAGTTCTGGGAGAATTGTGGGAAACCAGGAAAAGATAAAACTAACTCTGTCTTATGTTAGGTGTTGGGAAAGGTTTTTCGGGAGGAAAACCTCTGCCAGGCATTGAGACACTGAAACTCTAAGCATTTCATAGTAACTTGAATGAATGATGTGGCCAAGCTCTATTCATTTTTAACTTTTTTAACCCCTAAACTTTTAAAAATTTTGGGCTAATTTTAGGCTCACAGAGAAGTTTCAGTAATAGTACAGAGAGTCCTCAGAGGTCACTCACCCAGTTTCTCTTAATATTAACATCTTATATAACCATAGTATAATGATCAAAACCAGGAAATTAGCATTGGAATCATGCAATGAGCCAAACTGCAGACCTTATTAGAATTCTACTAGATTTTCCACAAATGTCCTTTTCTCTTCCAGGGTCTATTCAAGATCCCACAATATATCTAGTTGTTATTTCTCTTCAGTTTCCTCCAATCTGAGTGATAGCTTGGCTTTTCCCTTCTCTCATGCCCTTGACACTTTGGAAGAGTACTGATCAGGTATTTTATAGAATGTCCCTCAGTTTGGGTTTGTTTGGTGCTTTCTAATGATTGGAATGTTGTGCATTTTCAGAACAAGAATTATGTTGTGTCCTCTTTGCTGCCTGCTGTCGAGGGGTTTCTGATGTCAATGTGTATTGTCACTGGCGATAATCACCTTGATTACTTGGTTCAGGTGGTGTCTGCAGGGGTACTTGCTGTAAAGCTCCGATCTTCCCTTTTGTAATTAATAAATAACTTGGGTAAGATGCTTTGAGATGATGCAAATATACTGTTCCTTCTCAAACTTTCATTCACTAATTTTAGCATCTGTCAGAGATCTTGTCTATGATAATCATGAATGTGTTATTTGCCTAATGGTGATTTTCTATTTTCTTCTTTCCTTCTACATTTATTAATTACAATTCTTCTGTAAGAAAGAGCCGTCCCTTCTCCCCCATTTATTTGTGCACTTGATTTTTTATGTTAATACAGACACTGTTTTAGTCAGCTCTGTGGCCATACAAATACCATAGACTGGGTGGCTTAAACAACAAAAATTTATTTATTACGGTTCTGGAGGCTGGAACATCCAACATCAAGGTGCCAGCTGATTCAGTTCCCAGTGAGACCTCTCTTCCTGCCTTACAGATGGCTGTGGGGAGAGAGAGAAGAGCTCTTTCCTTCTTCTTATAAGGCCACCAATCCTGTTGGTTAAGACCCCACCCCCCCATGACCTCACTTAACCTTAAAAGGCCTATCTCCAAATACAATAGCATCGGGGGTCAGGGCTTCGACATTATGAATTCTGAGGGGACACAATTCAGTCTAGAGCAGACACATATATATTTTATTTTGTGGGTTCAAATCCAATACTATTATTTTTCATTTTGCTGCTCAAGTTGTTCTAGTTTTGGACATTAGAAGCTCTTTCAGGGTATCTCCTGTGCTTTTTGACAGGCCTCCATTTCATTCATTCATTCATTCGCACTTTCTTCCTTTCTGGCACCACAAGATATTCTAGGCTCCTCTTGTATTTCCCCTGCCCCAACCATGGAATCAATCATTTCTCCAATGAGCTCTTATTTTTTATTGAAGAATAGCAGTTAGAAACCAGTATTTGAGTGTTAAGTGTTAAGTGTGCTTACTGCTACTCGAGTGTCTGCATCTAGGCCCTCTCAATGGACAGAGTGAGGAAATATACCCAGGCGTATACCTGCCTCTATACTTCTGTACCTATCTGTGTCTTTGTATATACAAAATACCATGAGTTCCATGATCTGTTTTTAATTCACTACATTTCTTACACAAAATGTGTGAGATTCACCCCCCTCCCCAATACCAACCAATTCTCTAACCCTCCGGACACTACTTGTCAATTCAATTCAATTCCGACACTCCCTATCTGGAGGTAGCACAGCCCCTTCAGGTTAAGGGCTCAGTCCCATGACTGCCCGCCTTCAGACACCAATTACAAGTCTAGGCCTCTGTCGTTTCTGACAGACCAGCTATAACTTGGGGGTTCCCACAATCCTCTCTTCAGGTTTTATGTGGCTGTACCATAGTTTATTAAACTACTCTCCTATGTATAAGCATTTAGGTCGTTTCCAATGTTTTGCAATTACAAATGATGCTGCAATAAAGGGCCTTGTGCATAAGTTTTGTTATATTGTTGGAAGTGTATCTGCAAAGTAGACTTCTAGAAGTGGGATTGCTGGGTGTAAAGGTAAGTGCATGTACAGTTTTGTGAGGTTCTGCCAACTTTCCCTCCAGAAGGGTCATACCAATTTGAATTCCCACCAGAAATGTACAGGGTGCCTATTTTCCCACAGCCCCAACTATAGAATTTGTTGTCATATTTTGAAAATGTTGCCAGTCTGGTAGGTGTGAAATGGTATCTCAGGAATGTTTTAATTTGGATTTTTCTAAGTAGGAGGGAGTTTGAGCACTTTTTCATTTGTTTAAGGGTCATTGTTAGATCTTTTCTGTAAATTGTCTGTTCTGTCTGTTTCCTTTTTTTTCTATTGGGTTTTGCTCCTTGGTGCCACATATATGAAGTCTTTGTATATTAAGGATATTAGCTCCTTGTCTATGGTGTATATTGTGAATATTTTCCCCCAGTTTGTCAGTTGACTTCACATAACAAATGACACCATAAATAATTTTTTTAAATGTTTATGTATTCAAACCTGTCGAGCTTTTCTTTTATTGCCTCTAGGTTTGGATCATAGGTAAAAAGCCTTTTCCTACACCAAGATTAACCCTGTTTAATTTCCAGGTCCGGAAATCAACAGTCTGGATTAGGCCATTGATTAGGAAGTGGGTTGCACCACTCCCCATTTTGTAGGATTCATGCAATAGTCTAGCCAGCTAGGTGAATCACACACCTTTTATTGGTAACTAATCTTTATAACCGTCTCATACTTGCATACCCCGTGAGCACCTCCGTCTAAGCTACAGATATCCATTTACCCAGAGGCTCTGAGGCCTGGCATTAAAGCCCTGAGAGATCATGGTCACTGGAATCAGAAGGCACATTAAGCTTTTGATATTAAGACTTGTTCCTAGAGAGTAGATAGATGTGTTTTCTTCTGTGCAGGTGAGAACCTGAGACAAAGGGAAGATTAGTTGTCTTCAGACAGGGAGAACTGAAAAAAAAACTTTTTTAAAATTTCAGTTTCCAAGTCTGGAGTTATAATTATTATGTCTAAGAATATAAGTTGAACTTATCTTTGTTTAAAAAGAAAAGAAAATTTGATCTCAGTACTTGAAAGCTGCTGTCCTTTAAAGCCCTTCTCAATTGTCTAATCATTTTCTGTTTCCTCCTTCATCCAATTAGGGAACCCAGGCAGCGGCAGAGTTTTGGTGACTTTGAGTGAGAGCATTGTTCAATTAGGTCATTCGTGCAGCTCATTCAGCAAATATTTGTCTGGACTTATCATCTTCCAGGCAATTTTGTGTTAAAAAATTTTTCTTTAAAACTGATACCTGCACCTTACCCAAGTCTAGTTAGAATCTCTGCCATTGGAGCCTAGACATCAATATTACACCATTGCCACCAAAACTTTCCAGGTGATTCTCATACGCAGTTATGGTCGAAAAACTGGACTGTATCGTGTTTCTCAAATTCTAATGTGTCTTCAAATTATGCAGGAATCTTGTCAACATGCAGACTGTGACTCAGTAGGTCTGGGAGGGGGAAGGCCTGAGATTCTGCATTTCTAACTGGCTCCCCATTGAGGCCAATGCTGCTCATTCATGGACCATACTTTGAGGAGTAAGGCTAGACCATCCCAGAGAGGAAGTTTGTGGATGTGTTTTTTGGGTAGTTTCAGCTGTTAGGACTGACTGAATGGTTGTCCTGAGGCTGGAGGACCCTTCCCTAGAGCCATGCCTTTTTTTCTGTTTTTTAATTTTAATCCCAAAAGCTGAGGGAGGCTTTGCCCATGAGGCCTGGGGCTACTACTCCAGTCCCCGAAATCCAGCTCCATAGCAAGGTGTAACTCAGCTGTGTAATCCATACTGTTGCAGCCAGCAAGCTCTTTTCAGGAATGATATTTATCCTATTCCCTCTTGTTCTTTCTCTC
The DNA here is from genome assembly GCF_025265405.1 of Mesoplodon densirostris. Taxonomy (NCBI): domain Eukaryota; kingdom Metazoa; phylum Chordata; class Mammalia; order Artiodactyla; family Ziphiidae; genus Mesoplodon; species Mesoplodon densirostris. Next base: position 10,599,282 of record NC_082661.1, read on the forward strand.
TGCAGAGTCTGCACTATGTACTCTGTGTAATTGCAGGTTGGAAGGGAGCTCTGCCGTCCACCATAGGGAGGGTGGCTAGGACCTCTGCAAGACTCTCCATCCCCCTAACCAGCAACCAAAACAATGGCGGTTTCATCAACATGAAACAAACCCGGGATAGACCGCCCCATTTCATTTTCAGGATGAGACCAATGGCAGCCCCTTCAAACAGCTGGGAGCTGTTCTGCTAGTTTTGATCCAAGATGTGATTAGTGGTTAATGGGCCTTGAAAGACATCTTTATTTATTACCATTGCAGATCACTGTTGCCTTGATATTGATCTTTTCCAATTTTCTATTTTGTCCTTTGAAATGCTCAGAACACAGCAGTTGCCTGCAGCATTCACATAGTTTAAAACTCATTTCCTCTTGCAATTAATGTAGTGATATTTCATTGTAATTATTATTTGGTTCGCTTTGCTTTTAGACCAGAGGCTTGAAAGAAATGAGGACCCATTGTCTTAAAGGCAAGTGGCAGGTAGATGAGAACCTAGTTTGAAAATAAGTTCAAAACTTCTAATGGGGCATTGATGGTGGCTGAATCAGTATATTTACCAAGAGGTTGTAATTCTTGATATCATAACACAGGAAAAAAATGCAATGTCGGATTTCAAAATTTCAGAAAATTGATCATTTTGTTGACCAGAACGTATGTTATCCAAAGTATTTTTAGGAGCTCTATATTTATGTTCAGAGAAGATGACTTAAATAATATTACAGTTTATGAGCTGGGCTAGTGTTTATAGCCTTGGTCCCTTTGCTCTGTTGGAAGCACCCAATGTTACGTACTTTCAAGATGCTGAGTCCCAGTGGGGACATAGAGATGGATGGCACATCCCTGTGCTCTAGAGGCCCAAAGTCTAGGGGAGGAGGGCAAATAGATAACAGAGAGAGCCATATCTCAGACATAAGTGAGGTTCTAAAGTCAGTCCACAGACAGAAACTCTATAGAGTCAAAACACCATAGAGCCAGTGTCATTTCAACAAATCCAACTCAGCCCACGTGTCCTCTGCCCCGGCATAAAGCACTGCTCTTTCATTTACTCTCCAGATGGAGAAGCTGGCTTGTGTCTGGGTCTTGCGGTTCTAAAAGTGTGGGTCTTTAAATGCTAGAGTGATTCCCAGAGAAAGAAGATGCCTATAGGACAAGAGGCATGTAGGGACAGCGGATGTGTGTGTCTCCCTCTAGTTCCCTCTGAGACTAGCAGCTGGAATTCCCTGCCCCATCTCATTGCCCTTTGTCTCGTGAATTCACATATGCACTTTTTGTTTGAGGCAAGGAGCGGGCAGAAGTTATTCGACCTGTGATTCTGCTGGATGAAACCAGGTAGACTTTCCAGGTGCTGGAAGGAAGGAATGCCCAAAGGGTTAGGGGAATTGGGGGGAAGAAGAGATTAATTCCAACCAAAGAGATGGGGGAAATCTTTTTGGAACAATGAGGATGGAAGTCAGACTTTGGAGGACAGGTGTGACTTTGATAGGTAGTGTGTGCGGACCTTGAGACCCAGGTGGAAAAGGCACAGAGGATGCTGAATCAGGTGTCTGGGATGCAGATGTGTGAAAGTGTGGCAACGGGCAGTGGGTGACCCTGTGTGCCTTTCACAGTGTGCCTTCCTGGGCCGTCTCTACTTTATTCTGGAGGCAGAAGTAGAGTGAGGACACAGAACGGTGAGATCTTTGATGGAAGAGGGCGGGAGTTATGAGGTTCCTGCGGTGGTCATCTCAGCGGGCCTTTAGTGGAGGCAGGATAAAGGTGATTCAGGCAGGGAGTGTTTATGGCACAGAAGGGGCAGTGTGATGCCCGATGGGGTGGCGGTGGAGAGGTGGGAGGATGGGGGTACTGAGTTTGGAAGGACCTGAATTGAGTGGGGAGCAGAGAGTATAATAGAATCTCTGGGGGTCGTAACAGTGGCCATGAATGTTTTGTAAAAAGCACACGCAATGTTATGATATCATTTTGTATTTGGAAAACAAAAAAAAAAGTTAGATTGTTTTGATGATGTAAACTATAAGAAGCAAAATACTAGAGTCATTTTGGGGTCAGGGGATGGGAAGGGAGGAGGGCGTGTTTTTCTGGCTGGGCAAGGGGGTTCCTCAGAGGGACGGGGCAAGTCTGAGAGCAAGGGACTGGGCCAGAGAGAAGTGCTGTGTGACTCTCCCAGAGTCCAGAGGGGCTGAAGAGAAGGGCCAAGACATACGTGATCACTGCATGGCTGAGGTTGGGCCAAGGATCTGTTTGGTAAGGGGGTCCTTAACCTATTTTTGTGCCATGGACCCCCTTGGCAGAATAATGACATTAAATGCATGAAACAGTACATAGGCTCATAAGGGAAACTGATTAGACCAAATTAAAATTACCAAAAAAAGGTTAAAAATCACTATATATATATATATATATATATATATATATATATATATATATATATATTTGTGTGTATATATATATACACACTTCTAATTAAGACAATGAATCAAAAGAACTAGAGGCAGGTTTACTCATGAATGTAATTTTGGAACAGTGATGAATGGAAATGAAATTTTGATATTTGCAACAAATTTGATGGGATAGGAAACATTTTTTTAACATCTAATCTCGCTAAGATGACCATGGTTTGTTGCTGCCTTCATAATTATAGAAAATGCCAAATCTCAGATACAGGTCGGTGTCGTTACAGAGGTACTGTTTTTCATCGTAGTGTGTGCACCCTGTGAATTCAGGTTAAGATCCCCTGGAATCCCACAGTCAGCTTATGCCTTTCTCTTGACTTTGAGTGTGGGAATGGGGACACAGGAGCCAGTGGTCACCATCACTGCTCACAGCGTTCATCAGAGAAACCAAGAACAGTCACCATCCCCTTCTGGTTGTTCCTAGATGGTGGGAAGATGGGTTCAGCAAAGGTTTGTGTGGGTATGAGAGGGGGCCCTGTAGGAGAGGGCGCTGGGCTGTAAATAGAATTGGTTTGGACAACTCCATGTGCCCCTCATGGCTGGCGGACAAGGAGGATCTCTAGGTTTGTCCTAATGCATGTAGAGCTTCCTAGAAGGATATATATGTTTAATATAAGGATTCCTATAACACTCGAAGTAGAGGAATTAGTTTTAGTGAAGGAGAGTTTCAGAGAAAAGCGTTGCATCTCTGGGATGTCAGTTAAATATCTTTCAGTAACAATGTTCTCATTTCGGAACCTCACCTGAAGTCTCTTTTGGGTGCAAAAACAGTGTCCACATCTTGAATGTCCTTAAGAATTCCTCAGTTAATAACCCAGCACCTCATCAAGGGTATGAGAAAATGTCAAGAAGATGCTAATTTTAAAAGTGTTGAGACGATGAAAACGTAATCTCTGCTGTTATGACAAGTGACCACAGTCACTGCTGAGCCCATTTCTGTTGACTTTTCTGTGCAGGCTGGTCCCACGAGGCCCTTATTCCATGTGAGGATGACAGTCGTCATTGTGGCGCTAATCCAGGCCCCAGCAGAGGTAGAGCTTGGGGTGACTTGAACTGTTTTCATAGGAGCAAATTCTAAGTGGGTCAGGTGGTCTGACCATGGAAATCAGACTCATCTTGCATTTTCTTTTTCTTGACCACTTAAAGCTCAGCACAAAGCAATGATGTTTAGCTATGTGGATTTGCTGGAAGTCAAAGGGCATCTGAAAGTATTGCAAATATGACTGAAGATTTTATTTTATTTATTTATTCATTCAGCGTTTTTGTTCAATTTTATTTTATTTATTTATTTCTGTGTGTGTTTACATATTTATTTATTTTAACATCTTTACTGGAGTATAATTGCTTTACAATGTTGTGTTAGTTTCTGCTGCATAACAAAGTGCATCAGCTATACATATACATATGTCCCCATAACTCCTTCCTCTTACGTCTCTCTCCCACCTTCCCCGAAAACTTTAGAATGGGGCGTGAGGAAAATGTGTCACAATGCTTACAAATAATTGTATCTTTCCCCCTCTGTTGGTCTGGAGAGGAGATGTCATGAGACATCTGGATGTGTTGGTGATACACCTTAGCAGACGGCTTCATAAATCAGACTCTCCCCACCTCCGTTGTCTGGCCGTTGAAAACAGAGCCTCAAACAATACCAAACTGTAAATCTCTCTTTTTTTTTAAACATCTTTATTGGAGTATAATTGCTTTACAATGGTGTGTTAGTTTCTGCTTTACAACAAAGTGAATCAGTTATACATATACATATGTTCCCATATCTCTTCCCTCTTGTGTCTCCCTCCCTCCCACCCTCCCTATCCCACCCCTCTAGGTGGTCACAGACCACTGAGCTGATCTCCCTGTGCTATGCAGTTGCTTCCCACTAGCTATCTATTTTACGTTTGGTAGTGTATATATGTCCATGCCACTCTCTCACTTTGTTCCAGTTTACCCTTTCCCTTCCCCATGTCCTCAAGTCCATTCTCTAGTAGGTCTGCATCTTTATTCCTGTCTTACCCCTAGGCTCTTCATGACCTTTTTTTTTTTTAGATTCCGTATATATATGTTAGCAGACGGTATTTGTAAATCCCTTATGCGGAAATTACAAGCTCTTTGTGAAACGCACACTTTCTATTGTGTTCTCACTAACCTGTGAGATTCTCCAGAGCAAAATTATTGGCATTCTTGTTAAGAGCCAGCTGGTACTTCAACTGTTGAGCTGTGTGCCGCTTTCAGTTGTTGTCTGTAGGACTTCGTGATGAAACTTACAAAGTTCCCACACCCAGTTGAGGATGAGTTTCCTAGGGCTGCCACAGCATAGCACCACAAAGCTGGTGGCTTGAAACAACAAAAACTTATTCACTCACAGTTCCGGAGGCCAGAAGTCTAAAGTCAAGGTGTTGGCAGGGTTGGCTCCTCCTAAATGTTCTCAGGGAGAAGCTGTTCCATGCCTCCAACCTAGCTTCCGGTGGACCAGCCGTTCCTTTGGCTTGTGGTAACTTAACTCCAGTTTCTGTCTCCATCTCCACATGGCCCTCACCCCGCTGTGTCTGTGCGTCAAATCTCCCTTTCCTATCTCTTATAGGGACACTAATCCAGGATAATCTCATCTGGAGGTCCTCAGTTATATCCGCAAATACTGCTTCCAAATAGGGCCATATTCACAGGTAGCAGGGGTTAAGACTTGAATATATCTTTTTGTATGATTACGGGAGATGAGGGAAGGCATGTACATAGTACATAGGGGCCCAATTAACAGTAGCTATTCTTATTGTACTTAAGGCCAGACAAAGTGTCGGGCAGCCTGGGTTTGGTCCGTTTCCCTGTCCTACTGTGGAGCCACAGTATGCGAATGTAATCTGACTACTATTTGGGCAATGCCAGTGGGTTTTGTATCCGACAGTTTGACATCATCTGGATTAAAAGTTGGGCCTCCTTCCCACTCTGTGACTTCTCTCCTGGTGCTTAGGGGTGGAGCCGACCTCCATCCTGCCCTGACCAGAGCCTAACACTGGTGTTGATCCAGACCCAAGTCTGTACCTAGTCATGAGGAAAATGAACCTGTGCTCGAAACACCGCAGGGCAGACGGGTCAGGGGTAGTGTTTCAGAACTCAAATCCTTGGTATCGGCCAACTGTCTAGTAGCCTGATCGATAAAACACTAAAGGACCCAGTCAACAGTTTAACTTAGGGAATTCCCTGGCGGTCCAGTGGTTAGGACTTGGCATTTTCACTACCGTGGCCCGGGTTTGATCCCTGGTCAGGGAACTAAGATTCTGCAAGCTGTGCGGTGCCACTGGAAAAAAAATTTAAAAATGAAACAAATCAGTTTAACCTATTGAGTTATAGCTCAGGGTGAATGGAAGTGCAGAGAGATTCTGTGGTTAATCTCCTGATAGATTCATCAGTAGGATTTTTGCCACCATTACCAGCTGTGGACCCTGGACAAGTGACTTAACCTTTCTGTACCTCAGTTTCCCCATCAGTTAAAGAAGGATAATTAGAGGATATTCCCCATCTGGTGTGTGGCTCACAAATTTAATGAAGGCAAAACACATGGGCCAAGGCCTGGCACGTAACAAGCCTGGCATCGAGGCAGAGGTTGTCACTAACGTCATCAGGATCACCATTCCCCACGGTGTCAGGACCACAGTTCTATGTCTTTGGAGGGACCTTTGCTCACTCTGGTTTTAAAAAGACTAAAGGAAATCCAGGTTTTGTTTCTCAGGGCTTCTCCCACAAATCACTTATTTTGTAGGCTAAGCATCTTTTGAACAGATAACTGGGCTTTCTAGATTAGCTTTCAGGTAGAAGTGATCGGCTGGGGTAAATATGATCACTTACGGAGTCCGGGGCTGAGGTGCCTCAGGAAGTAGAAACTACAGTCAGCAGAGAGATTCTCTTTGCTGCCGGATGGTAAACCAGCAGCATTTAACTTTTAAAACTTGGCTTAAGTTTGAGCTTTAAAACACTTGCAAGCATTATTATTCCTTTCAAAAGATTTGTAAGCACAGAAAACAACAAAACAGTTACTCTTTGTAAGCACAGAAAACAACAAAACAGTTACTCTTTTTTTTTTTTTTTTTTTTTTTTTGTGGTACGTGGGCCTCTCACTGTTGTGGCCTCTCCTGTTGCGGAGCACAGGCTCCGGACGTGCAGGCTCAGCGGCCGTGGCTCACGGGCCCAGCCGCTCCGCAGCATGTGGGATCCTCCCGGACCGGGGCACGAACCCATGTCCCCTGCATTGGCAGGCGGACTCTCAACCACTGCACCACCAGGGAAGCCCAACAGTTACTCTTATACCAACATCAGAAGGAACCGTTATCCAATTAGCGTCAGATCACATTAAAAAATAAAAAGAACATAGTATAGACTTTATGTATCCACCCTCTCACGGTCCACACATTATGTAAATACTGCTTGTTTTTAGTATTAATATTGTTGTTACTATTATTCAGTGCCTCCAGGTCACAGTTCTACCCCTTGGGTTTGATGTACGTCATTCTTGTATCTGTTTGTGTGTGTTTTTAACCATGTGTGTATATACCTACAAGAAGTAAATATTCATGTGTTTTTAAATTTTATCTGAATACTGTTGATACATAAATCGAGTTAGTTCATTTCAATTGCTAAATGGACTTCTGTTATATGACTAAAACATAGTTAATTTATCCACACGCTTGTACCCTGCACATGGCATGTGTGTGAGACTGTCTATACAAGTGGAATTCTTGGACTGTGGAATGTGTAAGGAAGCACATCTTCCACTTTATTAGGTATTGACCAATTATTCTCCAAAATAGATTCGCCACAGTTTGCACCTTTGGATTGGTAGTGTGGTAGCATTCAAAAACCGCCTTAAATATTTTTGTCAAATGGATAAAATGAGTTGAGGACACATGGCATTTAACAGAATTTGAACCAAAACATTACAAATCTTGCATTTTTGACTTTCAGATAGCCTCTTCACTTATTGTCTTATGCATTGTATAGACGCCCCCATTTTTACACCATAGCTTCAATCTTGCTGGATCCGTAATCCAGATCTCCAATTGCTATGACTTCTGAATATGTTTTTCATTTATTGCTCAGATGCTAAATACCCCACGCACTTCAGTAAATTCTTGCAGTGTTTTACTTCAAAGAGAGAAATACGTCATGTTATTAAAACAAATCTGAAATGTAGAAAGCATTTAACCCTTTCATAGCAAAACTAGAAGAAAGGGGATGTTACAGAGCACAACTAGATGGAAAACATCAAAGAGGACCAGATATTGTTTCTACTTTTAAGGAATTTATAATCTAGTTGTGGGTGATAGATTCAACATAAAACGAACAACAGTTTCATAGCAATGTATTAGCAAGTACATGGAGGACATGTTTTCCATATTTTATGATGGAGGAAATAAGAATAGCTTGGAAGGATCTGATAGCAAATTAATAGCTGTAGAAGGAAACTCACGTAGCTTGATATACCATTTATAATCTTCACCTCAGTTGATTAATAGGTCCTGGTGATGTTGAAAGGTTCTAAATCTGTACATTCTCGAAGAAAGGAAATGGTGTTGCTGGTGTTGACCACATTTCAGAGTGACTCTTGCCTTCTTTTTTGCTAAGTGGAAGCAATGGGCTGGCCATGGCCAGAATTTTTAGCTCACCTTTCAACTCTGGGGACAGACTTCCTGCTTGTGAATTTTGCCTGGACATCTGAGTCCAGCCCCAGAACCAAGTTGTAAACCTAAAAGAGTATCCTGCCGTGTACATTTTCATCAGTTTGAGACAACCTGTGTAGAGCTCAAATGTCACTTAGAATTGAGAAGCAAAGCCACTTTTGCCAGAGGAACATGGCCGGTGGGCCCAAGGAATGAAGTGAGGCCAAGCTGGCTGCGGCTCCAGGAAGTCTGATCTTTGGTGGTGTCTGTGCTTGGGGAATTTGGGGGAGTGGGAATGTGGCACCGACATGTCACAAGCTGTCTTCTGGAAGGAGAGCAAATGTCCTCTTCAGAAAGTTAACATTTCAGGGTGATGGGTGATGAGTTTCATCTCATCTTTTGCTTTCCAGAATTTTCTTTTTTCAGCATCACGCCACTTCTCTCATTGACTCTTTCCATTGTTTTCCTACTATACTTATGACGGGATTTCTGAATGTCAGCACTGCTGACATTGGGGGCCAGATAATTTTTTCATAGTGGTGGCTGTCCTGTGCACTGTAGGCTGTTTAGCGATATTCTTGATCTTTACCTACTAGACGGCGGTGGCACCAACCTCTCTTGCTCCACCCCATGACAATCAAAAATGTCTCCAGTCATTGCTGAATGTCCCCTGGGGGACAAAATTGCTTCCTGTTGAGAACCACTGACTTAGAGTAACATCTAACTCCTTTGCGTGGTCAGCAGCACCTTGGTTCCTCCTTGACGTCTCCTCCAGCTGTCTCTCCTGGCTCAGTACGTCCCTCGGTTCTTTAAACCAAGCTCATTCCCTCCTAAGGGGCGCCGTTCAGGGCCAGCAGCTCAGCCTGGAAGGCGCTTTGCTCAGATCTTTGGGCGGCTGTCTGGCTCCTTCTTATCCTTTAGGTGTGAGTCAGAGGCCTTCCCTATCTTACCACCTTAATCACTCTCTCGCTGTCACATCCCTCTGTTTATTTCCTCCATCACGCTTATCCCTACTGGAAGCATCTAGATAGTCCTTTGCTTTCTGGTTGATTATCTGTCTCCTACTAGACTGTGAGCTTCCAGGAACAGAAACCATGTCTATCTTGCTTATTACTATATCCTGGAGTCTAACACCTAGTTGGACTCAATAAATTTTAGTTGAATGGAATTATGAGAAAAGGTTGGCTAAAGAAGTAGACCAGATGACCGCTTCCATACCAGCTGGAGACTTCACTGAGGATATTGCTGAAAATAGGTTGAATGGGGCAGACTTGCCTGAATGATTTTTGGGAAGTGACTTTAAGTTTTACAAACCTCTAAATTCTAGCAGACATCCTTTTTTTTTTTTTTTTTTCCTGGTTATATCGCATCAGTTTTTGTGGTCATGCCAGCAGCTCCCTGACAGATTGTTGTCTTGCTGAAGGTCAGAGGTCACCCACAAGGTCTAACTCATAAACTCCACTGGTGAAAGACTGGTGTGGGGACAGGTTCCAATTCCTTCCTAAGCTCACCTCTCACACTGGTTCTTTTCTGCAGATAATTCCCTAAATGAGCTGGAAGCTTATAGTGCAAAGACCAATGGGGTCATTGTAGTTGGCTTTGAACTCTCAGCAGTTGCAACACAGTCAGCGTTTGGAGGCCGTGGAGCAGGCTCTCCTTGTCAGACGGAGAATGCTCATCAGTTTCAGGCTGAGGTGTGGAAGTAGGGCAAGGAGAGTCACATTAATAAAAGCAGCGAAAATGAAACTCCAGCACGGGGCGGTGAAAGAGCTCAATTTTATTTTGTTTTCACACATTAGGTTCTGCTTATAGCAGACAAGTACCAGTGAAAATGTTCTGAAAAGAGGCTTTGTGTAGGAGCTGGACGTGGCTCCATCAGATTTGTCATTTCAGGAATGTCGCCAGATGTATTGACTTACTAGCAATTGCTTTGGTGCCATCTGGCCTCATGGAGGCCGTGCTTGGGATGGAAAAAGCTGAACAGAAGAAATGAAATTTGTTAATCATGCCATTACCCTTGCTGCTTATTTAAAGAAGGGAAAAAAATGTAACTTCTTGGCAGGGGGTGCGCCATTTGAAAATAAAATATAAGGATTTTGGGAGCAAGAGTTCCAGAATTCCAAAGTCAGCCGTGATGTTTACACAGAGACTTGAAAGCTGGCCCCCCTTGCTGTCATATTGTGTGTGTGTGTGTGTGTGTATTTTGTTGTTGTGGTTGTTGTTGTTCAATGTAAAACTTCTTTGAGACTCTACTGTCCCGTATGTAAAAAATGTTAACCCCTTAGATCCTGGTCATATGAGTGAGCTACCTTGTAATACTTCTTGGAATGTCACCAAATAACTAACCCTTTGGCTTTTACCTCATGACAGAGATTTCTGCTTTATCCCAGCTTATAATAAGTAGCTGAGATTGTTGTCACCTGGTACAAACTCTTTTCCTGCGTCAAGGGGATGCTCCAGGAAAATCAGATTAAATTTGCTTTCCATACCCTTGTTCATAATCCTTCTTCCCTTTATAGTTGTGGCTTCATTTCTGAATATAACTTCAATCAGTTTACTCAATCTGGGGGTGACAAGGCTGTGTAAATATCTCAGACGTTGGAGTTTATATGGTTTTTCTGGGGTAAGTGGTAAAAACACTGTTGTATATTCAGAACCAACTACATAATCTGCTGGGTCCAGTGTGAAATGACAGCATGGGACTCTCTGTTCAAAAATTATGAAGACTTTCCAGATGGTGACAGCGAGTGTTTAACCAAGTTGGGGGCCTTCTGAGTGCGAGGCCCTGTGTAGATCACACTTTCATGAAGCCCACCCTGTATACGTTTTCATTACCCACGCTTACCCCTGTATGAAGAAGTTTCCGGGATCCATCCTTACCCCCTGCCATCTGCCCCAACATCCTACTGGCTCACTTAGCCTTCAAAACTCATCTAAATTGCCTCTTCCCTGGGTCCAACTCTCTCCCCCCTAACCCTATATTCCCTTTTGTATTGTACATGTACCTTTCAGTTTTTATTCAGTTGACATAAGAAACATTTATTAAGTACTACTGGGTGCCAGGCACCTGGGATACAGTTGACTTTTTTTCATGAATTTATTACCTCCTTCATTTTTTTCCTTTACTTCCCTCTTGCCTGCCCATCCTCCTTACGTGCAGACTCAGATAGGGCTACCTGCCTGAGGAGGAGACAACCTGAGGGCAGGCTGAACCAGTATTACAAGGAGATAGCCGAGAAAATAAAGGCAACCCTCAGCATCCTGGTGTGACTTGTGTGTGGGCTGTTAATTAAGTAGGAAAACAGTCCATTGAAGGAAATTACAGTGTATTTTCCAGGAATTTTGGACTTGCTAGTTTAATTCTTAAAAACAACCATTAGTACCCCCATATTATAAATGAGGAAACCAAGTCTCAGAGGAGTAATATACTCTTGGTCATATAACTACTAAAATGTAGAGCTAAGATTTGAATCCCTGTCAAAATGACTCCAAAAGTGCTCTGGCATTTGACCTCCATCCTATGATCTGTCTGATTTGTGAAAAAGGATGGAGTGGAAGAGGCTGTTTCAGGTGCAAGGACAGAGAAGGAAAAGCAACTGGGCAGTCAGGTACGGAAATGTTTCCTGCTTCACATTTTATCTCACATTTTCTTATATGTATTATCTCCTGTACTTCTTGTACCAATCCTTTGCACTATGTAGGGAAGGTAGAGTTTATTGTCTTAACCTACAGTGTGAGTGCATGGCTCAGTTTATTTGGAAGAGTTCCAGTGTCAAATATTCTGCATTGTCTCCCCAGGCTCACTCATATTTGTGAACATATCCCTGCTTTTGTTTGAGGAAATATGGTCATCACAGGTATATAGGAAATTTCCATACCTGGTGTCATAGAAAATTCTGGACCCTTGCCATTTTTATTGATGAGAAGGCAACACGAGAAACAGAAAAAGCCTAGGGCCTGGGAGACAAGAGACCTGGATTTTGTTCCCATCTTTGCAGACTCCTGAGCGTGTGACTTTGGGTAAGACATTTGGCGTCTTTGCCTCAATTTCCTCTCCCTGTAAAATGGGCTCTACGATATCTCCTTCTAGCTCTAACGTTCTAACTTCTAAGGAATACATTGATTGGCTAAAGAAGAACCAGCTAGAAACATGAGAAGATAAAAACACCTTATCAAGTCTTTTGGTATTCTGGATGCTTTAGGAGAATAGGGTGAGTGATTTGTGGTAGGTAAGTGAGTGGTTTTCCTTCCTCAGTATTTATTTATAAAACTGTCCCTCAGGACTTTCCTGGTGGCGCAGTGGTTAAGAATCCACCTTCTAATGCAGCAGATGCAAGTTCAATCCCTGGTCAGGGAACTAAGATCCCACATGCCTCAGGCAACTAAGCCCACGCACTGCAACTACTGAGCCCACATGCTCTAAAGCCTGCACGCCACAACTAGAGAGGCTGTGTGCTGCAGCTACCGAGCCTGTGAGCTCTGGAGCCCATGTGCCAAAACTAGAGAGCCTGTGCACCACAACTACTGAGCCCGTGAGCTCTGGAGCCCACGTGCCACAACTAGAGAGAAGCCCACGTGCTGCAACTAGAGAAGCCCGCACACCACAATGGAAAGACCCCACATGCCGCAATGAAGATCCTGCGTGCCGCAACTAAGACCCCATGTGTTGCAACTAAGACCCGATGCAGCCAAAAAGAAAAAAACTCTTATTAAAAAACTGTCCCTTTGTCTGATTTGAACCACAGATGTCTTCTGAACCCAGACAGAAATGAAGAGCCATCATCGTGACAGAAGAACCAAACTTTTTTTTTACTATGGTGCCAGGGGGTGAGGGAGGAACACAGGATATGTGGGTGGAAGCCAGAGGAAGACTGATTTCAACTCAGTAAAAGATGAGATGCCTCCCAGGCAGCAGCCTCTGCTCGTGGGAGTCACCCACCACTACCAAACGCATTACTATTCAGTGGAATGGAGATTGCAACTCAGATTGGGACTCGAACCCACGGTCTTTTAACTGAGATCACACACCTGGTCTCAGAACTTAATGAAGCTCAGGTTCTTGATGTCTCATCTCAGAGAGAATTCAGTGAGAGACAAGTGGTAAGAAGTGGATTTATTAAGAGATAAGCACACTCCACAGACAGAGTGTGGGCCATCTCAGAAGGCAAGAGGCCCTAAAATATGGCATGGTTAGTTTTTATGGGCTGGGTAATTTCATAGGCTAATGAGTGGGAAGATTATTCCAATTATTTCCAGGAAGGGGTGGGGATTTCCAGGAACTGGGCCACCACCCACTTTCTGACCTTTTCTGGTTGGCTTCAGAACTGTCATGGCGCCTGTGGGTGTGTCATTTAGCTAATGTATTACAATGAGCATATGAGGCTCAAGGTCCACTGGAAGTCGAATCTTCTGCCATCTTGGACCTAGTTGGTTCTAACCGGTTTTCGTCACGTCCTGTGGCTGTGCCATTCTTCTAAAGGTTGTGCCCTGCCCCCTTCCCTCCACTTTCAGAAGCAGATGCCCACATACTGTGGCCTGTGTGTGTTTGTAAGGGGGACGAATGTGTGTGTGTGTGTGTGCTCTAAGCATCAGATAAAGAACTACTTTTAAGGATTCGAGAAGGTTTGGGAATTGTTTTTAGAGCTTCGAGAAAGCCCTAGACACAGGAAGTAACCCCCCTCCCTGCCCCCCGCTAGGATCTCTAACAATCTCCACATGTATAAAGTCTTCCAAATATTGTGGTCTCAGTTCCGTGGTGAGAACAGTACGGGAGGGGAGGAGAGAGGCCTGACCTCTTCAAATCTCTGCAGGACCCACATCTTATGGATTCCATGGTTTTTGTCTCTCAGTACTCTGTAGCTGTTTGGGGTATATCATTCCACTGGGCAGAGATTCAGCCTCCTGACTCCCCAGCATGGTTCCTCCCAGTGACACGGGGACATGGCACCCTGGATCGTAGGAAAAAACACGATGGCCTGGGAAATCTGGGCCTTATGTTTCAGGTCCAATAAAACAGAAAATCCTCTTTATGTGTTTACACTCTGAGTAATTACATTTCAGGTGCCTCTACTGGAGTGCTAATGGTTAGGAAAAAAAGTCCTCATTTGGGGCAAGAGGTCAGATGACTCTTGCTGGCTGGAGTGTGAAATTCAGTCACATGGAAATGCCCAGCGCAATGGGAAATGATTACCGTAAAGGTCTTGGGTAGAGTCAAATCTCTGTGAGTGGGAGGGCTTGGGCACGGGGACTGCCGCATGACCTGGCCTTCTGAGGGTCAACCAGGAAGCCCTCAAAACTTTCATTCTTGCTGGAAAATTGTTTTACGATTGTCCAATCTCTTTCTTGATGGCACAGTGTAATGAACATAATGAAATTTTTTTAAAAATGTGACCTGCCTTTAACCTCATGGACTTCAGCTCCTGTTGTGTAAGTGTAGACAGCGTAGGACATGAACTAGAAAGACCTGGAAGTTGCTTTTTTTGAATAAAACCTTGCTACCCCTCTCGTGTGGAGCTAAGTGGTCAGTCTCTGGATAAGTGACTTTGAATCCTGGCTTTTCCACTTGCTGACTGCATGTCTTTGGCAAATTATTTGCAACCTCTTGAAGCTTCAGTTTTCTCATTTGTAAAATGTCTCTAATAATCCTACCAGCCTCATAGGGTGACGGGGAGGATTAAATCCAGGCATGCCATTGTCTGTGCTATGTCTGGTGCTGGGCATGGGCTAAGTACTCAAAAATATTCATGTTTTTGTTACCAGCCTGGCGCTGTTTGTCAACCCCTCTTTCAAAATGAAAGCAGTATATAGGCAGAAAGTTTTGTAAATGGAGAATTTGTGTCTGTTGGGTTTAGGGCCTTATTCAAGCCCCCCCCCCCTTTTTTTTAAGTGAGTTATTTTATTTTATTTATTTTTTTAACATCTTTATTGGAGTATAATTGTTTTACAATGGTGTGTTAGTTTCTGCTTTATAACAAAGTGAATCAGCCATACTTATACATATGTTCCCATATCTCTTCCCTCTTGCATCTCCCTCCCTCCCTCCCACCCTCCCTATCCCACCCCTCTAGGTGATCACAAAGCACCAAGCTGATCTCCCTGTGCTATGCGGCTGCTTCCCACTAGCTATCTATTTTACGTTTGGTAGTGTATATATGTCCATGCCACTCTCTCACTTTGTCTCAGCTTCCCCTTCAAGCCCTCTTAATGCTGCTCCTCCAGACCCACGAGGTCCAGAGAAGGGCTCTGGGGATGGTACTTAACGACTTCAGATAAGTCTCCAGTATGTAAATCTGGGCTTCCGAGAAACACCTAAAACTTGAGGACATCACATGACCTTTATCTAAATCTCTTAGGTTTGCAAATGGAGCTCTGATTTCACAAGAAGGCTTTCTGGAACTTCCTGCTCCTGGTCCGGGTAGCAACGTGAGAATAGCCTTCCCTGTGTATTTTGGCAGGGGTTGGCCGGAACAGGGAAGCAGAGTGATGTGCAGAACTCAAGAATAATATAAAAAGCGTGAAGTAATACTTTCCGAATCTCAAAATTTTTTGTTTGGGTTCATTTCAAATTTGAGCCCAGAATCATGGGGCTGGTTCTCCTTCTGTTCACAGGGAGGACTGTGCTCCTTATAGCGGGGAGATACGCAACCCTTTTTTTCACCTGTTTCCCCTACTCTTCCCCACCATGGTGATTTGGACTGTCCTCTCCTTTTCTCTCATTTTTTCCAAGTAAAATCCCTGTGTTTCCCAGTCCTTTTAGGACTTCAGTGAGTGTTTTCAAGGAGACCTGTGTAGAACCCAGTTATGAAGTTGGGCTTAGAAATTGACTGCCTTGGGGCTTCCCTGGTGGTGCAGTGGTTGAGACTCTGCCTGCCAATGCAGGGGACACGGGTTTGTGCCCCGGTCCAGGAAGATCCCACATGCCGTGGAGCGGCTAGGCCCGTGAGCCATGGCCACTGAGCCTATGCGTCCAGAGCCTGTGCTCTGCAACAGGAGAGGACACAACAGTGAGAGGCCCGCGTACCACAAAAAAAAAAAAAGAAATTGACTCCCTCCATATTTTATACTTCCCTTCCATGGAACATTTGCTCAATGAGCTATAGCATGAACCAGGGACAACACTGACCTTTAAGACAAGTAGATTTGTGGTCCAGCAGGTTATTAATTTTTTATAAGGAAATCTGCTAGGTGAAACTAACTCTTTATTTCCTTTGGAGTGGAGCAAAGAGCTACTTTGTTCTTTGATTCCTACTTGGAGTGTTCCAGCATTACTCCCGATACAATGTCTTTTTCCTGATACTTAAAAAAAAAAAAAAAAGCCATCTTCCAACTCTCCTAATCAAGTTTATCTGAAAGAAATATCTATGGGAAATCTAAAGATGTCATGTTTTATCATGTGGGCCTTATCTAAGTTTGGCTGATAGGACAGTTAGGAAATGTTTTCTGGGGTCTGAAGATATGATTTCACGGATACATATTCAGTTCAAATATATAATGAAACAATGATGAAGTGGAATCTAAATTAGATTTTCACTCCTGGTGGATAGCACCTTAAAAAGGTTTTCTGATAAAGTTTAAGTGAGTCATATTCTTTCAGATATTGATTTATCACCTTCAATGAATGTTCTGGGCTTTCTAAGCATTGGAACATTGGTTGCTTCCCTTGTTGATAAGAGAAGAATGTGCCCTTTAACATTTATTCAATACAGATGTCTTGAGCACCTACTGTGTGCTGTGAGGAGTGTTTACTGTTTCCTCTGTCTAGAATGTTCTCCTTTAACTACTTAGAATTCTTAAATTCTAAAAGCATTTCTTCCTGTCTCTTAAGGCCCAGTGTATAAACATCACTTTCTCTGAGAAAATGTCATGTTCCTTTCCTGCTTGTTTCTTTGAGATGGTTTGTACCTCAGGCTCTAGTACAGGATTCCTAGTTTGTGAGGTGCTCCCCAGAATTGGGGACTTTTTCAGAGCAGGAAACTTATCTTTTTCTCCTTCTTCTTTGTCTTCATTTTGGACTTTTTCTGTGCTTGGAAAATGTTTATTTAATGAACGTTGAGTGATCTTCAAAATAGGTGTTGAATAAATGGATTGTCACCTCTTAAAAGGACAGATGATCTTAATGACTGGGAAGACAAAGGCTCACACCAGCCCGGGTGCTTCAGCTGCCTCTTGGGAGGGGGCTTTGTCCACAGAGCTCATGGGTCTGGGGGCAGCAAATCAACCACTGTGTGACTTGACGTACATATGGCCATGGCGAGTGGTGGTCTGCCTGCCGTAACTCTTCGTGTCGTCCAGTTTGGCTGAAAGAATTAGTGGTTGAGTTTATTTTCATATTGGGTGATCACAACACAGATCGCCATGATCCATAAGGCCCCCCCATGAAATAAATGAAAGCCCAGTAGTGGTGTGAATTATGGACCTAGAAGTGATTCCTACATTTGCTAAGCAGTTCCTTGTCTAGTGAACAATGCTTAAGTTAATTTGTCACCTTTCTTTCTGAATTATCCTGGATTCATAGTAAGTAGGATTGGAAGGAATGACATTTTACTATATTGCCAAACAAGTAAGTGAACAAAACCAGTAGTCACGGGGTGAGGAGGAAAAAAAAATCATGATCTTAAAAAAAAAAAAAGAAAAGAAAAGACGAACCTGTAGATTTTTTTCTTTTTTAATTTTTTTTTTTTTTTTTTTTTTTTTTTGCGGTACACGGGCCTCTCACTGTTGTGGCCTCTCCCGTTGCGGAGCACAGGCTCCGGACGCATAGGCTCAGCGGCCATGGCTCACGGGCCCAGCCGCTCCGCGGCATGTGGGATCTTCCCGGACCGGGGCACAAACCCGCGTCCCCAGCATCGGCAGGAGGACTCTCAACCACTGAGCCACCAGGGAAGCCCTCTTTTTAAATTTTTTAACTTAAAATTTTATTTTAACTTTTTTCTCTGTTTACATTATATTCAAGAAAGAATGAGAAAGAAGGAATATATAGCCTCCTCAAGGCGCTGTGTTGACCACCTCTGAGATCAAAGCTCCCCCTCCACCCCAACCCCCCAGACCTATTTTTCTAAGCCTGCCAGGAAATTTCTCAGACACCCTACCTGACGACTGCCTGGCCCAGAGACTGTCCTGTTACTGGACTGACAGGCTGATTGAAGCCTTACCCAGACACCCTCTGTGGTCAGTTGTGGCCTTGATGGTGGGCTTTTAGAAAAGGCGTAAACTGTCCTTTCACTCTTTGCAGCAGCCATATTGGCTCATAGGCTTCAGGACAGAAGCCACATCCTCTGGTGGTGTCTGTGGGAACTCCAGAGACAATCAAGGACATCCGGCAAAGTGGTCATGACCTTCAGGAGTTTCCTGGGCTGGCCAGATGAGGGCCCATGCATTTCTCTGCTGAGGTCAGCCCTGCATCCTCAGCACTTTCAGGCTTGGTGGATAGTGGTCCAGGGTTTCTGCACACAGACCTCAGCCCAGAGGCTGCCCTGAGCCAACACCATAGCTGAAGGAGCTTTGCCTTCATCCGACAAAGCAGAGTGAAATCTATAGAGATCTCAGATAATACTGTACAAACATATATATCTGATATTGATAATTATAAAGATCTTTGTTATATACATGTATATAGTGTGTATAGAGTACTTCTATATGGCTTCTGTGTAAGATTTCATTTAAAGATATAATTCTTTACCTTTAGCAAAAATTCAAAACCACTGCTATATTTAAAAGTGCATTTTCTTTATTCATCCAGCCGTCCAGCCAGCCAGCCAACAAACACCTGTAGCACTTCTAAGGTGCCAGGCTAGATTCTAGGGGTGTCCCAAATATAAACTCATTTAATCTTCCCGATCATCCCAAATGGTAGGTACTGCCATTGTCTCCATGTTGTGAATGAGGAAACTGAGGCACAGAGTACTTAGAATGCTGCAGCCCAAGTTGTCTGGCTGGGTCTGCTCTCTCAACCCCCTAGACTTTGCAGCCCTCCCCTAAGACAGACCCTGCAGGCTACTTTCCCTCCACAGGCTTGGAGCCCTGGGACAAATGGCCCCATCCCTCTGCTCTGCTGTCAGGGGCAGTTCCACTCCATTATCTCCAAGGTCCTGTTTAGTACTGATGTCTGAGCCTCTTAAGTCAGAGGACTGACTGGTCGCATGACTTACTGTGCATTTGACACTGTGGCAGCCAGCAAGAAGGTCCCAAGGGCAGGGATTCTGAGACCCGCAGCAGATGTGGGTCTCAGGCCTCAGGCTGGACTCTAAACAGCCCTGACAAAAGCCAAGAGGCTATTAGATGGTAATGAATGTGGGCCACTGTGGACCATTAGCAACCTGAACCAGATGTGACTCAGCTGTTAGAAACAGAAGGTCTGCATTCTATTGCCCATCAGTTGGGATGCGAGAGATAGCAACAGTTATACTTTATCTTAACTGCAGCTGAAAACAGTCATGCTTCCATTGAACTGACACGGATACTGAGCAACCCTTAGAAATCAGAAGTGATTTACTAACTGCTAAGTAGCCAGTTGTGGTCATAAGTTGCCTAAGATTTTATTAAAAATTATAAAAGACTTTATGAACATAATGAAGTAGAGAATAAGCAGAGAATCAATAAATATGTTGGCTCTTTTTTTCCTATAGAAGGGATCACTTATATTGTTACAGTCAGCTGCCATACTGGGGGGAAAATTATCCTTTTAAGGGAGCAAAAAGGTTTTAAGTGACTATATCTTTAAAGGCTCTAGTGAAAAGAGATGTCTTAAAATGACTTCTGTGCATTAATCCAAGTTTTTGTGATGCTGCTGTAGTACAAAGTGTGGCTTTTAACGTAGAAAAGTAGTGCCATGTTCTGTGTGACTCCCAGAAAGTTCGCAAGCTGTACTCCAGTGTGATGTTAGGAAGAGGGTTGCAGGGAGAGATGGAGGGAAATTTGTGGAAGAGAGAAAGTTGATGTTTCCTTTTTGGGCTAAAATCTCCCTTGTGGCTCGGTGGTGGGCCTGGGGCCGGGCCTGCTTCCACAAGCACCTCTCAAACGGCTTTGGAGATTTTATGCAGCCCTCATCTGACTCCGGGAGGAAGGCGTGGGAGGGTGCCCTGCAGGGCTGGCCTGCATAAAACAGGGATTGGCGGTCTTATGGATGGGGCTGGGGTGGAAGAGGTCCCCAAGTGGAGAAGGCTTCACATAGGGGGGATTTGTGATAATATCCCCGTTCATTTGGCAAGTGCTCCAGTGTCACTCAAGCGCTGAGCCTTGGAGCTGGATACTGGGAGCAAACCCCGCACAATTACAATAGAATATGAAACGTGCCACAGAGGGCTATGGTAACCGGAGGGCAGAGACTGACTGGGATTTGGAGAGCCAGGAAATTGTTCACAGACGGGGGTGTGGGACATTTGAGCTGGACCTGAGGGGTGAGCAGTGGTTTGAAGGATATGGGGGTAGTTAGGAAAAGGCATTCCATCTCCAAGCCTAAGCACTGAAGACTGATTTCTTGCAGAGAAATGGGAGCAATGGCCATTTGATCCTTCAGGATCAAAAGTGTTTATGTCTGGGGAATGGAGTTAGACTAAGGGAACTCCGTGATTCCTCAATTATCCTTGCCCCCTCCTTAGTCCCTCCCCCCACTTCCCTTGTTCCAAATGAACTTATTGAGGGGCTTCTCAGAGCCACAGCTGGTAGCCCGAGTCCTCATTCACTCCACTGTGCCTGCCTCCCAGGATCCCATCTGTGGGTGATCCCTTCCCACACACTGTCATGGTTGGTCTGTGTGACCAAGAGCATACAGCAGAAGCGGTAGGATGTCACTTCTGAGACTAGGTTATAAAAAGACAGGGTTCCATCATGGGTGTGTCCTCACACTCCAGATCACTTGCTCTGGGAGAGCTAGCTGAAACCTAATAGGCATCCAACTTAGCTGCTCCTAGATTCCTGACCCAGAGAAATCTGGTCTAATAAACGCTTATTATTTTAAATCTGTAAAATTTGGGGCTAATATTTTATATGGTAATAGATAACTAGTACAGGGGCTAATATTTTATATGGTAATAGATAACTAGTACAAAGGCTACCTTCTTTCATCTTCATTCATTTTCCTATTCCTACTCACTAAAATTGACATTAGATAATCAAGAATATGGCTGCTTGAAGTATTGGTCTTAGATTTGGGCAAGAGGTACCTTGCACCAGGCCCCATGCTTTAGTGGGCCCAGTCATGTCTCTTTCCATGGGTCAAGGATCTGCAGGGGCAGGAGGACTGCAGCCTTCACTGCCTGACTTCCACATAGCAACTGTCCAGGTACCTGGGACTCTCTGTCCAAAGGGACCCAAACCTGCTTCCAGGACCTAGAGGCATCGTCCCTGGGCTTGACCTTACAAGGGTGAACTATGCTGCTGGAAATACATCCGGGTCTATGGGCATCAAAGGGATGACTGATCTTGAGGATGGGGATAGATCTTGGATGTGTGGGCTACACATCCACACATGCACATCCACGCACGTGTGTGTGTGCGCACATACGCGCATACACATATGTACTAATTTTTTCTTTAAACTTTTAACTGATGTCCACGTGGGTGCTCACAGGGACCCCATGGTGTGCAATGGGGAGGGATTAAGAAGAGAAGAGCGCCAGGCTGCAGTCTGGGTATGGTTCGTCTTCAACATTCTCACGAGAAACCCTGAGAATTAATTTTTTTTTTCTTTTTGAGAATTCTAGATTTGAACCTGGCCTTTCAAGTCATTAGGAAGGCATATTCGTCAAGGTAGGAGGACAGAATGGACTTTTTTTTAGCAGTTTGTGATTGTAATATGTAACTTTAAAATATGTAGATTTATGGTAGTTATTCTTGTTCTGGGCCCTACAACTGTTAGAGTCAGTCATGGCCACTTGATCTCAAAAGCGATTTGTAGACAACAGTTCTTTGGAACTAGAGTTGGTCAACCTACAGATAAGAAACACTTTTCTACCTCTTAGAATCTGGGATAAAATGGAAATAAATAAAAGCTATGTGTTTAATCTTCAGCTCTATCTATATATATTCTGTCTAAATAGGTAAGTATCTATCTATCTGTCATCCATTCACCCAGTCATCCATCTACCTACCTACCTACCTATCTAAAAATACCTTTCTCTTTTAGGACATTTTTTTCTCTCTAAGAAAATTTTCTGCTCTATACAACACTTCTTATTTCCTTTGAGGCCACCTCACCTATTTCCTTTAGGGCATTCTTCTTAGGGATTACTTTTAAACACTGGGCTGGCTGGCCAAACTTTTGGATGCACACTGGTGAATTTGTGGGATTATTGGATTCCTGAACTCAGTACCTCTGCTGTTCCCAATTAGAAGTAAACTTCTGACTTCTCCACCATTTTTCACGCTAGAAAAATGCTTCCTCCCTGACTTGCTCGGTCTTTGTGTCCTATTACATACAGCTTCCCCTTTCTAGTCCAGGAGATGACGCATTTTAGTGGTAGAAGAAGTAATGGGGGTCTATATTTCTCTATCTTTTGTTGACTTGTGAAGCTCTTTGTCTCAATTATTTGTATGTGGGTATTCTAACCATTGGGGGAAAGATATAGAATCATTTTCTGTTCCAGCTGGAACTGGGACCTTAAACATAAACCGTATTGCATTTGAAAATGGCCCTCTAGTTTTATCACGCTCACAGGAATCTTATCGCATTCTTGTGTTCTAATGAAATCCAAAAGAGACTGGCTGGCCATTAGTAAAATCAGTGACTATTAAACAATGCTCAGGTTACCTGACCCATATCTTTCCTTCCCTAAAGTATGCGATAGCACCATTTTAGTAAATATGATACAGGAAAGCAATTTTCAAGTTATTTCCGGATATCTAAAAGCATTTAATAATCTACAAGTTGAAGAATATTTTGGAGTTACTTTCTCAGTCAGTGTCTACGTGTGAGTGTGCATGTGTGTGCACACATGCGCACATGCACATACGTATTAATTTTTTCTTTAAACTGATTTTTATTCTGCAGTTGTCCCACATGCCTTCTGGCCAAGTCAGAATGGGTTTGTCTATGAGAAACTTTGGTTCCTGAAGCAGTTGCAGCATCACAGTCAGTATAGACAGGGTGTTCCAAGTTATCAGTGTAACTCTAAAAGACACGTTTATTTAATCCTGACTCGTAGGACTTAGGCCATCAAGACCCTCCTTCTCCTTTGCCAGCAAAGTAATTGCTACCACATTGAACTCTATGAATGTGGTGCCATTTCCCTGCAATTGTGGTTAACTAAGGAGAAATCCTGAGACACATAAACCTTGGTCTCTATGAGACATATACGTATGTCATTGAAATATGAGAACTCGCCTTTACAATGGTATCCTTTTAGAGAGCCAGAGCTATCCAAGGCTCCTTGGAATGGTTCTTAAAAGACTTTGGCAGTGCTGTGAGCTTTTCTTTTGCTTGTCTTGTTTTTTTTGGGGGGGAGGGAGGGCTACAGATTAGGGAACGAGAGAGGCAAATGGGTGGGGGAGGGTATTTATGTTTTTTTGGTCAGGAATCTGGCATTATTTGGTAGAAGCCATTTAGGCCCATTTTTAGGCAGGGGCCTTAGCGTCTGACCACATTTGAAACATTCACCCTGTAAATGTTCCAATTTGCGGATGGGCTTCCAACGGGAACATCTCCAAAGCATGGCGACTGACGACAATCACGGATGGAGATTAAAGCTTCCATTCTCTGTTGACACCTGAGCACATCATCAGAGGGAATACTGAACTGTCAGCGGATGTCAAGGCATTATTTACCGGAGATCTAGTGAAACCACGGGGGCTAGAAACACAATCATCCATAAAAACACATCATTTAAAACCCGGCTTCTAACCTAACAGCTTCAGTCGGGCCGTCCCTCGGCAGCCATCTTGGGTTTATAGGAACCATCAGCGGGTCGGTCCGTCTCTGTCCTCACGCGCAGGCGCAGCGTCTTCTCCAGCGGATGCCGATGGAGAACCGTTTCCACGAGTCCACTGTTCATTTGAGTTTGCAAAAGAACCATGAAATTCAGGAAATAAACAGACACCAGGGAGAGTACTTCTGCTCCAACATACACATGTGTGGGACATCACATCTGTGTGATCATATTTTTATTTCGGAAATTTGGAAAGCACACTAATCATAACTGAGCCCTTCTGCAACGCCTCAGAGTTTTCCAGTCAACAGGCACCAGTCCTGCAATGCCCAGCTAAGTGGGCAAAGTCTGTCATCCTTTTAAATGTGCAGGTTAGGAAATGGAAATAGTCAGGAGTTACCTGCTGGATAAAGGGAGAGAGCAGGTTTATGAAAAGAGCAAGTCAGAGTGTCTGGGTCCAGGTGTGAGAAGCTGTCCTTGACTCTTCCCTGTTTTAAATATTTACTGAGCGCCTTCTACGTGCCAGCCCCTGGGACGAGTAAAATAGGAAGACTCCTGCTTTTACAAACTTTCCGTTCTAGTGGGAGAGACAGACTTCAAATAAACAATCACACAAACGTATAATTACAAACTGTTGATAACTGCTACTGCAGTGAAGGACAGGATGCTCTAAGGGAAGGAAACTAGGGGACCTCATTTATTTATTTATTTACTTTTAATTTTATATTGGAGTATAGTTGATTAACGATATTGTGATTGTTTCAGGTGTACAGCAAAGTGATTCAGTTATACATATATATGTATCCTTTTTTTTTTTTTTTTGCGGTATGCGGGCCTCTCACTGTTGTGGCCTCTCCCGTTGCGGAGCACAGGCTCTGGATGCGCAGGTCCAGCGGCCATGGCTCACGGGCCCAGCCGCTCCGCGGCATATGGGATCCTCCCAGACCGGGGCACGAATCCATATCCCCTGCATCGGCAGGCGGACTCTCAACCACTGAGCCACCAGGGAGGCCCTGTATCTATTCTTTTTCAAATTCTTTTTCCACTTAGGTTGTCACATAATATTGAGCAGAGTTCTCTGTGCTAGGGGACCCCATTGAGATTGTCAGAGTTGGGGGGCACCAAGGGATGTCCCCCTCCCAGGAAGTGACATTTAAATGGAGAACTGAAGCCACAGTTGTCCAGGGAAGAGAGGAGGAAGAACTTTCTAGGCTTGAGGGAAGGGTATGTGCAGAGGTCATGGTATAGGAAAGAGCTTGATCTGTTGAAGGTCTTGACTGGATCCAGATGGAGAGATGCAGAGGGAAGGTGGAGGAACCAGAGAGAGAGAGAGAGAGAGAGAGAGTGCGAGAGGCCAGATAACAGGTCAGTTGGAAGCAATGAGCCTGTCTCAAGGAGAGAGCTCCGTTTCCCACCTCCACAAGGAAAAGAATGGGACCTCCTTTCGGTTCCCGTGGAGTTTCTGATTCAACTTTGGAAAATAAAATATATTTAAGGCAATTTAATAAAAGTATCCCCCTCTGTACTGCATCCAAACAGGAATTCTAAATCTATTGCTGATATAAATCACTTCCCAGAGTGTGTGGGTGGGAAACTTCTGTCTTATTGTTTCAGTAATCCTGTGTCTACTGTTTATTGTACAGAAATAAATCCCCAAAAGAACAAGGTTCATGTTAGAGTTGATCCTCAGGGGAGAGTTTCAACAGATCTATTCAGTTTCATTTTCATATACTTCCTCATGTCAATAAATCTCTGTCATGTCAATAAATCTCTTTCCATATTCCTTTAGTTATTTTGAAATATACAGATTTTAGAAAAAAATAGTTCTTCTTATTCAAGTCCTTGAGATCAAGCTGTTTCCTATAGCATGACCTCTGCACATACCCTTCCCTCAAGCCTAGAAAGTTCTTCCTTCTGTCTTCCCTGGACAACTGTGGCTTCAGTTCTCCATTTAAATGTCACTTCCTGGGAGGGGGACATCCCTTGGTGCCCCCCAACTCTGACAATGCTGTTCTCAAATTTTTCAGACAGAAGTCTTCATTGAGACTGTTATCAAAGAGACTCCAACCGGGAAACTAGGAATAAAATGCAGCTTCACATACGTCTCTTCCACCTCTTCCCAGGTACACTGGGAGCTTGGACAGATCACCCCAGAAGAAGAAATCACTGTGAAATTAAGACTGAAGCAGCAGTCTGACCCTGAGTCTCTGAGTTTTCTACTATGTGATGGGATAAAAAACTTTTTTACTCTGCCAAACTTCCTTCCAAAATGCTTTTTTAAAGGTATACAAACTTGGCTGTGAAGAACTCCTTTCCATTGGTCCATTGGACGAGTAGGTAGTGAATGTTTGTTATGTGCCATGTACTGGATCAGATTTTCTAAGGGACTCGCCCTCCCCAAGAAAAGATTCCACTCTGTCTTTACAGAGCTTACAGTCTAATGAGGACATAAAACCCAAGTTCTTCCACCCCAATGTAGGCATCACACTGATAGTTCCAACTGAAAAGGCAACCAGAATTCAAAGGATGTGGCAATACCTTGGGCAAGGAGATCTGGAAATGGGGGTTGCAGGGGAGGGGAGGAAGGGTCAG
The DNA here is from genome assembly GCF_025265405.1 of Mesoplodon densirostris. Taxonomy (NCBI): domain Eukaryota; kingdom Metazoa; phylum Chordata; class Mammalia; order Artiodactyla; family Ziphiidae; genus Mesoplodon; species Mesoplodon densirostris. The sequence goes on from NC_082661.1 coordinate 10,625,865, forward strand.
GTGTGGATATCAGGTGAGCAGTCCCAGAGAGATAAGAAGGAGGGGATGGACCGTGGTTGGGAGAGAGGAATACAGAAGCCATAATGAAGGGTGATGCATGGGGGAAACCACGGTCTTATTTCATGGGGATGATCTGAGCCCATATTTTATTTGGAAAATGACTTCTTGAGATGAGGGGTTGACTCCTGTAGATGCAGTGAATGGGCTGCTATGGATGAGAAATTTGCAGATGACCGATAGATGATCCAGATGGGGGAGGGAGGGAGTGGTACCTTAGGGGCCATGTTCTTGTTGGTTTCACACACATCTACTGACTTTTTTTTCTAACTTAAAGTCATGGATATGGAATATAGGAATGGGGAAATACAAAAAAACTATGAAGGACAAGAATAGTTCATAATCCTGCTGTTCTGAGATGACTTCTTTTAGCATAACATTTGAGTATATTTATTTACCCATAGCTACACACATAATTTTTGGAAAGAAAGTGTTTGTAGTACTAGAAAAGTTCTTTATTTTATTTTATTTTATTTTACTTACTTATGTGTTGTAAGCATTGTTTTATAGCCCAAAATGGTCTCTGAGAATATTATTTTAATGGCTGTAGAGCATTCTATGGAAAGGATGTGCCACAGTTTCCTTAGTCATTCTCATTTTGTTAGGCATTATATATTACTCTCAAATTTTTGCTAAAATGAATAACTGAGTGATAAACACTCTGGAACATAATATTTGTTGTCATCTCTTATTATTTCCTTAGGATAAATTTCTAGATGCATAATTACTGGGTGAAGCAGCATAAACATGTTCTAGGCTTTTGGTGCACCATATCAGATTGTCAGGGCCCACTATGGACCTCTTTGTTCTTGGATAGGAGCAAACATTTCATTTGGTGAGCTTGCTTCTGCCACTGGGATGACATTTTTGTGTCTTTCTTCCAATTTTCCAAACCAAGAATGGATTCCCATGCCCAAAAGTGTGGGTCCCTTTGTACAGTTAACAGATCACAGAAGAGAACTACCTGGCATGATGGATAAAGTAAATGTGGTCTATGCACACATGGAATATGATTCAGCTATAAAAAGGAATGAGATTCTGACACCTGCTACAACATGGATGAACTTGGAAATTATTCTGGGTAAAAGAAGCCAGACATAAAGGGTCACACATTTCATGATTCCATTTATATGAAATATCCAGAATTGGCAAATCTATAGGGAGACAGAGAGTAGGTTAGTGGTTGCTAGGGGCTATGGGGATCGGGTGGGGGGAATGGGCAGTGACTGCTTAATGATTATGGAGTTTCTTTTAGGGATGGCAAACATGTTCTGGAACTAGGTGGAGGTGATGGTGGCACAGCATTGTGAATGTACTAAATGCTGCAGAATTGTATGTTTAAGAATGGTTAAGATGATAAATTTCATGTTATGTGCATTTTACCTCAATGAAAAAAAACATGCCTGGTATGTATAATAGCTCAGTAAACCAGATAAGAGAACTTACTCAGGATCACAGGGACCCTCTTCATCTATTTCAGCATATCTGGTTCAGGCCATCTGAGAAGCAAAGCACATTCCTTTTGGAAAGAGAAGAAACTAGATCAAAGCTTTGATTTCGGTAGATGACAATTACTTTTCTAATAACTGTCCAGCTAAATTTAGATATAGCGCATTTCTCATAGCATTTAATTTTTCTTTAGAGAGGCTTCCTGATAGGGCAAGATCTAGTTTTCACAAAATAATGTAAAATGAAATTAAAAAGACAGCTGGAAGCATCAGCATTTTAATATGGTGGTGGGTGCCTTTTAATGTAAAGATTACCCCCAGAGCCCATGTTACCGACTAGCTTGGAGAAGTTCATCTTTATAAAACCTCTCCCTGGTTCTTTAATTACTCATTTTGTGAGGGAATGAGCTATTGACTATAAAGTTGGCCAGAGAAAGTCTCCGGGAGTTAAAACCTGAATGTAAATTAACAATTAGCTCACCTGGCCTCCATTTTCAGAAGTAAAATATATTCCCATATGTAGGTAAAAGTTGCCAAATAGCTAGTTCATTGGAAATCTCCTAATTATAGGGAAATGGCATTAAATCTCTTTCTCTTACTATCTCTGAGATTTAAGATTTTAAATGACAGTTTTGGCTTTGGTTATGCATTAGAATTAGTGTTTCTGAAAGTTTAAAGATATTGATATAAAATAAAAATAGTCTTTTGTCTGACAAATGAAGAAGAGTACCTTTAGAAATTTCCATTAGAAGGTAGCAACACTGGAAATGAAATTTCCATTAGTCTTATTAACAAAACCTAGGGGACTTTTGAAAGGTATTTTAATAGAAAAACCTAGCTCAAGAGACTTACAATTAAACCCTAAAGATGAGAAAAAATTAACTTCTTCATCTTTATAGTTATTAGATTTGTGATGGAGGAAAACCTGTGTCAAAGATGAGCCCTCCCAAATAGTGACTCATTAATTAACTAATTCATTCATTCAATAAGCATTTACTGTGAAGTGGCTACCTGCCTTGCATCATGCTAAGCTCCATTGATACAAAGACTATATGAGACAGTTTTTGACATCAGGGTACTTATTGATAATTCAAGACACATGGATTAGTAATACTGATACAAAGTGGACAGGAATATGCCACGTAATTAGTGCAACCAATTCTACACAATAGGAAAATATGCTTACTTTCTGGGGAGATTTGAGATTTCACAGAGAAAATGACCGTGGCACTGGCCCTTGACAGGTAGATGGCCTTTCAACAGGCAAAATTGAGAGAGGGCATTTTGTGGCGGGTAAATAGCAAAGTATGCAGGTAGCAAGGTGAGTAGGCAGAGAGATTATGGTCTGTTTGAGGCACGATGGCTGCTGTCATTTGGCTCAAGTGGAGTTCTTGAAATAGTGGAGTGGGATCTGAGACTGGGTAGGTAGAGGTCCAGTGGTACATGGGAACAGAAAGGCAGGTGGGGCTGGACCATGGATGGTCATGAGACAGAAATTGAAACTGAGCATTGCTTTGGAAGGGGCCTCTCAGATTGGGCGTTCTGGTCTTTTTCTCTTGTGGGGTCTGCTGGGAACACTAACTGTTCCCTTGATGAAGCCACTTTGCTGTACTTGCCCCCCCTTCCCTCTAAACAAAGCCCGTACATGGAGGGAGAACTACGACATGTCCTAAGAGCCCTTAGAAATCTCGGACTTAAAAGGCACTTCTTTTGTTTAAAAATGAAACAAAGCACTTCTTATTTCATTTGGGGCTGTGATGCTTTGGTGAGCTGAAAGAAGTAAACTATTCTCTGGCAGTGAATTCCCCTCCAGTGTTTGATGATTTAAAGTCAGGCTGAGGAGAGCTACATTGACACCCAGGAAATTTCATCTCACACACCTTTTTTGGGGGAGGGTGTTGCCCATATTACTCAAACTGGCCAGGGTAGTGAAGATGTTCATTGGATCCTACAGAGGGTCCTGGGGTGGAGGGAAGAGGGCTTCTCGAGTGAGAGGGAAAGAGCAGTCAGAAGACGTGCTGAAGGCCACGGTGAGCCTGGGAAGGGAGGAGCGTTGCCACAGGTGGTGGCAGCAGGCAGACCAGGAAAGCAGGCCGCCGTCAAGACTGGGGCACTGTCCTTTGTTTCTAGAAAGGGTTTTATAGGAGTCTTTAGAGGCAGCAGTGTAAATATTGTCAGTAACTGCCAGTGAGGGACACGTGAAGATCCAGATTCAAGTTTTAGTTTGCCTGGGCTCATATAGGTTTACTAGGTAGGTCCTTTTAAAACTTCATTCAAAAATTCTCATTTGCCATCCATCCCTCCATCCTTCCCTCCATCCCTCCATCTACTCTTCCATCTATCCTTTCATCCGTCCATCCACCCATCTATTTGTTCATCCATCCATCCATCCATCCATCTCTGAACACAGTATGTCATAATGCCCTCCTCAAATCAAGGTATCACCATATGCTTGCTTATTTATTGTCCTTACCCACCTCCCACACACCCCTTAGACTAACTTCCATGGGAGTACACGTTGTCTCTGTCTTGTTCACCACTGTATCCCCCATACCTAGGAAACTACCTGGCACAGAGTAAGTGCTAAATAAATATTTATAAAATAAATGTATTAACTCATTATCATTCTTTAATTCACTCATCCAACATTATGTACCTACTATGTTCTAGGCTTCATGGTATATTCTGGGCATACAATGAACAAAAGACATGTTCTTTGCACCCAAGAAACTAATATTGGGAAACAGGTAAAAAGAACACAGTAAAACATATATTTGGTAATAGTGATATAGATAGAAGACAGGAAACCACATTTATTAAGTAGCCTATATGCACTCGTTACTGTTTGTTGTTTTCCATGTGATGTGTTTTTCTTATATCACCTTTGCAAGGCATAATCTCCATCCAACTGATGAAGAAACTGAGGCTCTGAGAGATAAAGTCACTTAGTTATTGCTAATAAAAAGTGCTTTAAATTTTTTATTTTATTTTATATTGGAGTATAGTTGATTAACAGTGTTGTGTTAGTTTCAGGTGTACTGAAAAAGTGCTTTGAAAGTACAGAGAGGGTGTGGTTTATTCTGTTGGTGAAGGGATATAGAACTAGTCAAGGAAGACCCCTCAAAGTAGGTGACAACTGTGCTGAGACTTGAAGAAATAAGCAAGATTGCACCCGGTGGAGAGAAGGGAGCTGGGGAAAGAGAGGCTTTCTGGTACTTCTTCCTAGCAGAGACACAAAAGAGCAACTCCCCTTTCAAATAGGAAAGTCAGTAAAATATGTGGATCATCAATAAATATGGCCCATGAACCAGTGCACCTGGAAACGAAAAATAGGATGCCTGTTCCCTGCACACCTAACATTCTATTTCCATGGTGTTGTCTCCCACGAAACCAAGAAAAGCTTGACTTGCTGTTTGGCTTCTTTTTAAGGACAATAGTGATCACGGGGAAGGGAAGACCCATTTGTCTTCCCAGAAACAGATTATGGTCTTAAATTTAGCAGGCTGAGTCAACATTCTCAAGTGCAGATGCCTACCATCAACAGACTCCATTTTCTTTAAAGAAATCATTATCTTTCAGAATAGAAGGATTCACAAAACATTCTTAATTCATTAGTTTCTAGTTGTTCCATCCTGCCTTAGATGATAGCCTGTGTTTGGTATTTAGGCATAAAATATGGCATTCAAACGATCTTTTCCCTCCCCCACCATCTCTAAATTATATGGGTCATTGCCTTGCCCTCAACTCCAATTTGACAATCCCACTCTGGTGTGAGAAGAAACTAACAGTATCAGGTTTCTTTGCCCTAAACAGTTAATTCATCTCACATGGTTGAGTGGTTCATTCCCAGGAAATGCCTGCCCAGGCTCTGAACAGGGTCAACCCTGACTGTTGCTGGGGGTGAGGGCTCGGGGTGGCAGCAGATGCCCCCTACTTCCTGCTTCTTCCCCTCCAGAGAACCCCAAATATTCTGATAATTCAAAATAAACATCTGTTTCATGTGTTCATCTTCCATAATTCAAATACCTGATGTGCTATACTGTATTAAATTTAAAATGTGAAGCTAATATTAAAAATCTGGAGAGGCTTGAAGAAGTTATATGTGCTGGATGATTCCCTCAAATTTAAAAGAGGTGAATCCATGTTTGATAGAATTAAAGAAAAATGTGTTGTCACTGTCAGATTGAAAACCACAATCCCCCAAACAAAGCCATCTTCATGGCCCACTCTCCAGACTCCAGCTCTGTGTGTAAACGGAGCTCCTCAGATATCTCTGCCAGGATCCTGGCAGTGTCTCAAATTTTACAGTTGTTTTACTGAGGTGTCCATTGGTATTAGGCCCTCTTGCTTTTGATCATTCTGACTTGCCTTCTCCTTCTGAACTGTGTTTCTGTAACCAATTTACAGGACTGCGTATTCAATTTCAGCTGCCCAGTGGCAGCTGACGTGGACAGCACAGCTCAGGCGCTCACTCTCCCCAGCCATCTAGCTGGCTTTTGTGCCATCAACTGGCATCCTGAGTCATTCATAGGCTAGCTGATTACAGGCAGCTGAAGGTCCAGATAGAAGGCCCCTGGTCGTCTTTCACAGGCGCCTGTCTATTCACTTCCCAGGAAACCCCTCAGACTTACCCCAGTGTCATTCTCTGGTAGTTTGTCCCAAACAAAGAGAAACGGGTTGGTAATACTCAAAGAATATCTGACCAAGGGAGTCGGCCAGCCTTGGATCAGTCCTACAATGAGCTCTCTCCTTGCCCATCAATTTTCTGGGTAATTGGATAAAGAAAATTGACTATTTTTCTTTTAGAATCAGCGGGAATTTTGTAACTTGACAAGTGAAATATATATATATATTTCTCTCTGATAAAGACTACTTTGCCAGGAGAGAAACTCCTGAGAATCAGTAATGCATTTATTCCTGGTTAACAGTGGGGGGTTAGAAATGCTTTCAGGACCCATCGACTATTTCCAACTTTAAAATTTGTAAAAACTCAACTCCACTGCCAACATCTGTGTCAAACTCAACATGAAACTGCAAAAAGCCTTTTCCAAGAAGACTACTAAACATGCCCTCTTTTTATGACCTGTACCCCCAAAGAAGGTTCTATGGCTTTGCAATGGTTTGTCTCCCATTCATAGGCTGGGTCTCACCCCATTCCAGTTCCTCTCCTCCTTCCTCTTATAAACCTCTGAATGGCAATAGAAGGCAAAGTAGATTTCTGCTGCCTTCTCCAGCTGTCTTTTTCCACAGTCAGGGTTCGCAGCTCTGAGCAAGAGGGGAGGGAAAGGGTATCAATGTCTGTGTCCCCTCCCTGCTTCCCTCCAAGCTGCTGCCTGGGAGAGCATAAAGCCATAATAAAGACACTAGTAACGTTTAGCCCATTTGACTGAACGAGTCCAAAGGGATGCAGACACCCGAAGACTTTATTGAAAAGTCTGCCACCAGGGCGAGGGCTTCAGGCCAGGCTGGCTCTTTTCTTGTCTGATGTTCGGTCCTGCAGAGAGGGCGTTGAGCTGCCGGGACCTTTGTCTCAGTGAACCTAAATACCCCTCCCACAACATCATGCAGAGCAGATGCCTGAGCATTTCAAAGACAGAGGGGCCTGCAAAGGGCGTTGGGGGTTCCGCCACTTCAGAGAGAGGAGAAAGGGAGCTGATGCTGGGAACAATGGGAGCCCGGGGCTTTGTAACTCAGAACCCTGTGCCCCTCTCAACTCTCCTCCTCGGACCTTCCCAAACTGGACCAAACAATGGAATTGTGGGAATGCCAGAATCTAAGCAGCTTTGTCAGGGCTTTTGCATTTCTGCTTGAAGTCTTGTTTCCAGATGGAAGAAAGTCGTTGAAGCGAGGGAGGGGGTGTCTTCATGTAGATTAATCCATGTTAGGCTGCATGAACTGGGACGATGGCTTTGTCAGGGTGGTCATGATCCTAAGAGTTTCTGATTTTCTTTTAAAGACTGGGGAGATCACTGCCTATACCTGATGGCCCCAGCGGGCTAGGAAAGACATTGCTTTGAAGCTGACTTAAGTCTGCAGATCAAAAATACTTGCAGTCATCACTCAGTGTTGGCAAAATGTAAGGAGTATTGTGTAGCCCCCAAATCATTTTTATTTAAGAGCTGACACTCAGACTTCTCCCGACCAAAGTATTCGGGAGGGTAGAGGAATCCTACTGGGTTATCAGTGTTTGATTTTCAGTGAGTTTAGCTCTTCTCCCTTCACATCCATTTCTAATTTCAGAAATGTAGAGAACTGAAGCTTCAGATTAATTCCATTCATGCATTATACTGGTTAGTGAAGGAAGAGCTGCAGAGGTCTAATTTTATTTGGAGAAGCAGACCCCAAGACTTTAAAGGTCTCTGCCTGCATAAAAGTACCCAACCACAGGGGAAATTGGGATGAAACATAAAGCCCTGCTTCTGATGTATTTCCATTGCTTTTTGGTTTGGATTGAACAGAAAACCCAGAGCAAACAGTCTTTCTAAGGATATAAACTTCCATTTTTCAATTTTTTTCTGAGCTAGAGAAAAACCCAAATTTTCCAACCTCAGAAGAGTATTCTGATTTCAGATCTGCTCAAAATTTGCTTGAGGACTATGAATTTCTTATCTTACAGGGTTTTGCAACTCCTGGTGAATATAAGTCTATTTCAGAGACCTCCTTGGGGATCACACTGATTATGGGTTACCTATAGCAAAATGTTTAATCCAAGTTGACGTAGCTTTTCTGCTTCTGGTGGCACGTGTCAGTCAGTGTATGCCCCGAAACTCAAGAAAGAAATTTCTCTCTACTGGTAGCCTGAACCTGGTGGGGATCAGAGGCTAAATCATGGAGAAATAAACCAGTGAGTACAATCTGCCTTCTCCCATCATTGACCTTTTTTGATAATCTGCTGTTCTTAATGTCTTTCTGTTCTAATTCCTTAGCTATCTTATTAAAATTTGATTTAAAATTCCAGTTGCATTTTCTGAAAGAAGGTAGCTGTGTTTTGAAGGCAAATTGGAAAACAAACCCAGTTGGATCTTTGGTTGAATATATTTGCCAATGGTGAGACATAATCACTGAAAACAAAACAAACCAAAACCCAAAACCCACACTGGGAACTGTACTTGAAGGCATACAGGCCAAGTCGGAGTTGGTGGCAGAGAGAGCTTTCAGCTTCCTGATGTGTTTTGTTCGACCTGCAGTGTGATTTCAACACTGAGTGCTTGTCATGGAACGTGGACTTACAGAAGTGAGTGTTCCTCCTTCTTGCCTTACACCCGGTCCTCATCACTCATTGCTGTCACTGGTCTGACTTCCGAAGGCATCTGAGATTCTGCCTTATACCCGGTCCTCATCACTCATTGCTGTCACTGGTCTGACTTCCGAAGGCATCTGAGATTCTGCCAGGCATGATTCCAGGCACTGGGTCTATCCACTTGTGGACAGGACAGGGAAGTCCTGCCCTCATGACGCTTTTGTTCTAGGAGGGGAGACTGAAATAAAACAACCCCCAAAATAATTTCCAAGATCATTTTTGATAGTGATGTGTGTCCTGTAGAAAAGGTAGAGAGTAACATGGCAGAGGGTGACAGAGGAGGAACATTACACGGCATGGTGGGGAAGGTTACTGAGAGGGTGACATTGAGCTGAGCCCTGTGACACTTTGAGGGAGTGGCAGCCCAGGCACAGGGAATAAGAGGTGCAAAGTTAGGAGGCTGGAATGAGGTTGCAGAGGTCCAGTGTGGTGGGGCGGAAAGAGTGAGGGGGGGTGGGGGGATGACAGCGGAGCAGCGGTCTCCTCAGGTGAAGTCAAGTTGTGGAAGCCATTATTGACAAAACAGACATAGAGTTACAGAGGTAGATAACAAACTTATTGTTACCAGGGGGCAAGGTCGGGGGGATAAACTGGGACGTTGGGATTGACATATACACTCTACTATGTATAAAATAGATAACTAATAAAGACCTACTGTATAGCACAGGGAACTCTACTCAATACTCTGTAATGGCCTATATGGGAAAAGAATCTAAAAAAAGTGGACATATGTATATGTATAACTGATTCACTGTGCTGTACACCTGACACTAACACAGCATTGTAAATCAATTATACTCCAATAAGAAGAAAAGAAAGAAAAAAAAAGTTGTAGAAGCCATTGGCGGAGCCTGGAATTGGCTGTGGGTGTGGTACCCAATCTGGACGAGGTGCCCGTTGAGATCCCTTCCAAATCTGATTCTGAAACTCTGGTTGGTGCCTCCATGGGCTGTATGGAGACTGGTCACCAAGCTTTGCCATCAGATGAGAGTTCAGGTCTTCTAACAGAGTTCTTATGAGACGTGCAGAAGTATCGCAGCTGCAAGCAAGCGCTCCAGCCCTATTTTGCAGAGAAAAGAGGGGATGGTGAGGTTAAATGAATTGGCCACAATGACTCAACAAGGCATGAGCAGCACCTGAAATAAAGCCCCACTGTGTTGCCTCCTTTTGCTCTAAGCTCGGTACCACAATTTCTCCCCTGTATCACCTCATTATTATTCACTTATGTGGGTGTGATCTGAAAGGGAGCATTGTTTCAGAATCAATAGGGGCTGAGTTCGCATAGTACAGTGAGTGTCTGAGCTTCAAGTACCTCCTTATCGCCAGCACACAGCAGAGGACAGGTCCAAATAAAACACATTATCTGGCCCTGTTGAGTGTCCAAGCCCAGCAGCTGTATTAATGGAGCTCTTTATATCCATTCCCTTTACGAACCGAATTTTCTCACTTTCATTTCTCTGGGAACTTCTAAATAGAGCTTTTGCTGAAGAATGACAAGGTGTTTGAGTTGGAGAGTTGAACAGAAACCATTTGCTCAATGGAGCTCACACTTGCAAAATGGAGAAAAAAATATGTAAGGAAAGACCACCCCCATTCTAAGATGGCAGGGAGGGATTAAATTACCTGCTTTGTGGCATTCCATATCATGTTTAAATTTCTAGCACTAGACTGATACACTTAGCATTGACTTCGTACGTTTTTCTCTGAATCTACATGTCTGCAATTAGACACTTAAAAAAATGTTAACACGTTTTTGCACTTAGAATCCTAGTAATTCTCCATTGGGTTTAGCCTGTGTATAGATATGATACTATAGTAATTTTGAAAAGATTTAGATTATCAGTATTATGCCATTATTGAAAACTTCTAGTAAAACTCTTTCTCGTTACCTTCTACCTCCTATTCCTGAGTAGGTTATTGTTATGACTGCCTGGTGGGCACTTGCAGGAAGAATGGTAGTTTCAAATAGTACCGATCCTATCAAATTCAAAATGAGTGTGTTTAGGGCTTCCCTGGTGGCACAGTGGTTGTGCTTGCCGATGCAGGGGACACGGGTTCGTGCCCCGGTCCGGGAAGATCCCACATGCCATGGAGCGGCTGGGCCCGTGAGCCATGGCCGCTGAGCCTGCGCGTCCGGAGCCTGTGCTCCGCAACGGGAGACGCCACAACAGTGAGAGGCCGGCGTACCGCAAAAAAAAAAAAAAAAAAAAAATGAGTGTGATTAGAAATTTCTTTTTTGTATCCCATCTTATAGACCCATAGTCCTGATCCTCCCTGTAAGTGTGTTTTGCTTGGTTTACATACTGTTTAAATATTTTCTGAGTCAATATAAAAGAAGGTTTTAAAAAGAAAAATCTGTATTTCTAGCTTATCTGGAAGAGTTCTATCAACACTGGGTCTACCCAGGGCCTGGGTAGGTGCTTGCCCTGACTTCACAGTCCCCATCACTCCCTATTACTGCCTGCCCCTGAGGCTGAATGTCAGTCTGTAATTTATCATTATACTCTTTTTCTTTTTTTAAGAGTAGAGAACTATTTCTCTGTATTTGTGTATTTATCAAAAATGGAAATATAGGGACTTCCCTGGCGGTATAGTGGTTAGGACTCCATGCTTCCACTGAAGGGGGCACGGGTTTGACCCCTGATTGGGGAACTAAGAATCCACATGCTGCCTGGAGTAGCCAGGAAAGGGGGGGATAAAAAAGAAAAATAAAATTACCCAGGTGACTGTATGCTTCACAAAATGTGGAGTGCTTTGTGTTTCATATGTTGATAGATGCCTGATGGCCAGGCTTATTTAAGGGTTTGCTGGGCCCCTAAATTCATTTGCATTTTTCACCCTCACACTTTCATTTCCTCCACAAGGAAAGGAAAACTTCCCTACCTTTTCCTTGAGTTCTCAGCTTAAATGTCACCTCTCCATCCCCACCTTCCCTGATTCCTGTGTTAGATTAGGTGGCCCTGCTCTGTGAGGCTGGTACTTTCCCCATCACAACGCTTGCCAGGCTTTCTTGTAATTACATTTAAACATCATCCTTTAACTCTAAGTTCTATGAGGTCTATGAGGTCATTGTCAGAACCCCAATTCTAGGACATAGTAGGTGTGCAATAAATATTTTTTAAAAGAATGAATGATGTCACTGCAATCTGGATTTTGAATAAAAATAAAATATAATCTCATTTCATCTGAGTCCTTGTAACAAGCTTTTAAATCTATTCATTATAGTTTCAACATAGAGCAACTGCTTCTGAGAAGAGGATTTTTTCCTCTTTTAAATCTAGAGCAGAAATGGATTTAAACAATTGTTATAGAAATAACACTATTCATGCAATAAGTAGTAATTGAACACCTACTATGTGCCTCATGCTATTCTCATTGTTGAAGATGCAGTGGTCTCTTGTGAAGATACTACTCTTGTAGGGTTGCGGGATGTGCCAACGATAAACATGTAAATACAGATGATATCAGATATTGATAAACACTGCAAAGAAGTTAAAACAGGCAAGTGGACTAGAGAATGACTGAGGCGGGACAGGTGGAGAAAAGAGGCTCCTGTAGCTGATGTTGTCAGGGAATGCCTTTTCCTTGACCTGCTATTTCAACTGAGATTTGAATGATAAGAAAATGCCACCTTTAGGAAGACCTGGGAGAAGAGTGCTCCAGTTACGGCAAGGAGCAAGTGCAAAGGCCCTGGGGTGGGAGCAAGCTTTGTGTGTTTGAGGGACAAAGACGGAGCTAATGAGGCTGGAGCTTGAGTGAGGAGCCCGGTATGAGATGAGGTCAGAAAAAGGACAAAATCTTATAGGCCACACAAGAGCATGGATTTTTATTCCAAGGAATGCTGTGCCTTTCACAGACATACAGACTCCAGATTTCTCTTGGCAGACAGAATGATGACCTAGAGAAATTGTGGGCTTGAGAATGAAACAGACCTTGGTTTGAATCTCCTCTCCACCTTCTACCAAGCATGACCTTCAGCAGGTCTTTCCTTTCTCTGAGCTCAGATTCCAGCTGTAAAATAGGATTAATGCTTTCAATGTGATTGATTTGTGCCTTTGTCCATTCATCCCAGAAATACTTATTGTGCTTCTATTGTGTGTCAGGCCCTGGAGGTGGATCCTGTTTTGCACATGGAAATACTGAGGTTCTGAAGAATAGTTAAGTGACTTGCCTGGGCTGAGCAGATATCAAGGAGCTGGGGCAGGACTGGAATGTGGTCTTCACGGTCTAAATCCTGAGCTTATTCTACCTACTTGATTCCTCCCAGGGTCCTTCCTACCCCCAGATGCTCTCCTTCTTCCCAAACCTACGACCCTAGGAGAATACTTGACAGTGACACATCTTAAAAAATACATTTTGATTGTAGGGGTGGGAGCTAATCTCAGCAGTTGACACCACTGTTTGACTTGAATCAATGATTTACCTTTAGTAGTGGTATTGGGACACTTCAAACATCATCCAGTAGGTAAGAATTTTTGTTGTTGTTCAGGAAGCTTTTCTCTAGGAATCAAATACTACTTTCACCCAAACAGGAGGGAACTTGTCTTATTCATAGCTACTATTGCTCTTGAAAGTTTTATTATTAGTGTATATATTTTAAAACTTGAAATAAATGAAGCGGGTTCTTCAATATGTGTAGTGGGGATTTGGGGAGTGGCGTGGGGTGGTGGCTTCTAGGGGAAATGTTCACGCCTCCCTCCCATCCCTAGGTCACCAGGCACCAGCTCTTTCCCATTTCCTCCTTGCCTTCTGGCTGACCCTCCCTGTCTTTTAGGAGGCTAACCTAGTCCCTGGCCAGGAAATATTGGGTTTTGCAAGGTTGCACCAGACCCCCCGTTTTTTTTCTTTTAGAGTGAGGTGCTGATCCCAAAGGGATTTTTATTCACTTTATTTTTTAACTTTTATTTTAAATTTTTATTGGAGTATAGTTGATTTACAACTGATTCACTTTGCTGTACACCTGAAACTAACACAGCATTGTAAATCACCTATGAACCAGACCCTTTTGTCTCCTTACTGTCTCTTCCTGGAGCACCTCATTCATACTGACAGTGACCATTACCACCACTGAGTAGGGGACTCACCACCTTCTTCCTATCAGACGTTGTCTTTCAGCTGAATTTCTGATGATGTACTTGCTATTTTCTCTTGGATCTCTTGAAGGAAACTCAAACACAACATGTCCAGACAGATGTTCACTCCCCAGACCTGTTGTTTTCCTAGTGTTTTCTATCTCAGTGAGTATTACCTCCATCTATTCCATTACACAAGCCAGGAAAAGTGGAATTAACTCTTCATCTCCGCCCCAGATCTAGTTCAGCCCCATTTTATCTCCTAAATAGTTCTGGTAAGTCTACCACTACCACACTAGTCCAGGCTGCTCTAGGAACCCCCTTCCCACTCACCACAAGGCAGCCAGACTGGTCCTCTCAAATGGCAAAGCTGGTCTTATGACCCCATGGCTTAAAAGTCTCCAGTGTTTCTTTTTTATTTAGAATAAAGATGGAATTCCTTGACTTTACCTACAGGGCCTTGTTGAGTCTGGCCCTTTCTATCCTCTGTACTCTTATCTTAAACTAGAGTTGTCCATGCTCTCTGCCCTGCAGCCAAGCGGGGCTTCTTTCTGCCCATTATGCAGTAGCCTCTTCGCACACTCTTCCCTCAGTCTGGAGCCCTCTTTCATTCCTTCTTTGCTTGGCTGAGTCTCATTCACCCTGTAGTCCCTATTTCTTATCACTGCTCAGGCACGGATTTCCTGGCTGGGTTGAATTCCTTCCTAACAGATTCTGTGTTGCTGTACTGCCACTTTGCAGCCCTTTTTATACTTACAATTTCATTTTTATTTCTTTATTTTTAATTTTTATGGGGGTATAGTTGGTATATACTTACAATTTTAAAGTTTTATTCATGTGATTATTAATCTCTCTCCTCCACGAGCCGGTGAATTTCATGAGCACCGGGACCCTGCCTACTTTTGTCCCTACCCCAGGTACAGTAATTGACATTGTAGATTCAATAGCGGTCTCCTTACCATGAACTGTCAGTGGACACTAATACCCCCTACAAGTTTTGAGGGTATAGTAGTGTCAACCCCAGACAGCTGGGTGGGAGTAATTGACCTGATTTGCCATTACTACCATCACTTCTACCACCGTCACCATCACACCACCACACCACCACCATCATCACTGTCATTATCATCATGGTACTCTTAGCCCTAGTGTCAAAGTTGGACAGTTATTATTCTCCTACTATGGGACATAACCAGTTGTTCACTGGTTTCCTGGGAACATCTAGAGTTCTGATGAAAGTGCCTCAGATATTTATATTATGTTGTTTGGTAGTTACCTTCTTAAATAATAGAAATAGTGCTTTTCCTTCAGACCTTAGAGAGCTTAGGTCTTCAGATTGGAAAACACACAAATTCTCCCAAAGGTAAGAATTGGGATCTTGGTGGCTGGGATCTCACAGGAAGAGTGTTGGGCACGGCTGTGGCTCCATCTCCAGGCTGCGCGTGGAGTGGGAGGGCTCTCTTCACGCAAGCGCTTCCTCGTGGAGGGGTTGGAGCTGCGGCAGACACAGGCCTGGGCAGCCCCTTCTCTGCTGCCCCCTTCTCTTCCAGAGGGCTCCCTGGTACTCCTGCCGTCTGACGCTACCCAGCCGTGTGGCTGACGGGGTCTTGGTGCTCTGGCCAGGTGTCAGGCGTGAGCCTCTGAGGTGGGAGAGCCGAGTTCAGGACACTGGTCCACCAGAGACGTCCTGACTCCATGTAATATCATACGGCGAAAGTTCTCCCAGAGATCTCTGTCTCAATGCTAAGACCCAGCTACATTCAACAACCAGCAAGCTACAGCGCTGGATACCCTGTGCCAAACAACTAGCAAGACAGGAACACAACCCCACCTATTAGCAAAGAGGCAGCCTAAAATCATAATAAGGTCACAGACACCCCAAAACACACCACCGGACACACTCCTGCCCCCCAGAAAGGCAAGATCCAGCCTCATCCACCAGAACACAGGCACCAGTCCCCTCCACCAGGAAGCCTACACAACCCACTGAACCAACCTTAGCCCCTGGGGGCAGACACCAAAAACAACGGGAACTACGAACCTGCAGCCTGTGAAAAGGAGACCCCAAACACAGTAAGTTAAGCAAAATGAGAAGACAGAGAACAGATGACAGAGACAGATGATGGATAAAGAAGATGTGGCACGTGTATACAATGGAATATTACTCAGCCATAAAAAGAAATGAAATTTGAGTTATTTGTAGTGAGGTGGATGGACCTAGAGTCTGTCATACAGAGTGAAGTAAGTCAGAAAGAGAAAAACAAATACCGTATGCTAACACATATATATGGAATCTAAAAACAAAAAACAAAAAACGGTTCTGAAGAACCCAGGGGCAGGACAGGAATAAAGACGCAGACGTAGAGAAAGGATCTGAGGACATGGGGAAGGGTAAGGGTAAGCTGGGACGAAGTGAGAGAGTGGCATGAACTTATATATACTACCAAAAGTAAAATAGGTAGCTAGTGGGAAGCAGCCACATATCATAGGGAGATCAGCTCTGTGCTTTGTGACCACCTAGAGGGGTGGGATAGGGAGGGTGGGAGGGAGGGAGATGCAAGAGGGAGGAGATATGGGAATATATGTATATGTATAGCTGATTCACTTCATTATAAAGCAGAAACTAACACACCATTGTAAAGCAATTATACTCCAGTAAAGATGTTAAAAAAACAGAAAAGAATTGGCATCTGATTTATTCATGTAACAAATATTTATTGAGTGCCTAATGTGTGTAAGGTACTCTGTTAGGGGCTTAGAATACCAGGCCCTCAGGGAAATTACTGTAGAGGAAAATAAGCAATAAACAAATAAATTAAAAAATATATATTAGGAATATAAACACTATCCTGAAAACAAAGTGATATAGTAGAGCCTGAGGGGGCTATTTTAGATTGCATAGTGTGGTAGCTTATTTTGCAATGTAACAATCAGCCTTAAAATCTCAGTGGCTTATTTCAGCAACAAGGATTTATTTTTAGGTTGCTCCTTTGTTTATGGGCTCTTCATTCACCTGGGACCGGTGATTATCTAGGCACATTCTTTTCAGCAGAGGAAGCGGTGAGTGGAAACATATAATAGGTCTTAGGGCCTCAGCTAAGACCTGGCCCTCTGTCACTTACACCCACATTTTAGGGCCAAAGCAAATCATGTGGCCGATATCAATGGAGAAAAGTTGCTCTGCCTACAGTGAGTAGTGCTGAAAATACACCCGGCAGGAGTATGGACGTATAATCCTCTTACTGGGAACAGAGTTGGGAACCATAATCCAGTCTACCCTAGAGAGCTCAGGAACCCTCAGCGGAGGTGCCATGCCAGCTGAGACGTACACAAGAGAAGGAGCCAGCCCTGTGATTGTCCTGAGAAGGAGTTCCAGGCAGAGGACCCGGTGAGGAGGAGGTCCCAGGGCAGGAACAGGCTTGGGGAATTGGATGAAACAGGAAAGAGTCAAGTGTGGCCGAAGAGGTGGCAGGAGGGAGATTCGGAGAGTTGGCAGGTGTCTGATCACAGGTGGTCTTGCAGGTCACAGTGAGGGTTTGGGTTTTGCAGTGAGGAGAATGGGTGTGACCAGGCTTCTTGTGTTTTCAAAAGAAAACTCTGGCCATATTTGGTGCCTGATATCTGGCAGGTAGGCAAGTAAGGCAGGTCAGCTTTGCAAACCTTTACGAAGGATGACCTGAAACCCCAGAGGCTTTTTCTCAAGGGATTGAAAAGCTACCCTAGGAAACTGCAGGATAATGTAGCCCAAGCTCTGGTCCTTCCTGCTGGAGCTAGGCATGGACCCTCTGTTTCTTGGGGGTGTACCTCCCCAGGGAGCCAGTTGACTTGTCCGGGAGAAAGAGAGTTCATGGTGGGCCGCAGATATGTACACCACTCTGGCACAACCTCCTAATTCAGAGCAGAAGCCTCAATAAGGAATCACTTTAGAAGAAAGGCTGTGCTTTAATTTATTGTTTTTTTTCCCTAAAGTTTAAACATTCTCTGCACTTGAGTGGCTGTTGCTTATGCATCTGACTTATTTAGGCAATTTGCTATTGTGTGTGTGGTCCAATCCAGCCTGTTTCAGTGAAGTGTATGTTAGACGCTTGGAAATTTTCCAACGGGCATTTTGTGCGTGTGTGTGTGGTGCAGTGGAGGCAGTGGGGGAGAAAAGATGGCAAGAAAATTTTTGACTAGCAACCCAAGCATGATGTTCACAGATGAATAGTATACATTTAATTTGAAGAATGAATTCTTTTTTTTTTTAATTTTGGCTATTGTCAGTCATATTGCAAGCACACTGGTGTGGTTTAAATTAGTGTTGTGGAAGCAATATACTGCAGAAGAGTGCGTGACTCAATTATTAAGAGCAATCCATGAGGACCAAGCACGAAACCATCTCAGCAAATAGAGAAACTTTATATGGAGCTTTTCGCCAGCTGTGTCCCTGGTCATCGAGCACAACATGTAACAGTTTGCCCAGAGACTATTTGGGGAAAAAACAGTCATTTCATGAAGGGTACAGGTTAGGTTTGAAATTTTGTTTGGATCATTTGCCAAGAAATTGGCATCCAAAAATTAAATATGAAAAATGTTAAGGGAATTGGAAACTAAGGCAGGGAACTCAGCTCAGTAAATTTTAACTTTTACTCACCTGTTAGAAAAGAATATTGCTGAGTAATTCTGTCATGTTTATAATTTATCATTTGTTCCTAGTCTATCATTTCTGTAAGGCTCTGATGGGGAAGTAGAAATCTCAGGAGCTTTAAGAGTGGAAGGGCTAAGGTGAAACCTTGGCTTCATGATGTACGGACAGTGTGAGCTTGGGCAAGTTATCTCACTTTGCGCCCACATTTACTCATTTGTAAAGTGGGAGGGGCCGTGCACACCTTACAGGCTTAGGAGAAGAATAAATGAGCTCATGTTTGCAGAAAGCCTTTTTAAACTTGCAAGTACGCAGAGATATGCATTACAACTTTTACTGATGGTCATGACCAGTTGAGGGTCACTATCGAGCACTGCGGATATGAAGAATTTGGAAATAAGAAAATAAGAATCTCAACATTTTTGAAAACTCCTAGGGCTATTTAATTAAACAATCAAAAGAAAAAGCCAGGGCAAGTGTTTCAGCTGCGACTCTGGGGAGTGGACTTGCAAGATGGTGGGAAGCAGATTGTGACCAAAGGCAAAGAAAAATAAAATGAGAACAAATCTGCAACAGGTTTCAATCTGATGTTTTCTGAACCTCATAAGCCACCAGAGGACTTGGAGCCCCTCATTGTTTTCTCCTTTCCACATATGATGGGCCCATCAGCTTGGGATGATAAAGAGCTCCCTCTATAGAGAGAGAAGCATCCGATGATTCAGAGCAGCTACAGGTGAGGGGGGTGGGAGGGGCTTGGGGACCAAGGGCAGGTGTGAAGTCTTTAGGATAGACACCTCCCATCCCAAACAAACGGGCCCAGCAAGGCTCCTACCATGACATAATCACTCAGGATCTGTTTATTGCACTGATGAACAAATGGACTAATGGAGACAAAAGCAGGAGATGGGGGCTTAAAATCAGATTCTGCTCATTCTTGAAGTCCCACCTGAAGTTCCACCTTGTCTGTGTGGTCTTTTCACCAGGTAGATATCCTTTTCACCCTGGTTCTTACAGTTTCTACCACTGGGGAGAATGCTTTGGGCCTTTCTTTGCTTGTCTCATTCAGTCTGTTTTTAAAATAGAGGTTATTTTCCGGGATGTTTGCCATTACTAGGAGCTGTCCTTTGCACTGAAGACCCAAAGAAGAAAGGGTGTCCTCTACTATCATTGAGTCTACTGCCTGGAAGGGATGATTGATATAGAAGCCAATAACCAACATTTCTCCAAAGAAAATATACAAATGGTCAACAAGTACATGGAAAGATGCTCCACATTTTTAGTCACTAAGGAATTGCAGGTCAAAACCACCATGAGAGGGCTTCCCTGGTGGCACAGTGGTTAAGAATCTGCCTGCCAATGCAGGGGACATGGGTTCGAGCCTTGGTCCGGGAAGATCCCACATGCCATGGAGCAACTAAGCCCGTGCACCAAAACTACTGAGCCTTCGCTGTAGAGCCCGTGAGCCACAACTACTGAGCCCGTGGGCTACAATTACTGAGCCTGCGCTCTACAGCCCGTGCTCCGCCACAAGAGAAGCCACCAAAATGAGAAGCCCATGCTCCGCAAGGAAGAGTAGCCCCCGCTCTCCACAACTAGAGAAAGCCTGTGCACAGCAACGAAGACCCAGCACAGCCAAAAATAAATAAATAAATTTAAAAAACATTAAAAAATATATATCTTAAAAAAAAACCCAAAACCCACCATGAGGTGCCACTTCATATGCACCAGGATGGCTATAATTCAACAAACATAAAATAACAAGTGTTGGTGAGGATATGGAGAAATTGGAACCCTTATGTAATGCCAGTGGGAATGTAAAATAGTGCAGCCACTATGCCAATCAGTTTGGAGGTTCCTCAAAAAATTAAACATAGAATTAGCAGATGACCTAGCAATTCCACTTCTAAGTATGTACAATAAAGAATTGAAAACAGGTGTTCAAATGAAAACTTACACATGAATGTTCACAGCAGCACTATTTACAATAGCCAAAAAATGGAAACATCCCAAATGCCTATCAACTGATGAATGGATAAAAAAAAAATGTGATATGTATCCATACAGTGGAATATAAGTCAGTCATTAAAAGGAATGGAGTACTGATACTAAGTACAACATGGATAAACCTCAAAAACATTAGGTTAGGTGAAGATTTAAGACACGAAAGCTACCTATTTAATAATTCCATTTACATGAAATATCAAGACTGGGTAAATCCACAGAGACAGAATGATCAGTGGTTACCGGGGGCTGAGGGGAGGAAAGAATGGGGAGTGACTGCTTCATGGGCACAGGGTTTCCTTTGGGAGTGAGGAAAATGTCTAGAATTAGTGCTGATGAATGCACAATATTGTGACTGTACTCAGTGCCCCCGAATTCTATACTTTAAATGGTTAATTTTATGTGATGTGAATTTTACCCCAATAATCATAAATTAGTTAAACAGAACTCCAGTAACTCTTCATGGCTTAATGAGGGCTGTAAGAGATGTGTGGTCCTTGCACTGTGGGAACATGTGTGGAGAAAGACTGCCTCTGTCTGGGGGTGTTGAATGGGAAAGATTTTTGTGGAAGGAGGTGGCCTCATCCAGGCAGCATCTTGCAGAGGAAGGGAGTATGCTCCAGGTAGAGGGAGTGATGCAGGTAATATACGGAAGTCTGAACAAGTGTGGTTTGTTTTGGGGACATGAATCTTCTTGCAGGGTTCGTGAGTAGGACAGGCTTGAAATAGTGTAATAGAAAGAAAAAGCAAACAAACACTTATTGAGCACTTACTATGTGCCAGGCAGCAAAGCTAAGGGCTTTACATCCATTAGGTCGTTGAATCCTCCCAACAACTCTGATATTTTTTTCAGTCTTATCTGTGATGAAACTGAGTGTGAGAGGAAGTAATTTGCCCAATGTTGTACAGAAGCTTCACCTGTACAACTACTCAAAGAGAACACACAGAGTCAGGAGTTTGTAAGAAGAGTGTGATGCTCCATCCCTCCTAGTTAATGCCGCATTATTAGATGTTCAAAGGTGGATTCAGGGACAGCAGGAGAAGCTTTGTTCTTGGAACCAAACATAAACGCACATTGTAACAGCCAGCATTCTCTAGTGAAACAAGACCAATAGGATACATATATATATATATGAAGAAATTTAGTATAAGGCTCATGAAATTATGGAGGCTGAGAAATCCCATGATCTGCCATCTGCAGCTGGAGACCCAGGAAGTACGGAGGTGTATTTAAGTCTGAGTCCCGAGGCCTGAGAACCAGGAACACCCAGGGCAGGGGAAGACCCACGCTGCAGCTCGGGCAACCAGGCAGGAAGGACGAAATTCTGTCTCGCTCCTCCTTTCTGTTCTATTAAGCCCCTCAGCAGATTGCATGATGCCCACCCACATGGGGAAGGCAAGTTGCTTTCCTGAGTCCACTGATTCAAGCGCTAATTTTATCCAGAAACACCCTGTGACACATCCAGAAATAATGTTTAGCCAAATATCTGGTTACCCCGTGATCCAGTCAAGTTGACACATAAAATTAACCATCACATGCGTGTTATTGATCTCTTGTGTGTTGGGTTCTGGAAGAGAGTTGTGAGATAGTGTTGCTTTTTATTACAGTTTTAAAAATAGTTAAAATATATTTAAGCAGATCTAGACCAGACTTTTGTGGGTCGCCTGGGTTCAACAGAACACAGTTTGAAAACCACTGCTTGCGTTATCAGAAGCCATTTGGCCCTGTTCGGTCATATCATGTGTGCCTCTCGTGCCTTTGAGTGGATTACTATCTTCCTGTGGCCCACTTTTTTACATGTTACATGTAACATGTGGTCAAAATAGTGTCCAGTCATTGGCAGGATTGATAGAACTGCTGTGACTGAGACTTGATGAATGATCATTTGTCCAGTAGATTATATATTTCTGTAATGTCTCTGTATGAGCAATTTAATTTTTGACCTTTGTAACTGCTGGAAAATTCTTTAGAGTTTTCCTACATCTCTTATCTTGTAAAAAATAAACATATTATTTTAGAATAATTTTAGATTTACAGAAACATTGCAAAGATAGTAGAGTGTGTGTGTGTGTGTGTGTGTGTGTGTGTGTGTGTGTGTGTGTACACTACACACCCAGTCTCCTCTACAATTCACATCTTACATTGGTGTGGTACATTTGTCACAATGAACGAATCAACACAGATACAACGTTATTAAACAAGTCTTGTATTTTATTCAGGTTTTCTTTGTTTTTATCGAATGTCCTGTTTCCATTCCAGAATCCCATCTGGGCTACCACATTACAACTAATTGTCATGTCCCCTTAGGCTTCCCTTGGCTGTGACAGTTTCTCAGATGTTCCTTGTCTTTGATGAGCTTGACAGTTTTGAGGGGTACTGGTCAGGTGTTTTGTAGAATGTCCCTCAACTGGGGTTTTTCTGATGTTTCTCTCATGGTAAGACTGGGGTCATGGGCTTTGGGAGGTAAAGTGTCATCTTTATCACATCTTATCGCCGTACATACTGTTAACATGACATCACTGTGGATGCTAAACTTGACCACCTGGCTGAGGTCGTCTTTGCCAGGTTTCTCTGCTGTAAAGTTACTCTTTCCCCCTTCCCACCTTGTACTCTCAGGAAGGAAGTCACTATGTGCATCTGCTCTGAAGCAGTGAAAAGTTACGCTCCACCTCCTAGAGCTTTATACCATCTTCTACTTGCTCTCCTTTCTGTTCTCAGTGAAGGAGTAGAAAGTGGGAATTATCTACATGGGGATGACAGTATTTCCCTCCAGGCTTACATTAAGCCAAGGGTTCTTAAAAGTGGTCCTACTGACATCTGAGGGAAGATAATTCTTTGTGGTACCATTTGCTCCATAGGGTGTTTACCAGTATCCCTGACCTCTTTGCACTAGATACTAGCAACAAACCATGTCCAACCACCAAAAATGTTTCCATACATTTCCAAATGTCTCCTGGGGGGCAAGATTCCCTCCATTCCTCGTCCTGGTTGAGAACTACTGCCTTATAGCAAATCAATACTCTGATAGCACTAAGAAAGATCATTCTATTAATAAAAAAAGAAAAATATATAGTAATATAAAATATTATTCCTTCTCCAGCCACAGAACTATTAGACCCCAGTAAGAATGCCCCCGTTCGTAGGTTTAACTTAGAGAACTCGGGAAATATATGCATTTGCTCAGTGCCAAAGTGCTGCCTAGACCCAAGGGCAGAATGTAGAACACAGAGTGAATGGCTGTGCTCTACACATGCAGTTCCCGTAGAATGCAGCATGAATGGTGCCCACGGGAGTTGTGCAAGTGAGTGGCCCTGAATTTACAGATCCTGAAGAGATTCCTAGCATATGTCCCCCTTTGTGTTTGTCAGGATGGACAAGTTTACGCTGTGGTAACAAACATCCTGAAAAATCTCAGTGGCTTAAAACATCAAAGATTTATTTTTCATTCATGTCACGTGTCCTGTGAGGGTCAGAGATGACCCTGCTCGTTGGAGTCTACTCAGGAACCCAGGATACTGGGGGCTATATCTTGACATATACTCTCTCAATCTTCATGACAGAGAGAAGTGAGCACTGCCGTGTGTCACACAGGCAATCATATGTTTCTGTAAGTGACGTTCATCATTTCTGCATAATTTTCATTGGCCAGACCAAGTCACAAGGCCATGCCCAACTTCAAGAAGGCAGGAAGGGACAATTTTACTTTGTACCTGGAGGAGATAAGTGACAATATTTGTGGACAGTCCTAATGACCACCACAGCCTTGAAATACAAAACATGGTGCTATTATGGCTTAACTGTTTATTGAAGAATCAATATATAAATGATTCATCGGTACCTTTCTACCTTGATGACAGAGCCTCAAAAATATTTGTTGAATAAAATGAATATCTCAAAACATCCAGATTTTTTTTCAGGAAGAGAAAGTTGCACAGGGAGTCATTTGTATAGTAGATGTTCCAACCAAGTCTAAACCAGGATATAGGGTTTGGATGTGTCTGAACTGTGCCTGACCCGTGTCTCTTCCCAGGACTTCCTATCTATAATCAATTAATGTCTATCTATGTTACAGAGGGCTGTGGGATCAGAATTTTCTGTGAAGATTTTTGTATGTGTGTCTCTGGGAGATCGTAGTGATCTGCCCCCTATTTCCCAGCCTGCCTCCATGGACCCAGAGGTCTGAGCCCTGGGGAGAGAGAACGCTGTAAAGGAAGAACTGAAGGAGCTGGTTTGACTTTGAAAGATTCTGGATATAAGTTGTGTAGTGTGGGTGCCCTTATGATGATGGAGCGTCATGGAGTAGGGAAGAGGAGATGCCTCCTCACCTCCATGGACATACAGTGGGGACCCATCAGAGTGGGCATGGCATCGCCCTTGCAGTGAAGAAGGAAGAGTGATGTGCCTTCCTCAGGTGGCTTAGTGGGCAGTGGGCACCAATAAGGAGGCTGGAGTGGGGAAACAGGTGAGTTGCTCCTCTGGTCTCCCAGGAGTAAGACCAAGGCAGAGGGCTGATCTCTTGCAGATAAGCAGCTGAAGTTTTAGAACCAGAAGGGCCTGGGTGTTAACTTAATATCATCTCCTTCATATCCAAAGGCTTGTGAAGCCTGGGGAAAATTCCAGTTATATGAGGATTTAAGAAAGATTTTAAAGATCTGTGAAATTGCAGCCTCAGAAAAGATTATGGACCTTTGATTTAGATGTTGGTTCTCCTTGAGCAAAATAGCTTTTGTCTGTGGTAAATCCCAGTGTTAACAGTAATATCAACAGTTACGTTAAAAAATGAATATTGAGTAGTTTGGTTTGATTACTGTTTTCTGAAAGTATTGCCGTGTGTGTGTGTGTGTGTGTGTGTGTGTGTGTGTGTGTGTAGAAACACAGAACTACCAATGAGATATATCTGTATTGCAGTATATATGTATGAAATTACTTATTATGGACATGTGTTAGCTTATATATGTTTGTTAGTGTGTACCTTCTACTTAGAATTCTTTAAGGTCATAAGTGCCCTGCTGTTTGGAAAAGTGGTTTGGGTCAAGCAGCACCCTTGGCTATTGTCAAGCAATGAAGTGGGATAACTTATTCCCTGGAAATGGTAAAACATTCCCTTCTCACCTATGAGGTTTCCAAGACTAATGTATTGTTCATGATGATTTGATGTTCATTCATGTGGTAAAGTTTATTTTTGTTAATTGCCTATGAGTCAACAACTATACTACGCTTTTCCAGGAGAAAGCAGCCCACTCTTTAGTGTACACACTTTCAAGTTTCTTTAAGAAGGAAGAGCCTAGAGAAGCATCTTTGAAGTCATCAACCTCCAGAAGAGAGACTGATGTATGTCCCTAGAACCATCATCGTTGACGTGCATAACAAGGCAAAACTAAAAATTGAGATCTAACCAACCTAGAGACGATGGGCTGGGGGAGGAAGGTGAGAACAGAGGCAGATGAAGGCATGCCATGGCACTTCTTTGTTCAGTAGAAAATGTAAATATTAATAAATTTAAGAAATGGATGGGAGAAAATATGGTGGTGAATCTTAATAAATTAGGAGCAACTATCAGAAAACAAAAATGGATTGTATAACTTTCAAACAGTCAAAGAGTTTGATCTACCTAATGGAAGGCAGGAAAGGAGAAGAAAAAAAAAAGAAAGTACAGTATTAGTGATAAAAATAAATTAGATGACAGGAATAAATCCTTAATGTAGCAGTAATGACTGTAAATGGGAACTCACCAATCAAAAGACAGAAGTACTCAGATTGTATACAGAACATAAAATCTGGCAATATTTTGTCAACAAAAGAGTAGCGAAAGAAAAGAATTTGGTTAGACTGATAACAAAAAGATGAAAAAATATATATATCCTAGACAACTGTGAACCAAAAGAAAGTTGGAAGAGTAATATTCATATCTGATAAAATAGAATTAAAGGCAAAAACTACTAAAGGCAAAGAAGGATGTGACATATAAATGTAACAATAGGTTAAGAATGTATAGTCATAATGAACATAAATTCACCTGACAACATCAACTTGAAATATATAAAATGACAACTGATAGAACTATGGAAAGGAATAGATAAGTCAACAACTGTGGATAGTAATTTTATTTTTATTTTATTTTATTTTTTATATATAAATTTATTTATTCATTTATTTTTGGCTGTGCTGGGTCTTTGTTGCTGTGTGCGGGCTCTCTCTAGTTGTGGCAAGTGGGGGCCACTCCTTGCTGCCATGCACAGGCCTCTCACCATGGTGGCCTCTCCCGTTGCATAGCATGGGCCCCAGGCATGTGGGCTTCAGTAGTAGTGGCACACGGGTTCAGTAGTTGTGGCTTGTGGGCTCTACAGTGCAGGCTCAGTAGTTGTGGTGCACGGGCTTAGTTGCTCTGTGGCATGTGGGACCCTCCCGGACCAGAGCTTGAACCCATGTCCCCTGCATTGGCAGGCGGACTCCCAACACTGTGCCACCAGGGAAGTCCTGGATAGTAATTTTAAAACAGCCCTCCAGAATTGATGGGTTAAGCAAACCAAATATAAGCAAAGATATAAAAGGTCTGATCAATACATTAAGGTGAGAAACTAATAGATATGTGTAGAATTCTGTATCCAACAAATAGTAAAGGCACATTTTTTTCTTGAGACTGGATCATTTATAAAAAAATGACAATTTACCACCAAGGAAGTTTTTGATTCCAAAGAAGCCTATTCAATGCAGAATATGTTGTTTAATCAAAATGCAGTAAAATGAGAAATAAATGTCAAAAGAAAGCTAAAAATAGCTCATATCTGGAATCTAATTCAGCAGTCATAAGGGAAGTAACAAATACTTAGAACTAAATAGAAATGTAAAAACTGCTTATCAAAATTTGTTAGATAGCTAAAGTAGTACTTAGAGGAAAATATAGCTTTAGATATATTTATTTGAAAACAAGAAAGACTGAAAACAAATTATCTAAGAGTTCAAGAGAAGTTGGAAAAAGAACAAAAACAAAGAAATGAGAGAGAGAGCTATAAGAAATTTAAAGGATACTAAAGATAATAGAGAAGATTAAATGAAACCAAAATATGGCACTTTGAAAATACCACAATAGAGGTATTTGGCTGGACTGATCGGGATAAGGAGAGAATAAGCAAATAGCAAAATTACAGAATGAAAAACAATGAAATAAAGTAGACACAGCTGAGAGAAAATATGAAAAAATATTATGAACAACTATCTATCGATAGATTTGAAAACTACATGAAAAATATACATTTATGGACAAATATAAAATACTAAAATAGTGAGAGAAACTAAAACTGTCAAATAGACCAATAATCAATAATGAAATTAAAATTATATCAGGCTCTTTTCTCTCACAAAAGCTCCAGATCCAGTGGTTTTCTTAGTAAGTTCTACCAAAATTAAAAAAAAAAAAAAGACTGCTCTGAGAAACAGGAAAAGAGTAAAAGCAATAGAAATAATTTTATGAGACTAGCATATTATTGATTCCAAATTCTGTCAGGGTCAATACACAAGGTCATTTGTCTTTTAAATATACATGTAAAAATGCAAAATGAAATATTAGCTACAAAATAAAAGGGTAAAAGTAGCAGATGACCATGGAGAGTTTAGCCCAGAAAAGCAAAGATGGTTCAACCTCAGAAAATGCACTGCTACATTAATCCAAGGGAGAAAAACCACTTGATCATCTCAGATATAAAAAGGCAGCTTAATAAAGTTCAACATCAATTTGTAATAAAAATCTCTTGCAAATTATGTCTAGAAGGGAACTTCCTTAATGTGGTAAAGATTTATGCCTCCGACCTACAGCAGACAACATACTTCAGAGAAACTGTGGACCCATCCCCTCTAAGATTAGAAACATATGCTGCTGCTGTTTAACACAGTGCCAAAGGTCCTGGCTAACTCTATATGATAAAACCAAACCAAAACAAAACAATGTCAAGTCTAATAATCGGGAGGGAGTGTATTAAATTGTCATTTGCTGATGATATGATCTAAATAGAAATCTATAAGAATCAACAGAAAAAGATTAGAATAGAGAGTTGAGGAAATTTGCAAGACAGATAAACTATTCCCATTTCAATTGGCAAAATTTCTGATCAATGTATTGGCTAATGCAAGGGTTGGCAAGATATGGGATACGAGGAACCCTCCTGTCCTACTGGTGGTAATGGGAACTGGTCAGCTACCCAGGAGAACGACTGGGCAGGGCTTACTTAAATGATGTGTGTGTGTGTGTGGATGCAGGACTCAGAATCCCACTTGTGGGTGATCTCAGAAAAACTCTGCATGAATCCAGAGGAAGACATAGATGCAAACGTTTTGATACTTGATACTTGGATGTTTGTGTCATCCTATGTGTCAGTTAGAGGGGAAATAGTTCAGTACAGCACGGTGAGTGGATAATGAAACACCATGCAGCAGTTACAGGGCACAAAATCGAAATAACTCAGCAAGAGGGATTGAGCTTGAAAACACAGCGCTCAACTGAAAAAGGAAAAAAATGTGGTTCATAGCCCAATGCCACTTAATGTAAATTAAAAACTGCGTATACACAAAATAAACAATTCTACATTTTACAGAGATACCTACAAATTTGTGGATACATATAAAATGCATTCGAACGGTTGCCTGTGAGGGGCAATGGGAGTGGGAACTTTTGTAAAAAGGAAGTCGATAAGTAAATAAAAGAAGAGAGCAGTCTTGCCTGGATCAATGAAGAAAATAGGCCATGAATGAGACATAAGATAAATTCAACCATCTGTCTCTGAAATCCAGAACGCCAAGCAGAATAACTCTGCGTGTACACATTTCTGCCCATGTGTATTTTCTTTGTTTCCTTGTTTGCCACTAAACATGGACAACTTAATATGAGAAGTTTTTAAACTAAGTCACCATTGAAAGAAAGAACTAAATTTCCAGCTCCTGAAATTTGGAGGAATCAAGTGGTCTCCATCCTTAATTTAGAGAGGTTGAACCTAGTGTTCATCACTTGTTCCTAGCACCTGGTTTTACTTGGTCTCCCGTTGTAGCCTAGGGAAGAATTCCAGGGAGACCTTCTGTTTTCAAAATCAGGGCTTTAGAGCAGGCACCTCTTCCTGCCCCCCTGCTTTGCCTACATAGACTTTCTAATTGATTGATGCTTTCCCTTCCATCAAGCTGCATCAGTATATTAGCAGCTTTATCGTCTGATATCTGACCCCCTGGCAATCCCACCAGGCGAATGTAGGTTGTTACAGGCAACCAGGCCCTCAGACAATGTCCAGGTTTCCCAGATAACAACGTCTCAAGATTTATTTTTTTTATTAAGAGTCTGTTAGGTTCCCTAAATTTTATTTGTAACACGGTACAAAGCAGATTAATTGAATGTCAGGGACTTTCCCTTCTGAGGTGACCTTTATCCTCTCCTAAAGTAAAAAATAAACAATTATGGGGCCCCTGATAGACCAGCTCAACTAACTCCTGCCTTCAGCTTAGGTTACAACTCTCCTGGTGTATTGGTTCTATTTTCAGAAAACTCTTGGACGTAATATTTTCCCACCTCCATTTGGCCCGCTCATGAGGGAATTTGCCTTTATAGTAATCCCACATCCTCCACGAGGCTGGTTTCAGCTTCAGTTATTATTTTGTTCTATGAAGACAGAGCATCTGGAAAATACGCTTTGTTCAATAAACGTTCATGAATATAAGCCTATTAATAGTTCCCCAAACAGTCTTTACTTCTCTCCCTAATGAATTTTTGTTATAGTAATATTTCTAATGGTGATAATACCATGGAAGGTTGTAATTCTAGGTATTTAGCAGATTTCCTACTATTAACCAATTTCATTATTATGGGCCTATGTGGAATTTGTCACAATATACAGTTTATCTGAGGAACCCAATGTTCCTCCTACAGATTTGGTGCTGACTTAGTCTCCGTCATTCAAGTAAGATTAGTAGATGTTGTTTCTCAACAAACTACCAGTCTCTTGAGTAGTAGAAATATGTCATTAATGTAGAATACTCCCATTTATTAAAAGTATTAAATTTTGCTATTTTTCAGTATGACAAGTTCAGGGGTCACAGAGGTCAGGGCCTTTAGTAAGCACACCTGTGCTGCATGGACTCTGGGTAGAATAATTGGGAATCTTGACAGTTTCCAGTTCCCTTGATCATGAGCACATCTCTGTATCTAATTAAACTTATAGATACATATCTGTATTTGGAAGGCAACTTTACCTCTAATTAGTTGGATGGCCTTGAATACATTAATTCACCTCCCTAAGCCTCAGTTTCCTCACCTGTGAGATGAGAATTCCTTCATTCATTTAGCAAGTACTTCTTAAATACCCACTATCTGTGAAACACAAGGTTATGTTTCTTGTGGAGCTCACATTCTGGTTGAAATTTAAAGCACAGACAAAAAACAAACCAAAAATAAAATAGTGACATAGTGCAATTATAATAATACAGTTAACCCTTGAACAAGGCGGGGATTAGGGGCACCGACCTGCAGCATAGTCGAAAATCCTTGTCCAACTTTTGATTCCCCAAAACTTAGCTACTAATAGCCTATTGTTGACTGAAAGCCTTACTGATGATATAAACAGTTGATTAAAACATATTTTGTATGCTATGTGTATTATATACTCTATCCTTTCAATAATGTAAGCTAGAGAAAAGAAAATGTTATTAAGAAAAACAGAAGGAAGAGAAAATACATTTATATACTATACGGTATTTATAGATACTGTAAGTTTATGTTGTCTCTTTACAGAATGAATCATCTGTCAGTACTTACATCAGTACTGCTTTATAATATACAACACACTGTAGATGCTATACATATCACTAACACTAGACATCAAAAATGAAAAGGTAATGTGACAGAGAAATTCATATTTACAGATAAAGCGATTCATGCATTGATAAGAAGCAGCAATATGATTGCTGTATTGCACGGTAGCCTAGTGTAATCGATACAATTGCTTCAAGGTAGCCTAGCCTGTACACTAATGAATGAATCATTATACAATTTTTAAGGCATACAGTATTATAGTCATATTCATAATATAGTATTGGAAGCATTTTCACATTAAAAAACCCATTTACCTGTGATCATAGACTGATAAGCACTTTCTCCGATTATTTTTATTATTTTTTAACACTTTCATTGAAGTATAATTGCTTTACAATGGCGTGTTAGTTTCTGCTTTATAACAAAGTGAATCAGCTATACATATACATATATCCCCATATCTCCTCCCTCTTGTGACTCCCTCCCACCCTCCCTATCCCACCCCTCTAGGTGGTCACAAAGCACCAAGCTGATCTCCCTGTGCTATGCGGCTACTTCCCACTAGCTATCTATTTTACATGTAGTAGTATATATAAGTCCATGCCACTCTCTCACTTCGAACCAACTTACCCTTGCCCCCCCCCCATGTTCTCAAGTCCATTCTCTACGTCTGCGTCTTTATTCCTGTCCGGCCCATAGGTTCTTCAAAACCTTTTTTTTTTTTAGATTCCATATATATGTGTTAGCATACAGTATTTGTTTTTCTCTTTCTGACTTACTTCACTCTGTATGACAGACTCTACGTCCATCCACCTCACTACAAATAACTCAATTTCATTCCTTTTTATGGCTGAGTAATATTCCATTGTATATATGTGCCACATCTTCTTTATCCATTCATCTGTCGATGGACACTTAGGTTGCTTCCATGTCCTGGCTATTGTAAATAGAGCTGCAATGAACATTGTGGTACATGACTCTTTTTGAATTATGGTTTTCTCAGGGTATATGCTCAGTAGTGGGATTGCTGGGTCATATGGTAGTTCTATTTTTAGTTTTTTAAGGAACCTCCATACTGTTCTCCATAGTGGTTGTATCAATTTACATTCCCAACAACAGTGCAAGAGGGTTCCCTTTTCTGCACACCTCCTCTCCAGCATTTATTGTTTGTAGATTTTTTGATGATGGCCATTCTGACTCGTGGGAGGTGATACCTCATTGTGGTTTTGATTTGCATTTCTCTAATGATTAGTGATGTTGAGCATCCTTTCATGTGTTTGTTGGCCATCTGTATATCTTCTTTGGAGAAATGTCTATTTAGATCTTCTGCCCAGTTTTGGATTGGGTTGTTTGTTTTTTTGATATTGAGCTGCATGTACTGCTTGTATATTTTGGAGATTAATCCTTTGTCAGTTGCTTCGTTTGCAAATATTTTCTCCCATTCTGAGGGTTGTCTTTTGGTCTTGTTTATGGTTTCCTTTGCTGTGCAAAAGCTTGTAAGTTTCATTAAGACCCACTTGTTTATTTTTGTTTTTCTTTCCATTTCTCTAGGAGGTGGGTCAAAAAGGATCTTGCTGTGATTTATGTCATAGAGTGTTCTTCGTATGTTTTCCTCTAAGAGTTTGATAGTGTCTGGCCTTACATTTAGGTCTTTAATCCATTTTGAGTTTATTTTTGAGTATGGTGTTAGGAAGTGTTCTAATTTCATTCTTTTACATGTAGCTGCCCAGTTTTCCCAGCACCACTTATTGAAGAGGCTGTCTTTTCTCCATTGTATATTCTTGCCTCCTTTATCAAAGATAAGGTGACCATATGTGCATGGGTTTATCTCTGAGCTTTCTATCCTGTTCCATTGATCTATCTTTCTGTTTTTGTGCCAGTACCATACTGTCTTGATTACTGTAGATTTGTAGTGTACTCTGAAGTCTGGGAGACTGATTCCTCCAGCTTCGTTTTTCTTTCTCACGATTGCTTTGGCTATTCGGGGTCTTTTGTGTTTCCATACAAATTGGGGAATTTTTTTTCTAGTTCTGTGAAAAATGCCATTGGTAGTTTGGTAGGGATTGCATTGAAACTGTAGATCACTTTGGGTAGTATAGTCATTTTCACAGTGTTGATTCTTCCAATCCAAGAACATGGTATATCTCTCCATCTGTTGGTATCATCTTTAATTTCTTTCCTCAGTGTCTTATAGTTTTCTGCATACAGGTCTTTTTTCTCCTTACATAGGTTTATTCCTAGGTATTTTATTCTTTTTGTTGCAGTGGTAAATGGGAGTGTTTCCTTAATTTCTCTTTCAGATTTTTCAACATTAGTGTATAGGAATGCAAGAGATTTCTGTGCATTAATTTTGTATCCTGCTACTCTACCAAATTCATTGATTAACTTAGTAGTTTTCTGGTAGTATCTTTAGGATTCTCTATGTATAGTATCATGTCATCTGCAAACAGTGAGAGCTTTACTTCTTCTTTTCCGATTTGAATTCCTTTTATTTCTTTTTCTTCTCTGATTGCTGTGGCTAAAACTTCCAAAACTATGGTGAATAATAGTGGTGAGAATGAACAACCTTGTCTTGTTCCTGATCTTAGAGGAAATGCTTTCAGTTTTTCACCATTGAGAACGATGTTGGCTGTGGGTTTGTCATATATGGCCTGTATTATGTTGAGGTAAATTCCCTCTATGCCTACTTTCTGGAGGGTTTTTATCATAAATGGGTGTTGAATTTTGTCAAAAGTTTTTCTGCATCTATTGAGATGATCATATGGTTTTTCTCCTTCAATGTATTAATATGGTTTATCGCATTGATTGATTTGTGTATATTGAAGAATCCTTGCATTCCTGGGATAAACCCCACTTGATCATGGTGTATGATCCTTTTAATGTGCTGTTGGATTCTGTTTGCTAGTACTTTGTTGAGGATTTTTGCATCTATATTCATCAGTGATACTGGCATGTAGTTTTCTTTCTTTGTGACATCTTTGTCTGGTTTTGGTATCAGGGTGATGGTGACCTCATAGAATGAGTTTGGGAGTGTTCCTCCCTCTGCTATATTTTGGAAGAGTTTGAGAAGGACAGGTGTTAGCTCTTCTCTAAATGTGTGATAAAATTTGCCTGTGAAGCCATCTGGTCCTGGGCTTTTGTTTGTGGGAAGATTTTTAATCACAGTCTCAAATTCAGTGCTTGTGATTGGTCTGTTTATATTTCCTATTTCTTCCTGGTTCAGTCTCAGAAGGTTGTGCTTTTCTAAGAATTTGTCCATTTCTTCCAGATTGTCCATTTTATTGGCATATAGTTTTTTTGTAGTAATCTCTCATGATCCTTTGTATTTCTACAGTGTCAGTTGTTACTTCTCCTTTTTCATTTCTAGTTCTATTGATGTGAGTCTTCTCTCTTTTTTTCTTGATGAATCTGATTAATGGTTTATCAATTTTATTTATCTTCTCAAAGTACCAGCTTTTACTTTTATTGATCTTTGCTATCCTTTCCTTCATTTCTTTTTCATTTATTTCTGATCTGATCTTTATGATATCTTTCCTTCTGCTAACCTTGGGGTTTTTTTGTTCTTGTTTCTCTAATTGATTTAGGTGTAAGGTTAGGATGTTTTTTTGAGCTGTTTCTTGTTTCTGGAGGGAGGATTGTATTGCTATAAACTTCCCTCTTAGAACTGCTTTTGCTGCATCCCATAGGTTTTGGGTTGTCGTCGTTTTATTGTCATTTGTTTCTAGGTATTTTTTGATTTCCTCTTTGATTTCTTCAGTGATCTCTTGAGTATTTAGTAGAGTATTGTTTAGCCTCCATGTGTTTTTATTTTTTATAAATTTTTTCCTGTAATTGATATCTAGTCTCATAGCATTGTGGTCAGAAAAGATAACTTGATACAATTTCAATTTTCTTAAATTTATCAAGGCTTGATTTGTGACCCAAGGTATGATCTGTCCTGGAGAATGTTTCATGAGCACTTGAGAAGAAAGTGTATTCTGTTGCTTTTGGATGGACTGTCCCATAAATATCAATTAAGTCCATCTTGTTTAATGTATCATTAAAAGCTTGTGTTTCCTTATTTGTTTTCATTTTGGATGATCTGTCGATTGGTGAAAGCAGGGTGTTAAAGTCCCCTACTATGATTGTGTTACTGTTGATTTCCTCTTTTATGGCTGTTAGCATTTGCCTTATGTATTGAGGTGCTCCTATGTTGGGTGCATAAATATTTACAATTGTTATATGTTCTTCTTGGATTGATCCCTTGACCAATATGTAGTGTCCTTCTTTGCCTCTTGTAACAGTCTTTATTTTAAAGTCTATTTTGTCTGATATGAGAATTGCTACTCCAGCTTTCTTTTGATTTCCATTTGCATGGAATATCTTTTTCCATCCCCTCACTTTTAGTCTGTATGTGTCCCTAGGTCTGAAGTGGGTCTCTTGTAGACAGCATATATATGGGTCTTGTTTTTGTATCCATTCAGCGTCTTTTTAAAATTTATTTATTTATTTTTGGCTATGTAGGGCTTTGTTTCTGTGTGAGGGCTTTCTCCAGCTGCGGCAAGCAGGGGCCACTCTTCATCACGGTGTGCAGGCCTCTCACTATTGCGGCCTCTCTTGTTGCAGAGCACAGGCTCCAGACATGCAGGCTGAGTAGTTGTGGCTCATGGGCCTATTTTCTCTGCGGCATGTGGGATCTTCCCAGACCAGGGCTCGAACCCATGTCCCCTACATTGGCAGGCAGATACTCAATCACTGTGCCACCAGGGAAGCCCCAGTCTGTGTCCTTCAGTGGGAGCATTTAATCCATTTACATTTAAGGTAATTATCAATTTGTATGTTCCTATTACCATTTTCTTAATTGTTTTGGATTTGTTATTGTAGGTCTTTTCCTTCTCTTGTGTTTCCTGACTAGAGAAGTTCCTTTAGCATTTGTTGTAAAGCTGGTTTGGTGGTGCTGAATTCTCTTAGCTTTTGCTTGTCTGTAAAAGTTTTAATTTCTCCATCGAATCTGAATGAGATCCTTGCTGGGTAGAGTAATCTTGGTTGTAGGTTTTCCCCTTTCATCACTTTAAATATGTCCTGCCACTCCCTTCTGGCTTGCAGAGTTTCTGCTGAGAGATCAGCTGTTAACCTTATGGGGATTCCCTTGTATGTTATTTGTTGTTTTTCCCTTGCTGCTTTTAATATTTTTTCTTTGATTTAATTTTTGATAGTTTGATTAATATGTGTCTTGGCTTGTTTCTCCTTGGATTTATCCTGTATGGATTCTCTGTGCTTCCTGGACTTGATTTACTATTTCCTTTCCCATGTTAGGGAAGTTTTCAACAATAATCCTTCAAATATTTTCTCAGTCCCTTTCTTCTTCTCTTCTTCTTCTGGGACCCCTATAAGTTGAATGTTGGTGCGTTTAATGTTGTCCCAGAGGTCTCTAAGACTGTACTCAATTCTTTTCATTCTTTTTTCTTTATTCTGCTCTGCAGTAGTTATTTCCACTATTTTATCTTCCACGTCACTTCTCCGTTCTTCTGCCTCAGTTATTCTGCTATTGATTCCTTCTAGAGCATTTTTTTTTTTTTTTTTTTTTTTTTTTTTTTTTTTTTTGCGGTATGCGGGCCTCTCACTGTTGTGGCCTCCCCCGTTGCGGAGCACAGGCTCCGGACGCGCAGGCTCCGGACGCGCAGGCCCAGCGGCCATGGCTCACGGGCCCAGCCGCTCCGCGGCACATGGGATCCTCCCAGACCGGGGCACGAACCCGCATCCCCTGCATCGGCAGGCGGACTCTCAACCACTTGCGCCACCAGGGAGGCCCAAGAGCATTTTTAATTTCATTTATTGTGTTGTTCATCATTGTTTGTTTGCTCTTTAGTTCTTCTAGGTCCTTGTTAAATGTTTCTTGTATTTTGTCCATTCTATTTCCACGATTTTGGATCATCTTTACTATCATTACTCTGAATTCTTTTTCAGGTAGACTGCCTATTTCCTCTTCATTTGTTGCATCTGGTGGGTTTTTACCTTGCTCCTTCATCTGCTGTGTGTCTCTCTGTCTTCTCATTTTGCTTAACTTACTGTATTTGGGGTCTTCTTTTCACAGGCTGCAGGCTCGCAGTTCCCATTGTTTTTGGTGTCTGCCCCTAGTGGCTAACATTGGTTCAGTGGGTTGTGTAGGCTTCCTGGTGGAGGGGACTGGTGCCTGTGTTCTGGTGGATGAGGCTGGATCTTGCCTTTCTGCGGGGCAGGAGTGCGTCCGGTGGTGTGTTTTGGGGTGTCCTTATTCTGACCTTATTCTGATTTTAGGCAGCCTCTCTCCTAATGGGTGGGGTTATATTCCTGTCTTGCTAGTTGTTCGGCTTAGGGTGTCCAGCACTGTAGCCTGCTGGTTGTTGAGTGGAGCTGGGTCTTAGCGTTGAGATGGAGATCTCTGCGAGAGCTTTCGCCATTTGATATTATGTGGATCTGGGAGGTCTCTGGTGGACCAATATCCTGAACTCAGCTCTCCCACCTCAGAGGCACAGGCCTGACATGTGGCCAGAGCACCAAGACCCTGTCAGCCACACGGCTCAGAATAAAAGGGAGAAAAAAAGAAAGAAAGAAAAATGAATAAATAAAAACATTATTAAAATAAAAATTTTTTTTAATTATAAAAAATAAAAAAATTTTTAAGTAGTTAAAAAAGAAAGAAAAAAGAGAGCAACCTAACCAAAGAACAAATCCACCAATGATAACAAGCAGTAAAAACTATACTAAAAAGTAACAAAAACAAAAACAAAGAAACAAACAAAATAAACGGACAAACAGAACCCTAGGACAAATGGTAAAACAAAGCTATACAGAAAAATTCACACAAAGAAACATACACACTCACCAAAAGAGAAAAAGGAAATATATTTTTTTTTAAAAAAAGGAAGAGAGCAACCAAATCAATAAACAAATCTACCAATGATAAAGTCAAAATACTAAACTAAGATAAACATAAAACCAGAAACAAATTAGATGCAGAAAGCAAACCGCAAGTCTACAGTTGCTCCCAAAGTCCACCACCTCAATTATGGGATGTTTTGTTGTCTCTTCAGGTATTCCACAGGTGCAGGGTACATCAAGTTGATTGTGGAGATTTAATCCGCTGCTCCTGAGGCTGTTGGGAGAGATTTCCCTTTCTGTTGTTTGCTCGCACAGCTCCTGGGGTTCAGCTTTGGATTTGGACCCGCCTCTGTGTGTAGGTCGCCGGAGGGCGTCTGTTCTTCGCTCAGACAGGATGGGGTTAAAGGAGAAGCTGATTCGGGGGCTCTGGCTCACTCAGGCTGGGGGGAGGGAGGGGTACGGAATGCGAGGCGAGCCTGCGGCGGCAGAGGCCAGCGTGACGTTGCACCAGCCCGAGGCACTCCGTGCATTCTCCCGGGGAAACCATCCCTGGATCACAGGACCCTGGCAGTGGCGGGCTGCACAGGCTCCCGGGGGTGTGTGGATAGTGACCTGTGCTTGCACACAGGCTCCTTGGTGGCTGCAGCAGCAGCCTTAGCGTCCCATGCCCGTCTCTGGGGTCTACGCTGATAGCCGCAGCTCGCACCCGTCTCTGGAGCTCGTTTAGGCGGTGCTCTGAATCCTCTCTCCTCATGTACCCCGAAACAATGGTCTCGTGCCTCTTAGGCAGGTCCAGACTTTTTCCCGGACTCCCTCCTGGCTAGCTGTGGTGCACTAGCCCCCTTCAGGCTGTGTTCACGCAGCCAACCCCAGTCCTCTCCGTGGGATCCGACCTCTGAAGCCCGAGCCTCAGCTCCCAGCCCCCACCTGCCCCGGCGGGTGATCAGACAAGCCTCTCGGGCTGGTGAGTGCTGGTCGGCACCGATCCTCTGTGCGGGAATCTCTCCGCTTTGCCCCACCCAGGTACGTGGGGGAGTTTCTTGCCTTTTGGGAGGTCTGAGGTCTTCTGCCAGCGTTCAGTAGGTGTTCTGTGGGAGTTGTTCCACGTGTAGATGTATTTCTGGTGTATCTGTGGGGAGGAAGGTGATCTGCACGTCTCACTCTTCCACCACCTTGATGGTCCCTCTGCACTTTCTCCAATCATGAGAGAGGCATACTGTATGATGATGTAGGTCTTTGAAGGCAAAGTTATAAAATAGTAAGAAAACTAACACATTAATTTTACATTAGATACCACTCATGCCTATGTAAGGATAGACTAATCTTTCTATATATATTTTATGCATTCGTGACATAACTAATTTTTCTTAATTTTTTTGATATTTCTAGGCAACGAGGTTTGTCTGAAAGTTTTTTTCAAGTTGTCACAAATCTCCAAAACATTTTCCAATACATTTATTGCAAAAACTTCACATATGAGTAGATTCGCCCAGTTTAAACCCATGTTGTTCAAGGGTCAACTGTACTTACCTTAAAGAGCAGTTGTATGACTTAACAAGTCACAAGGATTAAGTGAGGAAAGACCTGTGTAGCTCCTGGTGTGTAACATGTGTCATTCAGTGGTAGTTAGCTGAGTTGAAGAACTGTAGTTAAAGGCTGTTGCTTTTTCTGTCCTGTTTGAGAGACCAGTGGGTGTGGTGGTAAAGGTGCAGTAAATCATCTTGAAGTGGTGCTGGCGTGTCCAGGGAAACTTTTTCATAGAAAAAATGTTGGGGGCGAAGCACTAGTGCCCCTTGGCTTCCTAAGGCAGAGAGTGTGGGAATGCATATGGAGGTGGGTACAAACACCAGTGTGTGTGGCAGACCTCCCGCCTGGCACCTCCCCTCCCACTCCACACACTTCACTCTACCCGGAGAAGACATTGGAATTACTTCCCAGCAAGCATCAGAACAGACCTTGGCTCTGGTTTGAGGTCACTTATGATTAAGTTGCCGCACACATGCGTGCAGGCGGCTGGGTGGGTGGGAGGGAGGGAGAGCAGGCGGCCTCCCCAGGCCAGTGTTCTTCCTCTCTTGTCTTCCCCTATACACTCATTGAGGATCTTGTAATTCTCTTTATCATGGCCCAGCCTCTGTTTCCTTGGGCCAAATAAGGGATGTCTTGGGGCCTCTCCCACTGAGGCACATTCTAAATGCAAGGTGGTTCTTGTCTTCTTCATCTCCGTAGGACTCAAGCTTGGGGAGGGAAGAAGCTATTCTGATGGTTGTTATTGAACTGACCCTGGCCATTCACAGTGGCCTGGACCCTCTTTCTGGAGCCCTGAATGTTCCCCGGCATTGTACAGAAGACTGGCTCAGGCTCCCCAGCTTCATAAAACCACTTAATATATAGTCACTTGATAGACTGAGAATATCTCTGACGCTATACTTTGTGGTCCTTTTGGAAGGGACTGTGAAATATGATTGAAAGGCACATAGGAGGAAGGAAAAGAGAAGTGGTGTGGCTGAACAAGTCAGCAGAAATCGAGTTTGGATTTGTGAGCTACGCAGTGGAGTGAAAGCCAAGTCATTGGAAATAAATCAGAATGAGCCAACACATTTTTATATTATCCTTATTTAAATATTTGTTACATCCATTATAGCACTGAGGCCTATTGACCTTTCCTTGGGGACGCTGATTCCCGGGTTGTTGGCTTTTGTTTCCCTAAAGCAAGTAATCAGTTGAACTCCCTGGCGTTGCCCTTGACCATGAAGCCTGCAGCGTAGAGATGTGGGGAAACTGATGCCTTCTCCAGCTGCCCATCTATGCCTGAACTGGCTAAGTCTGTGAGTCTTGGAGGCCCAGCAAGCCAACACAAACATGCTGATTCCCCCAAACTGGTCAAAAGGAGTTTGGTCGGGTTACAGAGAATCCAATTCTTGCTCCTGGAAAACACAGCCAGGTCGAACAGTTCAGATATGTCACAACAGACTAGAAGTGAGCATCCCTTTTTAAAAGACAAAACAAAACACTGACTTTCTTGTAGGAACTTGACATGATATAGTTTTGAAAATATTCTGCACAAAGCTTTTCATGTTGGGTATCCTGACCGGTACCTGGTAAGGTAAATTCATTAACCAGATTGTATTTCAAGCCCAAAGAGGAATGTCCTCAGTGAACATGATTTAACAGCCCAGGACCACGTGGATTTCTTGAAGCAGCTGTGTCAGACATTCAAGTCAAGCTGGGGCATGAGTGACCTCTATCATCTAAAGGAGCGTTCACTCCTTGTAAGTTTATCCTCCCATTTTTAAAAAATAGTGTTTGCTGACATACAGCCTTCATTAAGCTGCCAGAGACTTAAGATAATAGCAGGAAGTTCTGCACAGATAAACCCAGTATGGTAGTCAGGGAAGAATGGGACTTAGTCAATTAAAATCATTAATGGATATTTGAAATGCCTTTGCAGTCCACACATTCAAATAAAGGAGAAAACATCTTATCTCGTCCCACGGTTCTTCTTGGGGCCAAAAGATTCTCCCTTGAACTTACTCTGTTTACAGATGGCAAGGAACGAGGTTTATTTGAACCGGTTTTGTTTTGAGTTTGTGTGGGTTTTTCCTCTCAACTGCAGAATGTATTCTTTGAGTTCCTGCATCTCTGAGCCTGGTTTTTCTTTTTTGTAGCAGTGCCAGAGTTTATCACCACTCACTTCTGGATAGTGTTAATGCAGCAGTCACTTCCTGTCTGCAAAACAATCGTAACATTCACCAGAGTTCTGGGTGTTAAGGCCACGTGGGGGATTGTTACCTGAAATGGCTTAAAAAAAAAAGGAAAGAAAATGTTTTTAAGAAGTTAGTGCAAGATGCTGACACTGTTTATAGAGAAATATTGTTCTAGGTTCAACACGTGCCAGTCAAACACATGGGAAGAATAAAACAGACCTGGGAACAGACTGGAGGGGGACCCCACCCCTTGGTTAGTGTTTACCTAAGAGTGCATTATGAAGCCATCGCTCTCCGCCTCTTTGCAGCGAGA
This sequence comes from Mesoplodon densirostris, assembly GCF_025265405.1. Taxonomy (NCBI): domain Eukaryota; kingdom Metazoa; phylum Chordata; class Mammalia; order Artiodactyla; family Ziphiidae; genus Mesoplodon; species Mesoplodon densirostris. The sequence goes on from NC_082661.1 coordinate 10,668,011, forward strand.
GTTAGTCTGTAAGTAGTGGGAATTCCAAGGAAGGGAGTCTGTTAATGTAGAGAGGGGGTCCTCATACTTCAGCAAACATCAGAATCACTGGCAGAATTGATGAAAACATGCATTGGGGGACCCCATCCCCAGAGTCTCCGAATCACTCAGGCATGGGGTGGGCAGTCCTGAGAATGTGCATTTCTAACAAGCTCCCAGGTGATGCTGATGCTCCTGGTCCAGGGAGCACATTTAGAGACCTGCTGACATCAGTGAGGTCAAAAGGGGCTGAAATTGCATGCTGGACTTAATGCTTCAATTCTCTTGTCCTGTTGAAAGGAGATAGCATGTTGTGAAAGATAGTTTTGTTGTGGCTTTAAAGGTGAATGCAGGCATTCCTGGCTTCATGGAATAGATGTATTTTAATGAATCAAAGTGCAAACAAATGTACAGATGAACAAAGTACAGATGAATCCTATTTGCTTGCTGATCTTGTCTATCAAGTCAGGGACAGATTCCTGTAAAGTGGAATTCCCTGGGAGCACTTAGTTAAGGAGGAGGCTCCATGTCATGCTCATGGCATCCTGGGTGTAGGACCCTGGGGTTGGCACTGTACCTTTTTGTTAACTCTGCAAGCTCTCCGCCCAGCCTGTTGGCACCGTATTATTCAACCTCAACCTTAGCACTCCCCTCATCAATAGAAATTTCTCCTGTTCCTGTAGGTTGACTGATTACATATGACACACTCTTAGAATCTAGCTCCCCTCTTGTCACCTGAGCTTTTTAATATCTGATGTTAGTAGACATTTCATGTCTGACTTCATTTGTAGAAATTGGCGCCTAAATCTTTCACCATACCCCGAGAACACCTTCAGTTGAAGTCTCCAGGTTATGGAAAATAAACCACACACACAAAATGAAATCAAGGTGAAACGTGTTGGCTTTTCCATTTTGTAGTATTTTAATGTAGGAACAAGTAATAAAATCATGTAGTGGTGAACGCAACAGAGAATTTCACTGCTTGATTGTCTTTCTCAATGGAAATTCAGGAGTTACTGGGGACCAGTGGAAAGAGGAGTGAGCTGTGCTTCCCAAACTGGGGGTGGCACTCAGGAATTATTTCTTTGGAAAAGTTCTAAAGGAATTTGCAGAATGTAAATGATTCATTATCTTCATGATCCAAAGCATGTCAGCCAGTGTCAGGAATACATACCATATTCTGAGATCGTAGTTCAGTATTGGATTGAGCTACAGCTAAAATCGCACGTGTCACTGCCTGAGGCTTAGAAATTGGAAAGGAAGAGGAGAGGTAGATGTAGCTGGGGCTAACTCTTCCTGTGCAAGGGGGGCGGGGGGAAAGAAAAAACAGGCTTTTCCATCACTTCAGAGTTACCTCTTTGGCCTCTAAGACTTATCAGTCTTTGGAAGCCATTGACACTTCTAAAGAAGTCGGGGGATGGTCTTTGCCTCCTTCCGTTACTCTTTCCTTTTTCGTCTCCTTTTCATCCCTGCCTCTGCTCCGCTCTGTCCCTTTTACAGCAGGGCTGCCGTGGAACTGGCCTCTGGCTTCTTTTCCCTTCCCTGCAGGGAACCACATGTGACAATCCTTGCTCATTGCCCCCATCCACCTGCTCTTAACAGTCTCACCCATAACACCTTGGGCTCCCCATGCTTCCTCGTAAATGTGCTCAAAAGGATAATTGTGGTTTCTCAGTTACAAGCTCGATATGAGGTGACAGTTTAGTGGTCAGTCCAGCTGTACTGGGAGTTAAAATTATCTATGCTTGTCTGCACTCTGCTTACTGAACTGTACGGTTCTACCTTTTTCCGGCTGATTTAGCCTTCCCTCCCCTGTGGAGTGTACAGCCTGAATCCTTTTGCCTGCTCAGAAATTGGCTCCTGGGGTCTTTAGGAGTTTGTCAGACCACGGGGATAAGGAAGAGGTCTGGCATGTGCAGACTTCTCTCTTTGATGAGCTGCAAGAAACCACAGTTTTTAAAGTAGCAAAATAGGGCTCCCCTGGTGGCGCAGTGGTTGAGAGTTCGCCCGCCGGTGCGGGGGACGTGGGTTTGTTCCCCAGCCTGGGAAGATCCCACGTGCCGCTCCATAGCCGCTGAGCCTGCGCGTCCAGAGCCTGTGCTCAGCAACGGGAGGGGCCGCAACAGTGAGAGGCCCGCGTACCGCAAAAAAAAAAAAAAAAAAAAAAAAAAAAAGTGGCAAAATAACTGGTTGTTCCCCTCTTAGGAGGGAAAGGATTTCTAAATTATATTCTTTTCTCTATGCTGGTTCCTTCCCTATTTTGCCTCTGAACTTTGCTCGAGGTCAATTTTCCATCTTTGAAGGAGGCTTGTTGTGTAGTCATCATCTAGTTAAGAAGAAGTAGAAATATCTTGAAGGGGTCCCTGGATCCCTGGGTTATTAGGAACTTTATGGTTTCAAACACTGCCCTTTGGATTCCAAAAGAGGTCGTGCTTAGGATCAAAGTGCACTTTTCTGCCAAAGACTCACCCAGGAGGAATAGTTTCAGAAGTTAGACAAGTCCAACCTCTAAGTGCCTTCATTGTGTGCCATCCAAATGGTTTTCCCTTATCTTCCTCATTCATCTGTTTTGGCTGCATTTTCCTTCTGGAAATCCAGTGTGCATTTTCATCAGGAAAGGAAAAGGGGCATAAGAAGCAGCCCATCGATTAAGGCTGCATCGACATTAGCTCCCTGGGTAGGGGAATCCTTTGTGATTTTACAGAGTGTATTTTCTCTATGGATTTATCAGAGCTTTGTGTGCAATATTCTGGAGTCTATAGATGAAATACTTCCAAATGTTTGTCAAGGCAGCAGTCCTCCAGTATTTTCTCACTTTCTCAAGTAAAGAAATCAAATCGCCTCATATAATGTTCATTCCTTTAGTCATAAAACATACTGTAAGCTCAACAGTGCGCTAGAGACAGAAATGAGTCAGACAGCTTCTACTCCCCAAGGAATGTGCTTTCTAGTGTTGCGGATGGAAGGAGGTACAGGGTACAGTGGGAGTACTAGAAAAAAAGGGCCGGATCGAATTCCAAGTGGAAAAGTGGAGTGGAAAATTTCCTAGAGGAGATGATCCAGGAGCTGTGTTATGAACGATGAGGAACTGTTGACCTGGAGACAAGGAGAGGAGTGGCATCCTGGGGGAGACGGGGGGGCGGGGAGGGGCAGGATGAGCAAATGCCTGGAGTCATGAGCCCAGCTGGTGTGAGCAGGACGGCCCAGGATGCCATACGCATGAATCTTTCTTGCTATTTAAGTTTGGGCAGCTTAAGTCATGAGCAATTTTGTGTGCACTTAAGGGCAGATCTTCCTCCCAGTAGAGATTTGTATCCTCTTTCTCGTAATGAAACCCAGAGTGTCTTTTGGGCCCATCTGTAAACTAGAGAAAACACAAAGTCAGGATGCACTTCATCCCCCTCCTCCACACACCCTGGAACTCCAAAATATAAATTGCACTCTGTCGATTCTTTGTGCTTCCAACACTGCCGGTGTGTGGGGTGAGAACCGTGTGGAACTGAAAGCAGTGGCTGCAATTATGATGAAAGCTGATGACCGCCTAGTAGCCTTGATCTCAGCATGCCTTGACAGAGCCCAAGTCTGTCTGTCTCTACACAGTTAGAACCTGGCCCCAATTCTAGCAGATTTAATAGCTCCTCATTTATTTTTCCAGTCTTCATCAACATGCTTCTAAGTAATTGTCTTCACATCCCATTACCATTTTCTAGAATCTTCCCTGCAGAGGAAAACCAACACACCAAGCCGCTGCTCTGGTTAAACGTTGGCAGATGCCTTGTGAAGTTTTATAAAACATACATTAAGCAATTCAACTGAAAGCCTGTCATAACAAGCCATTTGATTTTCATGAACTATCTGCACTGAAGGGGTTTTGTCATATTTACACTATGTCTTTCACTAACTAGTTTCCTTTTAAGCTAAAAAAGAAACGAAAAAAAAGAAGAAGAAGAGGAAAAAAAAAGAAAAATAGAAAAAGAAAAAAAAGATAAGTTACTTTTCACGGTAAGGACAGAAATTCCCTTGCTTGCAAAGTTTTCCTGAAACCGCATGATCTACACCATATATAAGGGACACGTGAAAGACCCAAACCCTTCCCTGCCCCTCAGGAGTACCCTCTCTTTTTGTACAACAAGGTGGTAGTAAGTCAATAAGTAAGTAAATTTTTTTAAAAAGAGTAACCACTTTTATGGAGGTTGAAGATTGGCCAAAACCTGGAACCCAACAAGAGATGAAACGGTCATTGCTGCCACATGTTGGTCTCCTGTCAGGATGGGTTTGATATGACACTGTAATTTACGCCCATTAAAAAAAGAAGTCATTTGAAAATGAAAATCACAAGTGTTAAGCTATTTCCTTGACAAGATAGGTCCTCCCTGGAAGCCATATTATCCCATGGATCATCCAATTGTTAGTGTCAGCAGAACCAATAGTACAACCCCGGTGACCCGACACTTCTGGGGTTGAACATAGTCCAGGGATGGATTTGTTATTTACGTAGAAAGACAGTGGTTCTGATGTGGACATTGGGTCGTGATTCTTGTCATGTTTCCTATCAAGGTGTGTCTCTTAGCAAGAGCTGACTCTGTTAGCAGGAGGCCATCGGTCTCTTTCTAGTTTATTCGAGGGACAGCATTCCAGGCAAACTTCCAGTTGAATAGGGGTCTGTGTTATACAAGATTTCAGCACCCAGGGAAGCGTTTGTGTATGTAGATGCGTATTTCTGTGCATATATATTCACAAGCCTTGTCCAGCCTTAGTTCCCCTGAAAGCAGAGCCCGAGGCAAAGGCTTGCATGCAGATGGTTTGTTTAAAATGTGATCCTAGGCTGTGGGAGTGAAGGATGGAGGGAGGGAGTAAGGCAAGGAGGCAAGTCAGCCGACAGATGTGTTCCTGACTTGACCATTGTGTGGGCAACTGGTGCTGCTTCCCAAGGGGGCTTCCGAGGCGCTTAGGAACTGCACCTCAGGCACGTCTGTACAGGCGACGCGGAGAGACACACTGGCACACCAGCTCTCGCCTGGCACTGGCTAGGGTGGCCCCGAGGGCTCCAACTCATCTGCACTCCTGGATGTACTTGCACGTCCTGGATCAGACCCCAGGACCTCGGAGAAGCTCCAAGGCAGAGCGTGGAAAGTGTGAGGTGCGGGGCGTGGTTAGGCAGATTTTAAGTGTTTAGTTCTAACAGTTTTGATAAATGCGTAAACCTGTATAAGTAACCCACATATACAGGTTTATGCATTTGCAACACATAGATCTGGTAACTAACGACGCTGAGGACACTTTCATGTGCTTATTGGCCATTTGAATAGTTTCTTTGGTGATGTCTGTTCAAATCTTTTGCTCATTTTTTATTGGGTTGTTTGTCTTTTTATTACTGAGTTCTATGAATTCTTTACATATTCCAGAATCAAGTCCTTTATCAGATCTATGGGTTGCAAATGTTCTTTCCCAGTTTGTGGCTTGCCTTTTTATTTTCTTAACGGCGTCTATTGACAAGTAGAAATGTAAACTTTTGACTTTGTTCAATAATTGTTTTTTTCTTTGATGTTTAGTGCTTTCCGGGCCTTCCCTAAATCATCTGTGCCTATTCCAAGGTCGTAAAGAGGTAGCCCTAAGATTTTTTGTAGAAGCTTTGTAGTTTTACAAGGCATATGCGAGATTGTTCTGGGTAGTCTATGCCAACTTGTATTTCTTACCAAGAAAAGTTGGTAGTCAGTACTTTTTATTACCTCTGAACATTGATGGAGGCGGGCTGATGAATGATGGAGACCTTTAAAAATCCCAGCTAAGTTCCCTATGTTTACATCAACATCTGCCCCTGTGATGGTATGTGAGTCGGGTCAGAGTTGGAGGAATGGTTTCTGTATGTTCCTTGAATTTATTTTCAAGGGTGATGCTGTTTGCCTTACCCCAGCCCACGTGTGCTTGTCACCATACACAGGGTCACTCTGCTGTTGAAACCTGACTTATGTTAAATGCCTGTATTGACACTTCTTTTCTTAAATGAATGGGCTTTTTATTTAACTAGTGGCTGCTGAATTTGTGGGAGCTGCCAGGTCATTAAAATGATGTTTGAATTTGGCAGAATGAAAAACTGAATGTATATTTACATTTTTTTTTTTTTGTTCCCAAGGCTGTTCTCAACATTCACCCCTAACAATACTCTTTTGATTTTATGAAGAAGCCTTTACAAAAAAGAATGAAGTACAGTAGAGGTTCACGGCATGTTCTAGGCTTCATTGGTGTGCAGGGCTTCTCTCTTCTGCAGTGCCTACAAGTGAAGAAGTGAAGAGGCCCTGGATTATACAAACAAATTAGGAACAGAAGTGTCCTTTCTGAAATTGCATATTAATTGTACAGAAAGTTATTGAATCCCAGCTGGTCAATAGTATATGTATTTCAGGGAACATCTTAATTTGGGTCTTAGGGGAAAGAGGGCTGGAATCAGAAGGTTTGAATTATATTCTGGGCCCTGCTACTTGTTGTCAATGTAATCTTCAACAAGTCTTCTATTCTCTGTGAGTCTGGGTCTTCTCATCTGTACCATGGGAACAATAATAGCTAGTGCGTTAGAACAGGCTAAGTTTTGCTGAAGTCACCAATACAACTCCAAATCTTTGTGTTTTAGTCATAAAACCATGCTTCTTTTCTGAGTAAAATTTATGTATTTAATTCTTGAGCATCTCCTGCTGGTCTTCAGTGTCTCTTCCATCTGGTGACTCAGAGATTTGAGATCTCTTCATATTTTCTTTGCCATCTCACCAAGGGGCTCCCGAAGTCACCACGACAGGGAAAAGGGGAGATGGAGGAAGCACGCCGCCTGGTAACTGCCTTGCCTTGGAAGTGATGCTCATCATCTCTGCTCAGTCTATGTGAGTCACACGGCCCCCTCCCCCCCACCCCAGGAAGGCTGGGAAATGCAGGGGAGCATGTGCACTGTTTGGTGACTACTTCGTGTCTTTGTCACATGGATGTTCTGTGATGCTCAAATGAACTTACAGATTAAAGCACTTCATAAATTATTAACAATTTATAACAGGATTATATTACTTTATATTCCATTCAGGACATGCTGATTTCGGTATGTTTGCTGGCATTTGTACACACTTCCCTTTTTTAAATTTTATTTTAACACCTTTATTGGAGTATAATTGCTTTACAATAGTGTGTTAGTTTCTGCTTTATAACAAAGTGAATCAGCTGTACATATACATATATCCCCATATCTCCTCCCTCTTGCATCTCCCTCCCACCCTCCCTATCCCACCCCAGTTGCCTCACTTTAAAATAAAAACAGCAGCCATGACTTTTCTTAAAGGCTGGTTGGCAAATAGGTCTTCCACTCTCTACATTTTTGCACCTAAACACACGGTCACCCATCACTTGATTAGAGTAGCAGAGTGAAAACACATCGGAACGAGTGGAAGATTGGAATTTTGGAAGAAATACAGGAGGCCTGTAGAAATTTGAACTAGCTGTTACCAACCCCGCCAGTTCTGCTTTAACGGCCATTAAGACGCCTCTATAAAGAGCAGCTGGCACTTCATGCAAATTGCACGCGGAAGCCTTCCTTGAGTAGCTTCAACAGGACTTCTATCAATATTGTTTGCGTTATTGATTTGTTGAGTGAAACCACTACTCAGAGTACAAAGGCCGGCTTCAATGCAGCTCAAGCCAAATTATTATCGTTCTGGAATGAGTGGAATCTGAAACAATGAGGTTTTATTTTACTTTGCCCTGGAGGTTTCTATGTAGTATTGAGAGAGGAAGAAATATTTGTTTTATTTAAAAGACACACAACTTTCATTGTGTTCAAAGTGGAGTTAGAAAACAAGTCAATAAAACAGACTCCTGGTACAATGGGACTTGTTCTGTTATTAATTTCACTGTTCAAGGCATTTAACTCAAAAGAGCTGGGGTTTTCCCCCCCTCACTATTTCGCTCATTTAATTTTGAACTCAGGGCTTATAAACATAACTGCAAAGTCACTGTGTTTGTTATTAATTTCTTGTTTGATTTTCTAAAGCTCTGAGCCACGGATTCTGTGTGTGGTGTGTATACTCAGTCTTTTTTCAAGTGGGGTGACCCATATATCAGTAGTCACGCACACGGCCATAACCTAGAGAAGCTTCCATAGACCCGATTATAACTCTTGCTCTTGTTTTCTTTCTGCACCACATCTGTGTAAAACACTGCACATGGAACACACGTTCTTGGGCTTGCAACAAAGAGGGGCTATAGGTTATCTTCCTGCCTTGGCATCCATTCCCTCTCTTAGGTGACATCCTTTCTTCATTATGTGCAATCTTGGTGGGACTTTTTTTTTTTTTTTTTTTTTTTTTGCTATATAGTAGGTTCTCATTTGTTATCTATTTTATGCACACTAGTGTATATATGTCAATCCCAATCTCCCAATTCATCCCACCTCCCCTTCCCCCTTTGGTCACCATTAGTTTGCTCTCTACATCTGTGACTCTATTTCTGTTTTGCAAATAAATTCATCTGTACCATTTTTCTAGATTCCACATATAAGAGATATTATACGATATTTGTTTTTCTCTTTCTGACTTACTTCACTCCGTATGACAATCTCTAGGTCCATCCACGTCTCTGCAAATGGCACTCTTTCATTCCTTTTCATGGCTGAGTAATATTCCATTGTATATACGTATCACATCTTCTTTATCCATTCCTCTATCAATGGATGTTTAGGTTACTTCCATGTCCGGGCTGTTGTGATTAGTGCTGCAATGAACATCAGGGTGTATGCACCCTTTTGAATTCTGGTTTTCTCTGGATATATGCCTAGGAGTGGGATTGCTGGGTCATATGGTAGCTCTACTTTTAATTTTTTAAGGAACCTCCATACTGTTCTCCATAGTGGCTGGAAAAATTTACATTCTTGGTGGGACTTTCAGTTGAATGCCCTGCCCTCTCTTGGCCACGTTAGGAGAACATGACCAAGCTAAGCCAATCAAAATTCTCTCTCTTGGGAATCTGCATATTGACTACAAGGATGGAAACTGTTAGAATTGATTGTTCTTGGCAGTTGCTTCCTAAAGAGGTTGTCATTATTTCCTGCTACCTGAACTCCTGAAGGTTCCCTGAATCTTCATTCTCTGATACTTGGTATTTCATCCTTTTCTTCAGTTCTGTGTGCTCCCCATACCTCCCCAATATTTCTTTTTTTCTATGCTTAGATTAATTCGGGTTGTTTTCTATTGCCTGCAAAAATGAGTTCTGTTGCAGCATATTTATTTGCGTTTGCCATGGGATCACAGAATTTCAGTAGGGTGGAACCTTAAAGATAAACTCAAAATGCATTGAAGTGGGATGTGAAAGGTTGGGCAAGCTCCTTTGTTACATTATACTTTCACCTATCAAAAGTGGTCAAAAGGACGTTATCTGAAGATTGAAAATATTTTTATCCCCTGGATTATCCCCTAGTTATAAAATTAAAGTAAAAAGAATCCTCTTCATTATAGACTTATAGACTCAGTCACTCACTTAGCATTGCTACTTATGAGTCTCACAGGTACTTCAGTCACAAATTGTCTAAACCCAGATGCAATTTCCTCCAAACCTGTTCCCCAGCGAGACAAACAGAGGAGAGATCCAGATAAGAAACAAGTTCTCAGTTTCATTCTGTTGCAACTTCTCACATGGTGTCCTTACCAGAAAGATGACATCTAATAGAATAATTTAATACTGTATTTTTCCAGAAGCTTCTAAAAGCTTTTATCTATCTATCTATCCATCTATCTATCTATCTATCTATCTACCTGACATTATTCTTTATTATAGGTACATTACTAAATTTGGTATATAGAGAATAAAAAAAATTGCACTCAATCCTAGCATGCAAAGACAGCTCCTGTTAACAATTTGATGTGGTTCCTTTCCTGTGGACTTTAATGCAGTATGGCTATAAGTACATACACATTTTTTTTTAATTCATTGGAGTATAGTTGATTTTCAATGTTGTGTTAGTTTCAGGTGTACAGCAAAGTGAATCAGTTATACATATACATATGTCCACTCTTTTTTTTTTTTAGATTCTTTTTCCATAGAGGCCATACAGAGTATTAAGTAGAGTTCCTTGTACTATACAGCAAATTCTTATTAGTTATCTGTTTTGTATATAGTAGTGTGTATATGTCAGTCCCAGTCTCCCAATTTATCCCTCCCCCTAGAATATATACATTTTTTCATCTTGGTTTTCACTTAATGCTGTATCATAAGCAGTCTCTGTATGGCAATACAGCTTTCATAACCATCTTCCAAAGGGTTATGTATTATTCTATTAAGTGACTATTCTGAATTTACTCAGCCATTTCCCTTCTGGACATTTAGACAGGTTGAGTAGATATGGAATACCCAGGTTTTATACCTACATTTATCCTGGTAGAAGAACAATTCAGACAGCTCTAAAACTTGCCATGGTGGAGGCTTTACAACACATTTGCGATTCATTTCATTCTTTTGCTACTAGAGACAGGATTGCTCAGTTATAATTGCTTATCACAGCATAAAAAAATACCTGTAGTCACAAAGCAGTGGGAAAGTTTTATAATCCAAATTTGTTGCTTACCCATGAAAATTTGAAAGCACAATAGACTCTTTTTACTCCTAGCTGCTAGAGCTGGTAAAATTTTAATAATTTGTATTTAATTTCTACCATTGAGTTTACCGGGTTTAAGTTTTGGATCTCAGTCTCTTTGGATTTACTTCTGCTCTCTCCCCTATATTTCAGCAGCAAGTGATTATGTTTGGGTTTCCACTCTTGGAGGGCAATCCTTGGTCTGAACTGTTTTCATTTATTTTATTTTAAAATTACAAAGACATTTCAGTTATATTTGGTTTTGCAATTCATTTCTCCACTGTTTCAAAAAAACCATAAAACCCACATTGTCTGAAAATGCTGTGTTGAGCAAAATGGATTCAGTCCTCCTTGGAGAGCGAAAGGGATGGAGCCAGTATGAGTTATAAACATTTCCAGGGAGATTGTCTCTTTCCCAGAATTGGTTTTAGTCAAAGGCTGCTGACCAGTTGTGTGATTTCATTTGGGGTTGCTGACCCTGGACCCTACTTGAAATTGACTCTGGATGTCCTGTAGGCATCTACCCACATCATATCTCTGTCCTCAATCTCCATTCCTGCTGGTTCAGTCCCTGCTATTATTTTTTAAGGACCCAAACCATAAACAACCAAGAATATGGATTTCTGAATGAACACTTCTAATGTTAAACTTGGTGGTTTCCTGTCGTAGAAGCAGAGACTTAGTGAATTCTGATTGTTCTGCAGTGTGGATCTTTCTTCTCTGGTTAGATTAAACATCCTCACTCCCTTCGACTGCAACATTCTATCTTCCATGCTCAGAATCTGCAAATTCTTTGAACAGTTTATTTTCAGCAGATTACAACAAGCCTTTCATTTTCCAGTCTGAGGAAAACCAAGTGGAAAGAGTGGGTTTTCTGGGGGATTTTTTCCCCGTTTGCCCTCATATTTAATTGAGGACTGTGAGAGATGGAACTCAGATGGAGGACTTTCTCACACAGGCCCTTGCTTCCGGTGGGCACCTGTGTTCTAGATGCTGTTAGATGGAATCCTACTTTCCCTGTGTCAAATCACGGGTATTAGTACCTGGCTATTGCATAGGTGGCACTGGTGGTCTCAACCCAAGACTTGGGAGAGATATTTTGAGAGAATCTGAGACTTGGTCCCTCCACAGAGACCACCTCATGGTCCTCCCTGCCGCCCTGCAGCCCTCCTTCCCTTCCCTGATTGAGGGAGGGAAGAGGAGGGGAGGAATATGTAGTAGGTCCATTGCTCACCATGCTGGTATTCTTGGGGTGGGAAAACTGTCCATTCCCGATGAGACGACAAGTGTGCACGCTCCTCTTTTTGGAGCACTTTTGGGATCTGAGCATCCCACTCTGGCCTCCCATACATTTTGTATCACCTTTGGTGCCTTCTCGCACCAATCTTGTTATTTTTGCAAAGCCTCCCTTCTCTGCTAGACTATGAACTAGCTGAGGGTAGAGAGACAACTTGATCAGCAAATGTTTGTTGAGTGAATAAGTAAATGTCATTGCTGGGAGTCTCTCAGGGCCTCTATGCTAAAAGGAGGAGTGGTGACTTCATAGTTGGATTTGAGGAGGTTCAGATAGTCCATGGGCCTTCTTTCCCAGCAGCACCCTGTATTGGCTTCCTGAGGCTGACATAACAAATGACCACAAACCAGGTCACTTAAAACAACAGAAACTAATTCTCTCACATGTCTGGAGGCTGGAAGTCCAAAATCAAGTTGTTAGTAGGGCCTCTCTCCCTCTGAAGTCTCTAGGGGAGAATCCTTCCTTGCCTCTTCCAGGTTTTGGTGACTCAAGCATTCCTTGGCTTAGAGCTGCATAACTTTAATCTCTGCCTCCATCTTCACATGCCTTCTCCTCTTCTGTCTCTTATGAGGACACTTGTCATTAGATTTAGGGCCCACCACGTAATCCAGGATGAGATCATCTTGAGATCCTTAACTTAATTACATCTACAAAGACCCTTTTCCCAAATAAGGTCACATTCACCAGTTCGGGGGATTAGGATGTGGAGGTATCTTCTGGTGGACCACCATTCAACCTACCACACCCCCAATCTTAGTTGTGCAAAAGGGGACTAAGTTTCAGAGGTTCACAGTCTTATTCTGAAAGACTAAGTTGAACTAGAGTTTGGTTCTGCCAAGTAGATAGTCAAGGACCATGACTGGCTCATGCCCCTCCCTTCAATTCCGCCCACACTTCCCCATTCTTGAAGAGAACGTGGACAGCTTTGACATTTCCTTTGCTTTTTCTTTCCAGTCTTTTTGTTCAAACAGGGAGCATCTTCCCCAAGGAACAGGGCCAAACATCCACATGAGTTGCTAATTACTTGTGAATATGCAACTGAAAAAAATACCTTCTTACTTAACAGTTCATTACTTAATAATATGTTAATTATTTATGAAAGACAGTTTGGAAAATGCCTTTTTGACTTCAGTCAGTATTTGAACTTCCTAAGAACTGAAGAAAGAATGAAATCCCTCCCTTTTTCAAAGGTGGTTCTTATTTGCTCTGTGTCAAATCAAATCCTTTCAGCAGTGAGATTCTAAGTACAGCCCAGATGTAAGGCGGGCAGCTTCTTTGGAGAAGCCATTACCTTTTGTTTGTTTCTCTCATCACTTGACTTTGTTTGGCTTAAGTCAAGTCCTGACAGTACAGAATCAACCATTAAATGGGTTTTCAAAGGCACAGTTCCTGAAGGATCCCCTGGAGCCCCCTGAGGCTGGCCCTAGAAATAAACAGTGCTGAGGTGACCTTCTCACTTTCACTGCAGAATCTAGGCTTTAGTGCTTGTGTCTAAGAAGGGAGAGGGTAGACGTGATTAGAATCAGAAGACAGATTTTTGTTCCCTACGCTCACCAGTAAGTGACCTCAGATATGTCACTTTAACTTCTCTTGTCTTCAGCGTTCCTGTCTCACATTGGTCTAAAACTGTCAATCCTCCTCTAGTTCTGAAAATCCAATGCTCCCTGTGACTCTGACTCATTTCTAGCTCTAAAATTAAGTTTCTACAACTGATATTTGTATCTAAACCATTTGCAAAACTGGTTTGGAAGTTGGAAATAATCTACAAAGTTACCCATCACTTTCTATGTATTCAGTCCTTCTCCAAAAGCATATATGTGATATATATACACATATATTTACATTATAGCTTAGAGTTCCAAGTTGCTTTAGACAGGGAAAGATCTCGGGTGTCCTTACCCGGGTCTTAGTTAACTCCATCTCTACACCTGGGTCCTGCATACCTGAGATGGTTTTTCTTAAACAGGAAGTTGTCTAAGATTTTAGTGGGAAGGTAACTATATTAACCAGTATACTGCATGCTAACAGCAGCCCACATCTCAGTGACTTAACAAAATAAAATTGTCTGACTCGCTCACACAAAGTGCAATGTAGGTGTTCCTGATCTGGAAGCTCTCCTGGGAGGAAAGCTGCTTCTTCTCCAAGCTGTGACCCAGATTTCTTCCATCATTTCTTTTCACTTCAGAGCCCATTTTTATGTCTTGGAAGAGAGAGAGAGAGAGGGAGCAAAGAAGATGGCAACAGAAAATTACGTGGTTCTAACCAAACTGCAAAGGATGTTGGGAACACAGTCTTCCTGTGTGGCCAGGGAGAGGAAATAGGTTTGGTGAGCACGTGGTATTATCTCTGCCATAGTAATTCTACATCCTACTTTGGAGTGATGAAGAGACAGAGGCCAAATGGTTACCCGCAGCCCTTGTGATATAGCTGGTAGATCTCAGAAGAAAACTTGTAATTTCCATTGCACTCCTGAAGGCATTGATCCAAGCTCGCCCTGTCATCATTCTCTACCACAGAAACATTATTTAGCCCAAGACTGTGGTTTTATTCTTTAATTTGCATTGTGTGCTCCCAATGCCTCATGGGAATAAAATGGGAACTAATGTGGGTGACTGACAGCCTCTACTCTCTGAGGCTTACACTTCCTTGTAAAAGGGCACCCCACCACATCTTAAGAGGTCGGAAGGGTAATAATCATGACAATAGCCAATATCTATTCAGTGCCTACTCTATACTTAGCCCCATGGTGGGCATGCTTTAGATCTACCTTATTTAATCCTCTCATTTTATCTTCAAGTCTTACTTTTACCCAGTGACTTGGAAACTGACTAATTTCTAACGATGGATCTCTAAGTGATTTTGAGGAGAAGAACAATTATAATTCCTTTTAAGGTGATCCCCTTAAGAACAGCCAGCATTTGGATGGATAAGTTCTGATGGGTTTGTGAAAACATTGGTCACATGACCATAGAGTTCCATCTCAAGTGACTTGGTGGGGGCCTGGGGCTGGCCTGTCATCACTTCTGCTAGCAGATGGAGTTGCCCATCTGCTCTTCATTTTCGATATTGCCTGCTCAGCCGGCAACTTGCAGTCAGAATGCTGGAGAGATCTCCCTGACCATCTAACTGGACAGACTGTCTGTCAAAGGTGGAGTGTGGGGGCTTCCCTGGTGGCGCAGTTGTTGAGAGTCTGCCTGCCGATGCAGGGGACACGGGTTCGTGCCCCGGTCCGGGAAGTTCCCACGTGCCGCGGAGCAGCTGGGCCCGTGAGCCATGGCCGCTGAGTCTGCGCGTCCAGAGCCTGTGCTCTGCAACGGGAGAGGCCACAACAGTGAGAGGCCCGCATACAGCAAAAAAAAAAAAAAGTGGAGTATGTCAGTCTTCTCTTGGGGTCTCATGTTTTGGGGAGCTGTGCTTTGGGGGACACTGACTGAAGAGTAGCTGAAGTGGTTGGGAAAGGTGGCAGCCGTGGGTTCAGACACTTTTATAGATGAAATTAACATCCCTAAGCACCCTTCCTTCTCCTGGAGGTAGTGGCTGGATCTGCTCCTCGTCCACCAAAAGTTGGGCTCCCTATGCATTATTCAGATTTATGCTACATAAAGGTACGTGGTTGGGGGAGGTCTGAGTCCTTCCTTCTTTCCTCCACAGCTTCAGAGATGGCCCCAAAGATAAATTTCCCAGGGACTTTTGTGGGGCCGAAGTGGAGTGGATTTGAAGGTCGTAAAGCTGTTGGAATGGACACCTAATCTTTAGACAACGGGTACCTCCAGCACACAGGATGTTTTTATTTGAGATGGACACTCAGAAATATTTTTAGAACAGGTTTTCAAGGGAACTTTATGCCACCAAGACAATGGGAGACATTTCCCCACACAGCAAGGGCTCTGTCTAGTGAGGTGTGCCCTACTATGCAAAGGTGATCAGAATCTGGGCCAATAGCTTTCTAAATTACGGCGTCTGCTTCAGTAAGTCATTAGGACTTGCGACGAAAATGGACTAAAGCAAAATGTCTTTAAGGTGTAAAATCATAGCATTCAGTTTCTGAAATACAAGTTAAAAATTCTTTAGTTCTATTCAACTATCCAAGGGGAGGAGGGAAGAGGCAACAGCCCTTTTAGGAGAAGATGGCGGGTTTGAACACAGGCCCTCAACTGCGTACATCCGTTCATCCTCTCCCAGGGCCTTTTTCTTGGCTGCGTGAATTTGGACGTGATGGCTTCATAACGCAACCTCGAAAACAGAGCTGCCACGGGAGGTGTGCGTCCTCTTCCATTCATTCGCGAGGCGCTAAGCTGCTGAGCTGTGGGTTGTGAACATCCAGTAGATGATTAAATAAGACAAAATTGAAGAAATACCAGAGCGATTGATATTCACTCTTAAAGAGGGGAGTTGGTTGGTGACCTCGACTTTTTAGGAACATACACCCTGTGAGAGTAGCATAGACTTTCTCTCTGTTCTCTGATCAGGGATTGTCTTTGGTCTCAGCGCTTACACTCCTGTGCTCTGACACCATCAGCGCCAACAGTCCCTTCCCTCCACCTGCACCCATATGTATGTCCTGGGCCTGGTATTTACAGGATAATCGAATAGAGCCACCAAACAAGGATACAGGATACCAATAGGGTTGTTTGATTTGAAAATCTTTCTCTAAATAGCCATAATAGCCATAAACTTCAGGAGACAGTCTAATGATGATCATAAAATTTAGTATTGAAAGTATCTATTATTTTTCTGAGAGATGCCTTCTCTTTATATCCCAGTTGGACTGATTACATTTCCATGGTTAAAATTTCATTATTGCCTGTGTTTTGCTCAGGGTCTCATAACTTGTCAAGAGCTAAAGCCTGTCAGCTGGGAGCTCCTTTGGGGAATTTGATTTTATTAATACTTTAGGGTTGGTGGCCTTTAATTAATGTTAAATGAAAATAGGATTCTAAAGGCGTTACAGAGGACTTTTCACTGGGGTGTCAAAATAATTTACAGTGATTAATAAGCTTTAAATGACCATCACAAGAGATCATTTGAGTTCCATTTTGATGGTAAGGCATTGCCTAGAATATCTTTATAATTTTTTAAAAAATGTGTCCTTGGGAAAAATTTCTGTCTGATCTTACTAGTAAGCAATGCAGCACTTCTGAGCAATGGGTATGTCCTTAAGGGGTGGCTGTTAGAACAGCGTGCAAGAGCTATGTTGGTGGCCTGGCCTGTGCTATTATGGGATGCCTGAGCCAGCTTTATTTATTCATCCCTTTTTCCTTCTACCCACCCTGCTCCACACACACATACACACACACTCACTCACACTTCTATTCTGGAGGAAGGTGGAGTATAACATTTACAGAGAGCTTCTCATGTGTCAGAAGGTGTGCTATTTATAGACAGCGTCTCGTTTAATATTTCTTAGAGTAACTCCCTGAGGTCTTATTATTCTCCCCATTTCATGGATGAAGAAACCAAGGCCTACAGGGATTAATGACTTTCCAAGGTCCTCAGCTGGTAAGCGGCAGAGTAGGATTTAAATGAGGTGATTGTCAGAACTCAGAATCAGCAGATTATACTGTGTTCAAGGATAAGCAGGTAAGATTTCATACCCCTGCTCTCCTGTGGGCAGGCCTGGGACTCAGGGCGGGTGTCTACCTCCATAAGGAAACAGGGCAGGGGACCAGAGCAGAGGTTCTGTGAAGCATACTAGGCATGCTCGATGGAGGGAGGGGCTACATCACGGTGGCCACCAGGGTACCCAGGGCCAGTGGGTGCCCCGTCTTACCCAGCTCGGATGGGCAAGCAGCTGAAGGGGAATGCTGGCTGCTGGCAGAGGGCTGTGTTGAGAAAAGATGGCAGTCTTGACTCCACCCTAGTTCGTAAACATTGTTCAACATTTTTACTACAATGTTCTCCTTTCCGTAGTTGTATGTGACACATTACGAATGGAAGATTCGAGGCGGTCCTGGCTTACCCTTTCCTGGGTCATCCAGCGCCGAATGTTAACTCAGCCGGCCCTGCCCACCCCTGCCGCCTCCCTCGAGGTGTCTGGCCCCTCTCCCACCTGTGTGGCAAGTTCTTTTCTCTCTGAGGGATACAGACTCCTTTGCCGGAGACCTGGAGGCCAGCATAACTAGGACACTGAGTGATCCCGTGGAACAGCACCGGCTACGTTTATCGGGAAGCTTCCAGGTCCCGGCAGGTGTTCGAACTGCACATTCGGCATCTTGTGGATCCCTCACAGCAACCTGTTTCTCTGAAATCTGTTTCTCCCGCTCTAGTCACGGGAAGATGTCTGCAGCCACACACACACACAGAAACACACACCCCCCGAGTGGGTGTATGTGTCGATCATGAGTCTTTACATGGTTTGAGTCTGCTTCTCTCTGGGATCCTGGGTATTGGAGAGCTCGGTGGCCATAACAAGGAAGCTAATGTAACTGGGTCCCTGTGTGGGCCGGACTGTCTGTAGGTAGACTCGTTATGTCCACTCTGTGTCACCCTGGTTGTCACCCTGTCTTACCCTGTGAGGGGATTGGAGCCCTTATCATAGTTGACGTTTTCCATCCCCGTGTGTGATTTCTGGATCACCGTCTGCCTTCACCCTCAGCTGTAGGATCCCAATGGACAGGGACCCTTTCCCTTGCTCCACCATGCTGCCTCCAGGGCTGGGGGCATCTTGGGTCCTGCCTGGCCCTTGGGAATGGTGGCCTGAGTGGGTGAGCGTGTGTGTGAAGGGGAATCAGATGGTCTGCCCTGGGACAGGCTTGCCGCGGGTCCTGGCAGACCTGGCAGACGCTCTCTGTCGGCGGATGCCATCTCACCCCCGTGCCTTGTTTAGAAGAGAGACGCTGACTGTCGCCTGCAGAGAGGAGTCGGAGAGGCTGTCGGTCCTTCAGTTTGCCACGAGTTGACCACGACTTGCACTCCCATCGTATCTGCCAGGACATGGGAGCTGCTGAACTTCAGAGCTGAGAAAAGTAAACGTTGCCATAGAAACCGTCTGCTTAATTGGTTGAACTTTATAATGGGCCCTCCTGGAGAGGCCTGGTGATCAGAAACTGTTTTCTCTCAGGTCCTGGGGGTTGGGGAGTCTACTGTGACAGCTCAACCTTTGATATTCCTGCCCTCCCTGCTGGCCAGACTGCAGCTCCTTCTTTCCTCTTGTCTGTGTGTGTGTGGTATGCGTGCACCCTTGCACACAACCAGGTTTGTGCTGTGGGTGTGTGTGTCTCTCCAGGAGTGTGTGTGTTGGGTGTGAATATGTGTGCCTGGGTGAATGGGTCTGTGTGTGCATGGGTGATTGCGTGTTTGTGTGTGTATTCGTGACTGTGTGTGCCCTCGACTGTGTGTTTGTGTAAGTGTATGTATCAGTGTGTGCACGTGGATGTCTGTACGTGTGTGTCTCTGTGCACACATGGCTGTGTGGGTCGGGGGGGTGTATCTGTCAGCATGTGCCCGTGTGTGTGTGTCTCTCTGTGTATCTGTGTGTGTCTCTGTGTGTGTCTCTGTGTGTGTGTCTGTGTGGGTCTCTGTGTGTCTGTGTGTGTGTCTCTGTGTGTGTGTGTGTCTGTGTGTGTCTCTGTGTGTGTCTCTGTGTGTGTGTCTCTGTGTGTGTGTGTGTCTCTGTGTGTGTCTCTCTCTGTGTGTCTGTGTGTGTGCCTGTGTGTGTGTCTGTGTGTCTGTGTGTGTCTCTGTGTGTGTGTGTGTCTGTGTGTGTGTCTGTGTGTGTGTCTCTGTGTGTGCATGTCTCTGTCTCTGTGTGTGTCTCTGTGTGTGGCTGTGTGTGTGTCTCTGTGTGTGGCTGTGTGTGTGTCTCTGTGTGTGTCTGTGTGTGTCTCTCTCTCTCTGTGTGCCTGTGTGTGTATCTGTGTGTCTGTGTGCGTCTCTCTGTGTGTCTGTGTGTGTCTCTGTGTGTGTGTGTGTCTCTTTGTGTGTCTGTGTGTGTCTGTGTGTGTGTCTGTGTGTGTGTCTGTGTGTGTGTCTGTGTATGTGTGTCTGTGGGTGTGTGTCTCTGTGTGTGTCTCTGTGTGTGTGTCTCTGTGTGTCTGTGTGTCTGTGTTGTGTCTCTGTGTGTGTGTCTCTGTGTGTGTATGTCTCTGTGTGTCTCTGTGTGTGTGTGTCTCTGTGTGTGTGTCTCTGTGTGTGTGTGTGTGTCTCTGTGTGTGTGTCTCTGTGTGTGTCTCTGTGTGTGTGTCTCTGTGTGTGTGCCTCTGTGTCTCTCTGTGTGTGTGTCTCTGTCTGTGTCTGTGTCTGTGTGTGTCTCTGTGTGTGTGTGTGTCTGTGTGTGTGTGTGTGTGTCTACGTGTGCTTGAGTGACACCCCCGCCCCGGCCCGTGAAGGAGATGGTGGCGTGTCGTGCTGCCATTGCTCCGCATGTTGATATTATCACCTCGGCTTCCCAAGTCTGGCAGGAGACGCAGAATTAAACACAGACGCTCTGGTGCCAAAACAAAATCGTGAAAAGATTTGAAGCCCCCGTTCCCTAAACTTGCAGCCTAGCAAACTGGGAACAAGCCCGGCTTTGTTTTATTTCCTGCATTGTACGGGGGTAGAACAGTCTGGAGCCACATTGGTTCTGATAGAAGAGCTGACTCAAAGCCAGGGAATTTAAAATTGCTGAAACCCAAGGCAGAATGGAGACAGCAAGATGTGAGAGGAAAGGAAAAAAAGCCTATAGGAGGGGGGAAAAGACATTAGGAATGAGTTAGGAGTGAGGAGAAGTGGCAGCCCGATTTTGGAGAAGTAGAGACGCACAAAGAGGAAAAAAGTGTTGGTTCAGGCGAAGAAACCCGGCAGAGGCCGGCAGCCTATGATCTTGCTTCGCCCTGGATCCTGGGCCAGCACGGTGGGTGGTGCTGACAATAAAAAGGGGCAGGAGGAACCAGGTCCATCTGAAAGTGTTCTCATGTCCAACCCCTCATTTCACATCTGGGGAAACGAAGGCCCAGTTAGAAAGCCACGAACCTGGGTCACAGGGGTCTGGGGCTGAGCAGCCTAGGGCCTGGGGTCTCCGAGTCCCAGCCCAGTGCTCCCTGCACCTTGGGGTCCTAACGGGAGGCAAGAGCGGGCTTCTCCTGGGGTCTCCCCGTGCGCTCCGGGCTGCCTTGCTGTCTCATCGCTTCACTTTCTGAAAACAAGCTTTTCTGTTTTATTTGGAGCCGCTGATCTTGAACTGGCCTCACCTGAGTTATCTGGTTTTTATTTTAATAATTGTGTTCGGCACGATGATATCAACCAGGTTGTTTTCACTGATTATGACTAAAGAGTTTCTTCTTTATTTCCCCGTTATCCGCCCCGAGGGAATTGATGACAATAGTTCCCTGAACCTACAGATCCCAAGGTGGCTGGCCTCCAGGTCAGTTGTGACTGGGAGGTAGAAGAGGTCTGTGGGAGGGTAGGAAAAGGCCTCAAGAACAGAGGTGGAGGGTCAGGGGTTCAGGGAGAATCGGTCCACTGCCCGGGGTGGGCATGTGGGCCAGCTGGTAGAACTTGCCAAAGGCTCATCATCAGCCCCATGAAGCCTAGACAGTTACCCCTGAGGCATGTCCTTGAGACCACATAGGGCCCAGGGCCTGGCTCCTGCTCTTGGACTGGGCCTCTCTCCCTAGAGGTCGTTAGGCCAGAGGGATGGGATTTCTCCCACTCTGCTCCAACACTTCCTCCAGGCTCACCCTCCTGGAATGGCCACATGTGTAGAGAAGACCAGCCCTTCCCAAGAAGAGGCCCTGGCTCAGCTCTGAGAGCTGTAGGCTGTGGGTGTTTTAGCAATGACCGCGTCAGCCACTGACTTCACCACTCTCACTCCATCCTGTAGACGCCCCCTAACAGCCTTTAAAGCCAAATTTCTAATCTGCTCAGGTTCAAATGATAACTCTTCCCTCTGTTATCTTCTGCCAAGAAAACTTTGGATTATAAATCTCCTTTACTGGGGCTTGTAAAATGGATTGGGGTATATTCATAGAGGAGAATACTCTGTAGCTGCTAAAAAGAATGGAGCAAATTTATATAAAGGAAAGACATTCACAATATTATTCCTGATTCTTTTACTTTGTTAAGTGAAAAAAGCCAGCTGTAAAAGAGCATGGATTGTTTGATTCCATTTTTATTACATAATGAGTGTATGTGACTGGAAAGCTGTATACCAAACTGTTAGCAATAGTTGTCTTGAGGAGGTGGAGGTTGGAAACTTGTAATTTTCACTTTATGTATCTGTTCTCTCTCTCTCTCTCTCTCTCTCTCTCTCTCTCTCTCTCTCTCCCTCCTTCAATTGATTCTGTTGAGCATAAATAGTTTTTAAATAAAAAAACTCCATCCAAGATGGCAGGAGTTCATGGTAAGCCCACCCCCCCACATTTTTTTTTATCAGTGGAAAGAACACAAGGGTAAGAATTTAGGAGACCTGGCTTCTCCTAGCCAGGGGTTTTAAATCTTTTTTGTGCCATGGACCTTTTTGACAGCCTGATAAAGAAAGAGGATTCCCTTCTTAGAACAATGCTTTAAATACATAAAATCAAATATACAGAATTAAAAAGGGAGCCAAGTGTATTGAGATATAGTTATCAAAACATTAAAAAACAAATTTATGATATAATAATATATGTTCTTCTCAATGCATTAAAATACAAGATCTAGCTGCAGGTCTCATAACTACTATAATTTAGCATTAGCAAGAGCATATGTGATATTTTTGAGAAATCTGTAACCAGTGAATGTTACATGAAAATATCTGTAATTGCCATTAGTGACAGAGTCAGATATGGTAATACTGCTCTGGTCTGTTGTTTTCCTTCATAAGTGAAGGAAATGATAGATTATAGTTAGGGGCACTGAAAATGAAGATGTAAAAAAATTTCCCATCCAGTATCACAGAGCCCTGTTTGAATTTCCCAGGCTGAGAACTCATGCTCTAAGCTAGCAGTGAGACATTGAATCATATTATTCCCTCTTTCAGAGTCTCAATCTCTCTATCTGTGAAATGAGGACTTAGCTATGGCACATGTGTATCGACTTAGTGTCGACTGTAATTGATTAATAGTGACTTGGTGAGGCATGTTGAAAACGTTACTGAGATCACCTCTGAGATCCACTGGGAAGGATGCCGTGAGTACTGGGTGATGTCTGCCACAGGCACGAGATGGAAGAGAGGGGAAGAGTATGTGTGGCACAGACTGCCATCCCTGGACTAGAAGGAACCTATGGTCCCTTCCAGCTCTGATATTCTAATCAGCCTGAAATTAACTATTCTGATCTGTCTCTAATGAAAAATATCTCCTGTCCAACAAAAATAACAACATCAAGGATTGTCAGTCCTTCCTGAGGGTTGTGTGTGTGTGTGTGTGTGTATGAGTGACACGGGCCCCCCTCCACCCTGCTAGACCACATCTTCCGATAGATTTTTCATGAAATGAAATTGTAAGCATTACCTCAAGTTTCAGCAATAGAATTGTTACTGGGAACAGATTGTCTAGAAAGAAAACAAGAATTAGTAAACACAGTCTTACAAATGAGCCATCTGGAGATTTATTTACATAAGAAAAGAGGGAAGCTTTGGTATTTTCATGCTGGGGTTTACTTCTACAAGTAGCCACAGGGGTGTATTTGTCATGAACGCACAGTGAGCATTTTAGCAAAGATTGCTGAAAGCATGAAAAAACAATGCTAATTTGGTTGGCTATTTGGGCAATGGGAAGGAGAAGAGAGAGAGTGGAAGAGTCTTAAAAAAAAAAAACAAAAACACCCATACTTTTTTCTTTTTCTTTTTTAAACACTCAACAAACCAATGCTTATTGAACAGGTTTTGAGTCAGGCATTTTTACTAGCTTTCCTCTCCTAGACAGAATAAAATTTAGATTTGTACAAGATCATCAATTTTTCAATGAGTTTTTAACCCCTGTTTATTTCTTTCATATAGGGAGAGGGAGGAGACATTGTAGTCATTTATACATTAACACTGTAAGTCCTTCCTCACAGATGTTGACATTTAAGTGTCAGGAGACTGGATGTATTACAAGAAAAAGGCATTGAGCTGAAAGACAGACAACCCCACACTTTTTGAATGAAATTTAGCATATGGTATTTCAAAATAGCTTCAATGCATTCACACCCTAGTTTTAAAATTACACATTATCCCCAAAGTGTCAAATGAGAATTATTTTCCCATAACAAGGTCAAATTTGGAGGCATTGAACAATCCTGCAAATGAAGAAGGACTGCAGAAGAATGCTAGGGGATCAAACCCTTGACACAATTTGACTCGCGGAGGGAAGAGTGATCCTTGACCCCAGAGAGCCCCCTGGGTGTCAGCCCAGATCTGCAGAGCCACTTAGCCCCCTCCTCTTGCTTGTCCCTTTCCCACTGTTCCCTCAGGAAGTGCACATTGAAATAGTCCTCTCTTCCTAGGAGACCAGCCATAGAACCTCTCCTCCTATCCACCCAGGAGAGTTTGTCCTTGCAGGGTGGACACCATAGAATAGGTAAGAGATGGGTGGGGAGGAGCCCATGGGTGATGCACTTACTAAGCCCTCAATTCCCCGCTGTTGGATGACACAAAAGAGGTCCAGGTTGCATTGCTTGCTACACCTGCAAAGTGATAGTCTGGATAAAAATAGTCCCACCGTGTCTGGACAAGCACTGTTTGGCCAACAAAATACAAATTAATAAGACAACAGTTGGACTGACTTTATAGAAAGATAGCTTTGTGCTCCCGGACTGGGCTGGGTTGTAAAGTCTCTTACGTGTTTGCTCTGGATTGTGTAGCTCAGGGCAGCAGTTCTTTATAGGGGCAAGAAGAGACAAGACTGAAAGGGCTGAGCAAGTCTGCTGCCCCAGGGCTCCTGCAGTCAGAAACAGCTGCAAGGAGGATGGGAAGTGAAGCTTGAAGAATGAACACAGCTGGAAGGCACCCAGCAATTCAGAGCCATCAGCATGGAAGGTAATTACCTGCCGACAAGTCTCTGATGTATACCTGCATGAGTGTGTGTGTGTGTGTGTGTGTGTGTGTGTGTGTGTGTGTGTGTCTTTACCGGCAACTTGGGGGCATATTCCATACTCCATACCTGGGCAAGAGGGGGAAAGGCTCATAAATAAATATCCAGAACGCTTGTATTGTAAGCAAATCTGCAATTAAGCTTGAAAATGTGGAAGATGTAAGGAAAAACAAAATTTGAAATGTAGGAAGGTTCTGGAAGAGGCAGAACCAGAGCAGTGCTTTGGGCCAGTGTCTGGCTTGGAGATGTTTCAGAATGGGTTATGAAGGAGTGTATGATCAATTGACCAACTTGACTGAAGGGAATTATAAGAAGAAAAACAGCTAGTATGGATGGCAAACACTTGGCCTGGCTCTGGGGCTAAGACTCTTCATGAGCCATCTTGCTGTAGGTACTCCTTGTGGATCCATTTCCCAGAAGAGCATCCTGAAGCTGAGAGAGGGTAGGTAAGTGGCCCAAAACTATACAGCTAGTGGGAGGTAGGGCTGGGATTTAAACCTACATAGTCTGACCCCCAAAGCTGCCTTCTTAGCTCTTACTTAAGCAAAGGTGACCTTGACCTTATGGAAGTGACAAACAGGAGGCCATGTGAAGTGGGAGGAGCATTGGAGTAGGACAAGACCCCAGCTTATGAACCTAAGACCCTTCAAAATATTGGGCAAAGTCATCATTACTTTGGTATGTTCTTCCTGATGTCATCCTCATTACAACCATTCTATCATCACCATTATATGGAATAGGATGATAATGTTGTAGCATATTGGATTTTGTTTTTCAGACTCTTAAAGGGATATTTACAGGGCTCTGAAAGTGACCTCAGACAATAGTGAAATTGGGTAGTCTTCCAGTTCAGTGGTTCCAAACATGAAGGAACTACACGTGATGTGTAAAAGTTGTGCAGGCTGTACTTGTATATTTAGTATCCAGTGTTGATGAAATGCATAATGTCAAAAACTAATCTAAATTTAGAAATGCTTTTAAATGAATTTGTTCATTATTGTTATGACACCATCTACACATATTTGAAAACTGTCATATGTACATGGAGGAGACAAGATTACTTAGAACACAGACCAGGCTTCCTGGGCAAGCATGGTTAGGAAGGTATGTTTCCATCCTAAAATGAGAGAGGAACGGGTACTTTTCAAGTAGCACAAAGGTGTTTGTCTTCTTAGCACCAAATGGACCTCTTGACTTTCTGTGCAATCTAACATGATACCATGAATCCCATATGATTTGTTCAAGAATGAAAGTTGAGCTTGGGGAAAGAGTGGTCTAATTTGACCATTAAGGATGTCAGGCTAAGAGTCTGACTCTCAGGTGAAGCAATGGATATGACTTGTTCCAGCAAAGTTCATTCCAGAACACATGACTTCAGAGTCAGGCAAGGGAAGATGTAAGTTCAGGACCCATTTTCCACTTCCAATTCCTATTATCAAGAGCCTCCTCTGGTTCCTTGATGATAGCAGTTGGGGGAAATGTGATCTATGGAAAAATGAAGCCTGCAGCTCTACTGATGGGGTGCATAGATGTTTCTCCCCCAGCCTCCCATTTCCAAAGGCAGGTTCTGCTTTCCAAAGGTTCTGCTTCATTCACTCTTGCTTTTTCAGTCCTGGTGCCAGGAGCAGCAAATTCCACAGGCACTCGGTAGGGTTTTATCTGATTGTCCCTGCCAGGGACCGACAGTGTAACTCATTGCTGACGGAAAGGAGAGGTAACGTAATACTGATACTATGCTACTTTTCCATGGAGGCCCATAAGTAAGAATCATGCTTGTTATCCATTCATCTTTTTCCCTTTCTGAAGTTTGCAAAATGTAACCAACCAGAACAAATCTGTGTCCCCTGTCATCATTCTAGAACTCACGGTGTTGGAATTTTCTAACATTCCTGGTATTTTCAACTTGAGTGCCAAATGATCTCTTAGAAATGAATGATCTCTTCAATCTGCAGATACAGAGACAGGAGACGTTATGTCTTCCTCTGTCTTGACACATAAATACCTACCCAGAGAGGACAAAAGTTTTAGTGGTTTCCTCTCACTTCTGCCATTATATGAACTTGAATGAGATTGCATTACGAGCAGCAATTCTGTCTTCCATTGCGAGGACAATATTATATATTTGGCTAAGTTTTTGGAGAGAGTGCAAGTGGTAAGGATTCAACAGTTATTGTGAGGAGAATCTAGTAGGCTTACAGTTTCAACTTGTATTGGGGCTCAACTTTTGGAAGACAGCCTACAAAAATAGCAATTCACAGGAAAAAAAAAAAGCAGGTCCTGAGGCATTTGGTCGGGGCAGACATTAGTTCTATTTAGGGCTTAAACCAGCCCACAGTTAATTGTAGGTCTCTTGCACTAGCTTGTAGGAGCAGTAAAAGCATGTAATTCAAGCTAATCTGATGGGCAAATGAACTGGGTGCTTGGTGCCAAGTGAGACCGTGAAACAAAAGGACACATGTGTTTTCAGGAAAAAAAAACTCCAACGCAACATAGTTTCAACTGTTGCACACATGAAACCCTGGAGAATTCTTTGGAAGTTTTGTCATATTAGAAAAGGACCTTGGGGGTACAGCGATGAACCTCTGGAGCCCAGAGCTCTCAGTTACCTGGGCAGTGAAGGATGTGGCCTGGAATAATTGGGGGGAAGCTTTCAGAGAAGGTTTATTTCTATTGATCGTCAAAGCTTTCTTTATAAAGTGCCTCTGTCTGATCGGTCTTTGCATTCATTTTCCTTGACTGTGCATTAGAATCAACCCAGGTCCCATCCCTCTTAGTTCTGATTTAATTGATCTGGGGTGGGGCTCAGGAAGCATTGCTTTCTAAAAGTCTCCCCAGAGGGTTTGCAATGTGATGATGACAGTTAGGATTCAGAACCCCTGATCTAGCAGCAGATATGGTTTAAAGAGGGTGAGCTAGTGGTTGAGGTGAATGGCCTTACTTTTAGCTACCTGCAAGGGAAGTGACGCCCAGGCAACCATGAGGTTGTAAATGAGTATATGACACTTTGCAATCATGCCATCTTGTCCACGTTGTGGGATTTGTGTTCCTGGGGAGTTAATGCACAGGTGATTTTTCTAATGTCATTTGTCCAGAGACTGACTTCCTTAAGCAGAAATGTAATGTGACCCTGTATCAGACCAGCTCTAATGTGCTACCTGCCAGAGCAAGTCCTCCAAGGAGATGGCCCTGACCTTCTTCCTTTGATCCTGAGTCTCAAATCAGGCTTTAGTACATCCTTTCCCTGTCAGGGCTGCCCTCCTGGGGTCCAAGGTGTGAGTATCTGTTGGTAAGTTGCCTTTAGGGTAGTAAAACAATCAGGCAGTTTAATCACTTAAGTCAGAAATTATCCATTTCAGCAAAAATGTGTTAAGCCAGTAGTTTAAAAAATATGTTAAAACAGTAGTCAGTGTGCTTTGAATACATTTTGCTAACTTAAACCAATTATGTAAAAGCTGTGCTAAAATCAGGCCTTTAGTTTTTACCATTAAACGAAAAACTTGAGAAGGCAAAAAAAATTTAATACCAAAAATGTATAATTTGGACTGAACTACAGGATTAGAATCCTCAAAAATTGGAGGCAGAAAGTTAAATAGTAACTCAAACATAATCTATTACATGGCTTGAAAATGAGATTTTTTAAAAAAACATACTACTGATTAATAGGGTTCATCAGAAAGGACACTAAAAAGAGAAGGCAGTCTTGTCTGTTGCAGACTAAATATTAACCCCACATTAGAGAAACAATGGGTATATTGTTTTTATACTCTAGATGTTTATATATATACTCCAGAGTATAAAACAATGGGCATATTGTTCTATCCTCTAGATGTTATAAGTGGAAATTGAAGTAATTACTATGACTTCATATTGAATTAGCAAGTCAACATAAAAATTGTCAATGTAAAAATTGTGATCTCACTGGAGGGCATAACAAGCAACATGATCCATGCCCTCAGGTGTGCAGTTAAGGTTCTTAGATCAGGTAAACAAGGTATGGGAAGGTGGATGGCAAAAACAACTTCTTAACAAACATTTAAAATAGGAACAAAACATTCATATACAGATAGGAGCTTGTGAGTTGGTAACTTCGGTAATTTTGCTAGTATTTTAATTTACATGAATTTCCCAGAGGGATCTGAACAAAAGGACTGAGAGGGCTCCATCCCAGGGTCCAAGAATAGTTCATTCCTCCCTGCCTCAATATATATACTCGGAACACCTACTCTGTGCCAGGTGACACCAACAAGGAACATTTATGGAAGTAGGACTCTATATTAGTCAGGGACCTCCAGAGAAACAGAGCCAATAAGACTTGTTTATTTGTCTCCCTCTCCATCTCTATATCTGTCTCCGTCTCCGTCTTCATCTCCCTCTGTGTCTCCATCTCCGTCTCCAGAGAAACACAGCCAATAAGACTTGTTTATCTGTCTCCATCTCCATCTCTATATCTGTCTTCATCTCCGTCTCCATCTCCATCTCTGTCTCCATCTCCATCACCATCTCTGTCTCCATCTCCATCTCCATCTCCGTCTCTGTCTCCATCTCCACCTCCATCTCCGTCTCCGTCTCCATCTCTGTCTCCGTCTCTGTCTCCATCTCCATCTCCATCTCCATCTCTGTCTCCGTCTCTGTCTCCATCTCCGTCTCCATCTCCATCTCTGTCTCCATCTCCATCTCCGTCACCATCTCTGTCTCCATCTCCATCTCTATCTCCGTCTCTGTCTCCATCTCCATCTCTGTCTCCGTCTCCATCTCCGTCTCCATCTCCATCTTTGTCTCCATCTCCATCTCCGTCTCCGTCTCCGTCTCTGTCTCCATCTCCATCTTTGTCTCCATCTCCATCTCCGTCTCCGTCTCCATCTCCATCTCCATCTCTGTCTCCATCTCCGTCTCCATCTCCATCTCTGTCTCCATCTCCATCTCCATCACCATCTCTGTCTCCATCTCCGTCTCCATCACCATCTCTGTCTCCATCTCCATCTCCGTCTCTGTCTCCATCTCCATCTCCGTCTCTGTCTCCATCTCCATCTCCGTCTCCGTCTCCATCTCCATCTTTGTCTCCATCTCCATCTCCGTCTCTGTCTCCATCTCCGTCTCCGTCTCTGTCTCCATCTCCGTCTCCATCTCCATCTCTGTCTCCATCTCCATCTCCATCACCATCTCTGTCTCCATCTCCATCTCCATCTCCGTCTCTGTCTCCATCTCCATCTCCGTCTCTGTCTCCATCTCCATCTCCATCTCCGTCTCCGTCTCCATCTCCGTCTCCATCTCCATCTTTGTCTCCATCTCCATCTCCGTCTCCATCTCTGTCTCCATCTCCATCTTTGTCTCCATCTCCATCTCCGTCTCCGTCTCCATCTCCGTCTCCGTCTCTGTCTCCATCTCCGTCTCCATCTCCGTCTCTGTCTCCATCTCCATCTCCATCTCTGTCTCCGTCTCCATCTCCATCTTTGTCTCCATCTCCATCTCCGTCTCCGTCTCCGTCTCCATCTCCGTCTCCGTCTCCGTCTCCATCTCCATCTCCATCTCCATCTCCATATCTGTCTCCATCTCCATCTCCATCTCCATCTCTCACTAGATTTCCGTTCTGTCCCTTGGGAGGAAATTGTATATGAGAAAGATCAGCCCCTTTTTTTTGTTAATCATACAAATGTTTAACAGAACATTTAACACCTGATTGGATGAGGTCCACCCACATCATGGAGGGTAGTCTGCTTTATTCAAAGTCTAAAGATTTAAGTGTTAATCTCACCTAAAAAATACTTCACAGAAATATCTAGAATAATGTTTCACCAAATATCTGGGTATTATGGTCTAGACAAGTTGACACATCAGATTAACCATCGCAGAGAGACTCCTTGTTGTGTGTAGGATAAAAGAGTCAGGATTCTGAGTGGTGGGCTCCTTGGTCCACCTTGCTGGTCCATGCATACCCCTCTCTGTCATTCCCAGGGAACATTTGATGATGCTCCCTGAGGGCCCGTCAGCTTGGTGGATGGGTGTTACCAGATGAGGCTCAGTAGGCAAGGAAGGGGGCTGATCTTTCTCACAATTTCTTCCCAAGAGATAGAATGGAAATCTAATGAGAAAAAATTAGCAGAACAAGTGTGGGGTTCAGAAAGCAGGAGGAGCCTCTTTTGTTACTTCTTTGTCCATCAAATTATTCTCATCACTCTTATGCAATCACATTTTGACTCTCAGCTAGAACAGTGTTTTCTTCCCCGCATTTGACTAGTGGTGTCTGGTGGTCATTATTTTAACATAAATAGGGACAAGTTAAAGTGTAGCTGGTGATGCAAGTTGATTAAAGGAATTGTTTCTCATAACATTTGTATGATTGAACTTAATTTTTCTAATCTTTTCTAGATGATAGCATTTGAAAATTTGGGAACATGGAGAAAAAATAAGTGTTCCCACCATAATAGCACAATGATTTATACTTTTGTGTGGTCACTTTGAGTCCTTTTTCAGATACATACATTTGCTTGCATGATTATTATAGAGTCCATATATTTTTATTCTTTCCCCATTAACCTTTTATCATAAGTACATTTCCATGTCTTTTATAATTAGTCTTTATGGAGTCATAACATTTCATCAAAGTGATGTAGCATAATTTAATTAACCAACCCTTATTGTTGCTTATCGAAGCTGCCTCAAGTCTTTTGCCATTACAAATCATGTTGCAGTGGTTTGCATTTCTTTAGGATAAATTCCTACAAACAGGATCCTGAGCCAAAGGACATGAACATTTTATGGCACTTAACGCATACTGCTTTTGTTGGATTTGATTGGATTGTGTGGATTTTTCTAAGTCTTTTTGTTTGTTTCTTATTTCTTTGGTAATGACCTTATATTACCACCTCTGGTTTCCAACAACAGATGGCCATCCCAACTTCCTGATTCCTTCAGTGATATCTTTCTGACAAAAATAGCCTTTGAGGCTAAAAATGTCCATACCTAGTCCTAGCTTGAGAGAGATTTATAGCTTGGAAAATCTGAGTAGAATCTCTGCAGTCATTTTTCAACCAAGAGTGGAAAAAAACTACATTTCACACTTAAAAGCAATTTGGAATTTATTTTTGGTTCTTTGATAATTCAGGGAGATTTGGAAATGCTTCACATCTTATTGCTTCTCGGCATAATGGAAGACGAGCCCCAGGTTGAGAAGTTTAAGGAATAGTAGTTAGAATTTGGAGCAGACATTTTAGAAGACAGAAGTTAATGGTGCTATTATGTCTTTAAAAAGAGTTTATTTTTATTTTGTGTTGCAATCTTTGGAGCTTCATGTTAAACACCAATGTTAGTTCTACTTTCTTTGGTGTAGTCTGGGAAATAAGATTCAGGCCTCATTTTAATACAAGGAAGTCATGTATTTAAAGAAGTCAATTTAAAAATTGATGTTAGGCATGGTGCTAAACTTAAGTATGAGGAGTAAATTACTTGTATTGTGGGAAAATTCTTTATACTTGAACCCATATGTTTTTTCATGTCTCATATAAATGGAATCATACACGAGGTGGCCTTTTGTGACTGGCTTTTTTCATTTAGCCCAGTGTTTCTGAGGCTCACGCACATTGTAGCATGTATCAGATCTTTGTTCCTTTTTATAGCTGAATTATATAGATATGCCACACTTTATTTATCCACCCATCAGTGGATGAACTGCTTCCACTTTTCAGTTATTATGAATCATGCTGCTATCAATATTCATATACAAGTCTTGGGTGGATATGTGTTTTCATTTCTCTGGGATACATACCTAGAGGTGGAATTGCTGTGCCCAATGGTAAGTCCATGTTATCTCTTCAAGAAACTGCCCATATGTTTTGTGGCTCACACATGGAAATGAACAGGGTCATGTGTAGGTCTGTTTGTGTCAGTTTGGGTGAAGGGAATGACCCAGGTTGAGGGTAAAAAAGTAAAGTGGTAGAGGAGTGCCTCAGACCAAGGAAATTTTAACGAGGGTGGTTTTCCATAATAAAGTGTTCATTCAGAACAATCTCTTCAGTTTTTTAAGCATATTTACTTGTGTCATAGTGAAGTTGTAGTAGGATATTAGTGGTCTGAAAGTTTTTCTGTGATCCATGTATGAAGCTTCCTATAATTTTAAATGCCTCATTTACTTTTTAGGAATTAGCTTTTGCATTGGAAAGCAAATACCACCCCTATCCCCTCCTCAAGCTTTTCTCAATGAATATCCTGTTGGGGCCTTCTAATAAAAACAATCTCTGGGCCTGCCTTCTGTTAAATACACTAATGTTGATTCCTTGAGACCCAGTGAGGGAAACCAACAGTTCACCAAATGTTTGAACTCTCCCTGAATTCTGCTGTGTATGTGAAGATGATAATAAAATTCGTTAATTTTACGCAAAATCCCTTTAATAACACAGGAGACAGTGTTTGGGGAACATTTCTGAAATTGACATTTAATAAATTTAAGAAGATGTACTATAAGTATGTTAATGTTCCTATCAGATGCTTAATTTTTTACTTTTAAAGAGCTGAATATGAATACCTTAGGAATTTGATATTAGCCTCGGTATTAAACCCAAGATGGTAAATTCACATGAACATTGGCCATGAGGATACCTTTTCCACTTCTTTAGTAGAAAGATGATATTTGTGTAATTATAGTCCTAGGTGGCATTAACTACAGAATTGAAGGTTTGGCTTCCTTCTGGCAAACAAACCTCAGTTTTTGACTTGACGCTCGTACTGCTTGCTTGTATAATCACGCTACATGTGAAGGGTGGAAATTAGGGTGTAGGATTGCTGATTTATATTCCATGAACTGAGTTTTCCTTGTGCCAGCCCAGAAAAATCTTAGCATTGCTGAAGTGTCCAGTTTTCTTGTGGCTTCTCCAGGCCCTGTAAGTGATCCAGGAGAGGCAGATCTTGGTACATTCCAGCATGAGGTCTAATTATGGATGTAATGATTGGTGAACACTTAAAGCAAAAGCCTAAACACTAAACCTGGACCTTCTTGTTTTAAAATTAAAAGGTCAGTAACCCAGTGTCAACAGTTTTAGACAGCTTGGGTTATACCTCTAAGAAATAATCGAAGTCAGCAAGAAAAAACAAACCCAGACCATTCTGTTGCTTATAAGTGAAGGAATCCAGTTGTCTTACGTGTTGTAACTGACACGATTTGACATGCTCATATTTTTTTTAAGTCTTTGGGTTTTGAATAATTGCTTCTTGTAGAAAGCCTATATTTTCTGTACTCTGTGGTTGCCAAGCTGTACTTGACTTTTAAAAGAGAGTCAAAGGAATGTATCCTTGTGAGAAATTGCTGCTTTGTGTACAAATGAGAGGTTTCATGATCTTTGAAGCTACAAAGGCCAAATCTGGCTTAGAAACCCCATCACCAGGCTGCATTTTATATTCTTCATTGCTTTACTAAACTGAACTGTCCTTTTGTTGGAAGTGAAAAAAAAAAAAGATGTAGTGAAGAGTTGGGGTTTAGATAAATGATTTTTCCCACCTGGCCCCGAAAGCAGAAAGTTCTCCTTGACCACTGCAGTCCAGAAGTCAGGCAGAATGGCAAGCAGCTCCTGCCCTAGACCCATGGTTCTCAACTTGGGAAGATTTTGTCCCCCAGGAGCCATGAGGCTATGTCTGGAGAGATTTTGGGTTGT
The DNA here is from genome assembly GCF_025265405.1 of Mesoplodon densirostris. Classification (NCBI taxonomy): domain Eukaryota; kingdom Metazoa; phylum Chordata; class Mammalia; order Artiodactyla; family Ziphiidae; genus Mesoplodon; species Mesoplodon densirostris. The sequence goes on from NC_082661.1 coordinate 10,702,538, forward strand.
CCTAACTGGAGGGGAGTGGTGATTCTGCCATTTAGTGGGGAGAGACCAGAGATGCTGCTAAGCATCCCACACTGTACAGGACAGCCCCCCACTACCAAGAATTATTCAGGTGGAGAGATGCTGACTTGGAGAGGTTACTGTTAGGTCCAGGTGTGAAGTTTCCTGTTCTACTCTTCACAGAGGAACGGAGAACAGAAAAGAAGATCCAGTGTCTTTTTTCCAATAAAATGTTCGCTTTTCTTTGGCACTTCATTTCTCGGGGCTGCTCTTAAAGAGAGCGCTAGGATAAGAAATGTGAAGCCAGCTCCCCACGTGCAGAAGTGCCGTGGAGCCAAAGGACACGCAGGCACACCGCTGGTGTCACGTGACTCCAGCCCTCTCCCTCCACTGCTCAGCGAGCAGGATCCTACAGGCCTGGACTTAATTTCTTCCTTTGTTTGTCAAATTTTTCATAAAACGCTTTTGCCTCAGGTTAACATTCTTCTTCTTTGTTGAAAAAAAAATGGGTTTTTTGGTGAGGAATTATCCTTTAAGCCTTCACCTTTCTTGGAAGGGAAACACAACACTTTGACAAACAGATTATAAAGTCATCCAAAGTCACCGTAACCTCTAGTCTGTTTGGAACTTGGCTGACATGTGAGTGTTTCTATTTGCCTTAGCCCTGTCTACAGGGAAGCACAACCGCTTTCACCAGTTTTCTAGAGTCAAAATGTCCAAGCATTCAGGGGGCCAATTGTGGTTTGTGAAGAAATGTGTAACCCCGGTTGGCCTCCTCCCCAGTTTCTGAGCCCTGATCCCACTGCTGATTCTTGGGGTTACTCCAGGCAGGAGAAAAGTGAGTGAAACTCATTCATACTAAGATGTTCACGTTCTTGCTGACTTCGCTCCTTCACTTTTTAACAAAAGGCTTAGAGAGAATGACACAAGCTAAAAGGGTGATTGTCCGCCATGGTTGTTTCAGAAGTTGTTGTTGGTGGTGGTGGTTGGGTGGCGGGGAGACGTCCTGGGACCTGGAAGCCTTCTGCATCTCCTTAACATCCCCCAGATCAGGCCAACCTACTTAGCATTGACTTTATCAGCAAATATTTACCGTGCTACCCAGTGCCAATCACTGTGAAAAATGGGAAAGTGAATTAAATGTGTTCTCTGCCATGTGCTTTGTTAGGATTACCTTATTTAATTTTCAAAAAAATCCTATGAATAGAGAACTTTTATTATTTTTGTTTTGCAGATGAGGAAACTGAGGCTTAAGAAATTAATCTGTCGAAGGTTATAGAACTTCTAAGTATCTAATCTGGATTTGAACTCAGGCTGACACCTTTGTATTTTCTAGATTCTGCCCTAGAGTAGGAGCTCAACATATGACCCCTGTGCTGAAATTTTGTCCACACACCAAGTGAAAGTGTATATGTGAATTTAACTTATAATTTCAACTACATATGCTGAGCATTTGAAACTAATGATCAAATCTCAGGGATCTACAGAGGGTGTTAGATGGCCAAGGAGACTCTGTCCTTCTCCTGCCTGTCCAGAGGTGTGTCTTGGAAGTGAAACCATCTTGCTCAATGAGTGATTCTGATCCTTAAGGATAATTTTTCATCTTGGACCCTGAATTCCAACCATCTACTTTACCACAGTTCTCAACTAAAGAATTAGGGACCTAGTTTGCGTCAATACTGGAAGAAATCCTGGTTGGGTTGCCCTTCTGAAGACATGGCCCGCCTGCCTCCAGTAGACACAAAGATGCTTCAGAGCTGTGCTGTCTAGGACTTTAGTTGGCTACTGGGCACTCGAAATGTGGCTAGTCTGAGTTAAGATGTGCCGTAGGTATAAAGTACACACTGGATTTTGAGAACTTAGTACCACCCCCAAAAAAGTAAAATATCTCATTAGTAATTTGTAATGTTGGTTACATGGTGAAATAATATTTTGGATACATTAGGTTAAATGAAATATATTATGAAAATAAATTTGACCTGTTTCTTTTTACACTTTTAATGGGCAAACAGAAAATTTTTAATTACATATGTGACTCTCATCATATTTCTGTTGGACAGTGGTGGGCAAGTTAGTGAGTTTTCAAGGAAAATATGACTGTATGTGTTAATTTTCAAGCCTAACTTCCCTCACCAATCCCAAATGAAAATTTAGCTGTATTATAATTTTCAAACTAATCCTGCAGAGCTGGTGTTGTTGCATTTTTATAAATGAAAAATTCAGTGTTTTGGTGAGATTAGATTATTAAGGCAACTCCTTGCCACTGGCATTGGTCATGCTGGGAGTTGACTTCATGTCTGTTTGAATTCAGTCCTGGTCTCCTTCCTTTATAGTTTGTGAGAAAAAAACCTAGAGTAAAAGGGGAGGAAATGTGGTCACCAGCTTCCTGATAGTTTTCTTATCACTGCTACTTACTTAAATGCAGAAGGTGTACCAATTCTAGTGAACTGAGGGTTTCAGTTAGTTGATTTTCAGTTAATCCAGATTTCATGAAATATTTCCATTTTTATTTCTTCATAAAAGTTAGGGGGCATACAAGAAATGGCAGCTTTAAAGATGACAACTTTTCCCCCTGTTTTATTGAGATATAATTGACATATAACATTGTATTAGTTTTAAGTGTATAACATAATGCTTTGATGTACATGTATATTGTGGAATGATTATCACAAAACATTTAGTTAGCATCTATCACCTCAGGTAGTTACAAATTTTTTTCCTGTGTTAAGAACTTTTCAGATCCACTGTCTTAGCAACTTTCAAATATACAATATGGTACTGTGAATTATAGTGACCATGCTGTATATTACATGTATATTACAACCTCTTATGTTTTATTGTAGAACGAGCTTATGTCTGCAGTTCATCACCTGTGTATTCTTTAGTCTCCGTCAGAGAGGACTCTGTTTGGGGGACTCTGCACCAATTTTGGTTTTGTTCCATGAGCGTCTAGAAGTTAAGAGGGCTTTTCAGCTGACTTTGTCACAGTCCCCTGCTGTACCTGCCTAAAGTGTGTGTCTACACAGCACAAAGTACAGCTGAGGCTTGGCAGCTATTCACTTTCTATGGTATAGACCAAGTGGGTGGCCCTTGTTTATTTGCTGTTTTTAATCTCCAGCTAAATGTGAATAGAAACTAGCTTTTTTGTTCTATAATATTTCGGACAGGGATTTTTTTTTAACATCTTTATTAGAGTGTAATTGCTTTACAATGGTGTGTTAGTTTCTGCTTTATAACAAAGTGAATCACCTATATGTATACATATATCCCATATGCCCTCCCTCTTCCTTCTCCCTCCCACCCTCCCTATCCCACCCCTCTAGGTGGTCACAAAGCACCAAGCTGATCTCTCTGTGCTATGCGGCTACTTCCCACTAGCTATCTATTTTACATTTGTGTCCATGCCACTCTCTCACTTTGTCCCAGCTTACCCTTCCCCCTCCCCATGTCCTCAAGTCCATTATCTACAGCTGCGTTTTTATTCCTATCCTGCCCCTGGGTTCTTCAGAACCATATTTTGTTTTTAGATTCCATATATATGTGTTAGCATACGGTATTTGTTTCTCTTTCTGACTTACTTCACTCTGTATGACAGACTCTAGGTCCATCCACCTCACTACAAATAACTCAATTTCATTTCTTTTTATGGCTGAGTAATACTCCATTGTGTATATGTGCCACATCTTCTTTATCCATTCATCCATCGATGGACACTTCGGTTGCTTCCATGTCCTGGCCATTGTAAACAGTGCTGCAGTGAACACTGCGGTACATGACTCTTTTGGAGTTATGGTTTTCTCAGGGTATATGCCCAGTAGTGGGATTGCTGGGTCGTATGGTAGTTCTATTTTTGGTTTTGTAAGGAACCTCCATACTGTTCTCCATAGTGGCTGTATCAATTTACATTCCCAACAACAGTGCAAGGAAGTTCCCTTTTCTCCACACCTCTTCTCCAGTATTTATTGTTTGTAGAGTTTTTGATGATGGCCATTCTGACCGGTGTGAGGTGATACCTCATTGTGGTTTTGATTTGCATTTCTCTAATGATTAGTGATGTTGAGCATCCTTTCATGTGTTTGTTGGCCATCTGTATATCTTCTTTGCAGAAATGTCTATTTAGATCTTCTGTCCAGTTTTGGATTGGGGTGTTTTGTGTTTTTTTTTGATATTGAGCTGCATGTACTGCTTGTATATTTTAGAGATTAATCCTTTGTCAGTTGCTTTGTTTGCAAATATTTTCTCCCATTCTGAGGGTTGTCTTTTCATCTTGTTTATGGTTTCCTTTGCTGTGCAAAAGCTTTTAAGTTTCATTAAGTCCCATCTGTTTATTTCTGGTTTTCTTTCCATTTCTCTAGGAAGTGGGTCAAAAAGGATCTTGCTGTGATTTTTATCGAAGAGTGTTCTTCGTATGTTTTCCTCTAAGAGTTTGATAGTGTCTGGCCTTACATTTTGGTCTTTAATCCATTTTGAGTTTATTTTTAAATATGGTGTTAGGAAGTGTTCTGATTTCATTCTTTTACATGTAGCTGTCCAGTTTTCCCAGCACCACTTATTGAAGAGGCTGTCTTTTCTCCATTGTATATTCTTGCCTCCTTTATCAAAGACAAGGTGACCATATATGCATGGGTTTATCTCTGGGCTTTCTATCCTGTTCCTTTGATCTTTATTTCTGTTTTTGTGCCAGTACTATACTGTCTTGATTACCGTAGCTTTGTAGTATAGTCTGAAGTCAGGGCACCTGATTCCTCCAGTGGACTGGGATCTTGACTATCCACTGGAAGATACCCCCTCAGCAGCCCCTCTGTCAATGCTCAGTCTATTTTCTTGTTGTCCACTGCTCCAGCTAAACATCATGTTCTCTACCCAAGCTATCAAAGCATGGAGGCAGGAGAGCCAAGGACTTCTCCTTCCTTCAGGTTAGGCATGAGTTTGACTTTAGAACAATCAAAATTAAAGTCTGGAGAACATGTTTGAGTGTGAGTCGCTCAATTCTCAGTGTAATAGATGAGAGAAGGCCATGGAAGTGGCTGGTGGCAGATGGGGGACCAGATCCCAGGGTTTACTGCTTTCTACACTGCCCATGTCAGTGCCATTTGCAAAGCAGGTGGTGTCGGGTTGGCCAGCATAAGCTGGGGCTGAACTCTAGGGGTAATGCCCTTATCTTAGCATCCATGTCTGCAGTGATGCAAGGGAAATCATGCTCGTCCCCCCCTTGCATATGTCACTTAGCTACAAGTGGCTAATGACAGATGATTGAATAAGAAAGAGTGAAAATAAAGTCCTGACTGACCTCTTCAGCCCCAGATTGACATCTTCAGCCAATTGACATTCCTATCTAAAGGTCTAGTGACAAGGGAAGCACTTAACATGTGCCAGATATGGCTTTGAATGTTTGATATGCATGAACTTATTTAATTCTCACAATGACCCCATGAAGTATGTGCATCATTATCCCCATTTTATAGATGGGGAAACTGAGGCACAGAGGAATGAAGAAAATTGCCCAAAGTGACACAGGTAAGTATCAAAGCCAGCATTATGAGTGTAGGCAGAGGCTGGTTTTAGAATCTTTGTTTTAACCACTACACTGTGCTGTCCAGTCCGAGAAACCCTCAAATATATTGGCCCAAACTGAACACTTGTCTGCACCCTCCACCAGCCCCTCCCTTTGCTGCCTCATTTCTCTAAATGGCTTCGTCACTCTCCTTGCCAGGGAGACACAAGGGGCTGAGGCTAAAACCTCCTGCTACCTACATGTACTCAAAACATTGTCAGGTCTTGTAAATGTTACCCCCCTCAGAGTTTTTCAATTTCTTCTGTTCCTTTCCATCACATCATTGTAGCTGCCATGGAGCTCAAGTGCTGTTACAGCTTTGGATCATAGAGTATCGAGGGGGAGGGGCTTACAAGGGCATCCAGGCTCAGCCTCTTCCTTCTCTACGTAGTGATCTTGCCTCCAACCCTGTGAGAGCCTCCTGTCAGACCTGCCAACCTCCAGTCTTTCTCCAGCCCAATGCCTCCCATTCTAGGCAGAAAATTGGCTGTGTGAGGAGTGACCCACAGCGCTTATGTAAATGCAGACTGCAGGTCCCATGCCAGCCATGCAGAAGCAGAACTTCTCAGTGAAGCCTAGAGTCTCCATTTTTAACAAGTTCCCCAGGTATTCTGAAAGGCAGCTTGGTTTGGGGTCACTTCCCATTTACTCTCCGTCAGGCCATTTCTGTCCTGCGTGGACACTCTTAATAGTAGCTCTCTCTTGCCATGTAATTAACACACGCTTTGCTTACCTGCCCAGAGCCCTCTGCCTCATGGGCTGGGCAGCTTTTCCAGTGTCGTTTCGAGCTGCTACTCCACTTCTACGTTCTACTCCAGCTGCTCCAAATCATACACCTGGGGGGAGGCACAAGGAGATGGTCAACAGTTGGCACCGTTCAGCCGACAGGGGGCCTTTGCTGAGCTCAGGAGCTTCCAAGCAGAGACCTTGTGAATGAGCGTGCATGGGAGAGGGCTCCCTGGTCGGACTAAATGATGTCTGGGAGCTCTCTAGGACCCGGGAACGCTTGTGCCGAGCATAACCCCTTCTCAAGTGGTGTTTAGACGTTGGTTTTGATGACTGTCTGTGTTATTTTTGCTCACGGCCCAACTCCCTAAGTGGAAGGCAGAGTTTGTTTTACACTGCATTACTGCAAAATTGGGGTGTTACATTCACAGGCTCAGAATCTCCAAGGAGCAGCATTCCTCTCTGAGCCCTGCTCTCCACTCTGCAACCTGGACCTGTCTCTGCCCTGGACATTGGCTATTCCCAGTGACCCCCTGCCCCTGGAGGACAGAAGTGAGGCTGGTTCCTGGATACCTCCTGCAGCCCATTCTTTGGCCTCTGTTGTCATTTGTCAAAACATGGACTTCAGGACACAGCTCTGAGACACTCTCTGCAGACGGGGAGCCTGGCTTATCAGAGGGGACCCCTATTTACCTGTCCCCCCTTATACGATGTATCTTCAGAGGCAAATCAGACATAGTACCCCTCCCTCGATGTGCCCCTTTCTCTCTGTCTGGATCCCCCAAACACACAGGATACATGAAACCTGTGCATCATGTTTATTTCTTCACCTGTTTATTCATTCATTCAATTGATATCCCTGGACTGCCCAGGTATTCCAGCAGCTACAGTGACTCATGCCTCAAAGTGTTCCTAAGTGACTACGATAATTCCTCTGCCTTTTTAAACCCACGTCTGCTTCACTGAATTAAAAAACCCGTGTCTTCTTTTATCATTGGTTGATGTAAAAAACCAAACATAACTGTCGTGGCTAAAAGCAAATTAAAACAACAATAATTTTATTTGTTTTATTTTATTTGTTTTACTTATTTTTAATTAATTTTTATTGGAGTATAACAATGTTGTGTTAATTTCTGCTGCACAGCAAAGTATATATATATTCAGCTATATGTATATATATATTCCTTCTTTTTTGGATTGTCTTCCCATTTAGGTCACCAAGGAGCACTGAGTAGAGCTCCCTGTGCTATACAGTAGGTTCTCATTAGTTATCTGTCTTATACACAGTAGTATATATATGTCAATCCCAATCTCCCGATTCATCCCACCCCCTCCTTTCCCCCTTGGTAACCATACGTTTGCTCTCTACATCTGTGTCTCTATTTCTGCTTTGCAGATAAGTTCATCTGTATCATTTTTCTAGATTCCACATATAAGGGATATTATACAATATTAAAACATCGATAATTTTAGATGGCACTCCCAGCTTCTTATGAGTAGCCCCCTGCCAAGACTCCCACAAATGTGGGATGCTTCTGAGTGTGACAGCCTGGATTTGTTTCCTTCCCTCTGTGACATCCACACAACTGACTAGGAACTGTCATGGCCAAGGTGACCATGCCCTACCCAGCACATGGTAGGCACTGGTCAACGAGGATAAGGACCACTTCATTTTGTAGCCAGCCCTTCCCTATCCAGACAGATATTGGATCAACACAAAAACTCGGAATGGCTGCTCAGACCTATCCCCTCTCTAGGGGTCTTTGTTACACTCTCTTCACGGATTTGTTTCCCAACTAGACGGGAGGCCCCTTGAGGGTAGATGTTATGTCCTTCTTATCTGTCTTGCTCTCTTTCTTTCTCATGGAGCCTAGGACCATACCCTCTACTACATATGTTGAGATGATTTCAAAAACAGAAATTTAAAAATTCGTGCCAGAATGCCCCCAAGATCCGGCCCAATAGGATTTTGGCAGTTTTCCTTTAAAACTACAACTAAAAGTATACTGTGTTTTTTTTTTTTTTTTTTTTAATTTCCTTATATTCCCATTTCCTTAACAGGAAATGGGAATATAAGGAAATTAAAAAAAAAAAAAATGTCACCTGTCTCACCAAACACATGTTGCAGGAAAGGATGCAACATGTGTTTGGTGAGACAGGTTTGGCCTGTGATGCCCGTGGGCGATGGCTCTGTTGTTGTGATTTTGAATCTAGAGCCAAGACTATCTCGTTGCCCTCGGGGACCTGGCTGCTGGGAACTCACCCAGCTCCTTCAAAGGGAGAAGGGCTTTGGCTATGAAAGGAGGCAGGGTTGACCTCGCCCCCTTAGGCAGCGCTCAGGACATCCCCGTGGGGAGGCTCACCTATGACCTTGACTGTGACACCTGGCAAGACATCTGACACCTGTGTTTTATGTGGGCCATCCGTGCTCCAGGTGGCTCCCCAGGTGTGAGGTAGGGAGACAGGCTGACCAGCGAGGGCTCTGGTAACTGATGCAAGTTTCTTTGGCAATGGAGTGTCCCTTCTTGTGCATCTCATTTCTCTTTTATCACCCCAGAGCCCTGCACCAAACACTGTCTTTGGAATTTCAGGAAGACTTCACCCAGCACTCAGGGCTAAGGTTGCTTGTCTCAGTGTCTGAGACTAACAACAACTAACATTCATTATGAGAACATTCAGCATGTGGTATGCATCAGCTACTCTATTATTTAATTTAATTATAATAATCCTTTGAGACAGATATTATTGTGCCCATTGACCATGCAGCAAACTGAGGCTCAAATATTGAGCAATCCCCCTTGAGTCCTATTCCGGGTAAGCAGCTGAACTAGGATTTGAACCCATGTCAGCCTGACTCTAAAGCTCTTACTGTTCACTGGATACTTGACTACAAAACACGTTAATCCTGTAAACAGTATTGCAAGAAGAACGCTTAATCTGCTAAGGAAAGCGAAAGATTCAGCGGCATAGAAACAAAATTTATTGCTGGCCGATTGATATATTAGTTACAAGTCAGATTACATTCTCCATTAATCATTTCCTAAAGGAGCTCTCTGTGGCAGTGATGTTAGCAAAGTATGAATTATTTTAGTACTCGAGAGTTACTAAACTATTTGTCGTTAAAAATAATTACTTATTCGGACTTTCTTCTAATTCAGACTGGCAGTTTCCTGGAAGTAGACAGGGTTAGCATTTCCTATCACTTGCTAATTCATTGGGCCACAAAAGCAATCAGTTTGGCTTGCCGATATGCTTACTTAGTCCTGGCTCTGTTTATCAAATATGTTGATGGCTTTAGCTCCCACCCCACCCCCCATCAGAATTAAAGGCATCCCCTTCCAGCATGATCTCATGCACTCGTTTGCTATGCTTTTGTCTAGGAGGTGCCTGGCACAGATTAATGTGCTCAGTGTGTATTTGTTGAAGGAATGAAGCAATGTGCTCATCTGTGGCATTAATCAAACTGTGGAACAGGACGGGGCTGAAATGCATGGCTCAATATGTCTTGGGTCCCCGCCATTATCTGCACACGAGCTTTGCTACAGTCACCAATGGCTGCTTGATGGCTAAACCCAACTCTTTCTTCCCCTCCATCCTTTCTCATTGATTAAGGTTCAGGACAAAATTGTCACCTTTTTTTTCTTTTTAAACCACTCTGTCTCGTCTGTCTCAGTCTCTTTTGCTCTCTGGCTCCTCTGGCCATCCCATACATGCTAATATTCCTCCTAGCTCCACCCTCGGCCCGCTTCTCTCTCTGGGGTCTGATCCACTCACATGCCTTCTGGAACTACTTCTGGGGTGATGACTCTCAAAGCCATCTTTCTTCCAAGTTTTGGAAACACATATCCGACTACTTACTGAATGTCTTCTCCTGATTGGAAAGCTCCACGAAAAAGACAATTTCAAAATCAAGTTATCCTTTCTCTCACATCCCAAACTGGAGCCTCTGTTTGTATTTTTTAGCTTTTTAGCTTGGTGGGTGGGTGGTTATCCCTAAGCCTCCTATTCTAGAAACTTCATATTGTCCCTCTCTGCTCTCCCATCACCTTCTTGTTAGTCACTAAATCCCAGAAATGTCCCACAAAGCCAGCCCTTCATCATCCTAGATTCTGCCTCCATTCCTGCTCAGTCAAGTTCATCTTCCATGGGCTGCCAGACAAGAGCACCACGTGACAGTAGAGCAGGCCAGTAGCATTTACCAGTCTTAGACTCCTCCTGACCGAAGGCAGACAGCTGTTGACTCTGTGCATCCTCCAAGCTTGTTACTGATTTGAAGGAACTACCTCATCAAGTGTGCAGACTGACTGGTGAGAAAGTGACTTCCAGTTGGGCAGAAACAGCCCAAGACACAGAACCAGGCTGGCATCCCTGGGCTGGCCTCTCACTTTCCTTCTGTGCTGTGGTCCACAGATCAGCATCCAATAAGAAACATAGACAGAGGAGGGCCCCAGGGATGCTCACAACCTGCCGCATGGAACCTAACCCCTATGGCCAGTTGTGCAAATGGTCTTCCTGGTGTAACTTTTTCCCCTTTGGTTAAAAGTACTGTATCACCACTACTGTGTGCATGTACGTATGTGTGTGTAAATTATCGTACATCAGTATGAGTGTGTGTGTGTGTGTATGTGTGTGTGTGTGTGTGTGTGTTTTAATCAGCAAATTCATAATGAGGAAAATCTAACCCACATGGCCTGGAAGAGAGACTAGGTCAAAATAGACCAGGATTCAATCTGTTAGCAAAACCCTTGTGCTTTTAAACAGGAACCACTGAAAACAGTCACCCCTCTGCTTAAAAACCTTGGTTCCCTTGCTATTGTCTATGGGATTGAGTCTGACCCTTTGTCCTGGGGTCCAAGTCTCTAACATTGAGCCTCACCCCCCTACCTCTAGCCACCCCCCAGCCTGCCCTGCAGCCATTCCACCCCTGCAGCCACAGCTCCCCTTTGGACAGGGAATGGCTCTCAGGACTGTGTAACGTGTACACGTTTCATCCTGTCCTTTGACCACTTTGCCCACTTTTCGCACATCCTTGTTCAACTTCACTGCGATATCAGCTCTGCTATGAACATCCCCTGGTTCCTTGTCAGATAAAATGTAGGATGCCAGTTAAATTCAAATTTCAGACAAACCAGCAATAGTTTTTCAGCGTATGCTCCAAATAATTTAGTCACCGTTTATCTGAGCTTTGCAGTGAACTGGACTTTGTGTTTCCACTTGCTCCATCTGGCACCCCGACATGTGACATTCCTTCTGCCTTCATGTTCCCATAGAACGTGGTACACAGATTCCCTAGAGCTCCTCTTACAACACGATGATTTGTTATTTTGCCAACTGTCTTCCCTACCAGCACATGTATCCTTGAGGCAAGAACTATGACCATCCACTCAATAAACATTTCTCAATCATGTCCCATTTTTGAGGCACTCTGATAGGTGTGGGTTCCAAGACCAGTGAGATCAAGGCCCTGCACTAGACCAGGGATTGGTAAACTGTGGCCCTAGCCCGGATCCAACCCACTGGCTGTTCTGTAAGGAACATGGACGCTGCCACACTCACTCATTTCTGTACTGTCTGCGGCTGCTTTCACGCGACAACGGCAAAGCATGTGGCCTCTTGGCCCACAAACCTAAAATATTTACTACCTGGCCCTTGGCAGAAAAAAATTGCTGATCCCTGGTCTAGAGGATCTTACCATCTAGAGGAGAGAGACAGACATAAACAAATAAAAGCAAATTCACCTTTCATCTCTGAAGCCTTTTGTATATCAATGTGTGGTCTGGGATCACCTATCTGAGAATCACCTGGAGCCTCACCAGGTTGATCATGATTTCTGAGCTTGGAGACTCTGCCTTTTTTTTTTAATGATTCTTTTTTAAAAAATAATTAATTAGTTAATTTTTTATTTTTGGCTGCGTTGGGTCTTCGTTGTGGCATGCGGGATCTTCGTTGTGGCGCATGGGCTTCTCTCTAGTTGTGGCACATGGGTTCCAGGGTGCTTGGGCTCTGTCGTTGGTGGCAAGTGCACTCTCTAGTTGAGGTGCACAAGCTCAGTTGTTGCGGCACGTGGGCTTAGTTGCCCCGCGGCATCTGGGATCTTAGTTCCCCGACCAGGGATCGAACCTGTGTCCCCTGCATTGGAAGGCGGATTCTTTACCACTGGACCTCCAGGGAAGTCCCGACTCTGCCTTTTTAACAAGGCATTTTGGTGATTCTTTATACCGGCATCTGAGCATCGCTGCCCCGGTGCTTGCCTCCATCTCTGGTGTGTGGTCAGCCCTGATAAATGTGTGAATGAGCAGAAAGTGTCTGTTTGTTGATTGCATCTCGATTCTGTTAAGACAAGAAAAAGCTGCTGGCATTGCTTATTACGTAAATTAATAATTTCAGCCTGTACGGCTCGAAGTGAATTTAGCAACATTTACCAGCGATCCTGGCCTGGTGTGGCTGGGCTTCCTCCAGAGGAAATGCACGCACAGACCATTCTCCTCAACTGTCCTGAGCAGCATCTCGCTCACCCCAAGGGATGGTGGTTGCTGCTCGCTCTGCAGGGGAACAGAGCCTCCTGGAGCATCTTCTACCTCAGGGTCCCTTGCCTGGAGCCAACGTGGGCAGCCACCCTCACAGTCACAGAATCAAAACGGGCGAACTGGTTCCTTCCTGTCCCCGAGCTCAGAACAGGCTCTGTCTCCTCTGGGTGCCATGGGAGGGGCTGACGGAGAATAAACAAGAGTGGATTCAACCCATTAGCGTTTGGAAGGCAAATGTGTCCTAGTGGAAATAAAGTCTGTGGCTGTATGTTGAGACAGACGTTCACACTTGCTACTCCTGTTAGAGTCCTTAAGAAAATACATTCAAGATAAGAGAGCCAGCCACGGGCATTCCTGGGGCCTGCATGTTCCTGGCTTTTCAAGCTCCTGCAAGCAGCATTTGGATACAAAGGGAATAAAAGATGGAAACAATTTTCCTGGCAATTCAACCTAAATTTTCTTGTGATAGCCAAATAATTGGGGCAAATGGATTTTTAAAAAGAAAAAACTTGGATTATCTGTGCAATTAATTACTTTAATGACTCTCTTTATTTCACCTACAAAGATCCAGACTAAATGTTCCGTTGATGTGTTGGTGAGAGTGGAAGTATTTGGACCACACCTTATATGGACGGCAACGTGTAATGTAAACTGAACCAGTCCACACTTGTTTCTGCTATTTGGGTTTAGTGCAGACAAGCAAAGGAGTTTAACTGCAGTCATCCTAGGGTAATTGAAATGTCTGGGCTTCACTGGATGCTCCAGGTTTTCCTGTGATACACGTCAACTTTCCTCCTCCATTCTTTTCATTTGACACATGAAGTTATCTGTTGTAGACATGTTTATGTCAGTGATTGTTAAGACATATTTTAAGTGAAATGCCCTTGTGTGAGCAATTTGGCTTTTGGGTATTAAAGTAAATGAGAACTTCTTTCTCTGTGACAAGATTTGGATTAAAAAACAACCCCTCAAATATCACTCTACTTACAACCTTTGGATCTTTTTAAAAATCCAAACAACTTAGGTCATTCTGTGCTTTATGATTTCTCTACTTCATATATCCTATGTTCGTTAAATTTGTTATATTCCAAGCAGTTTATGCTATACTACATCCCATATATGATCTTATTTGATATAAAAACTCTTCTTTGGGGAATTCCCTGATGGTCCAATGGTTAAAACTCTGTGCTTCCACTGCAGGGGGCACAGGTTTGATCCCTGGTCAGGGAACTAAGATCTTGCAAGCTGTGCAGTGCGGCCAAAACTATAAAAAAAAATAAAAAGAAAAACTCTTCTATGCCTAGTTATATTTTCACATTCAAATGCCCAACATGATTTTTTTCTTTTAAATATATTCTTAATAACTTAATACTGTTGTGTGTGTGCTTCAGTCATTTATAGGAACACACCAGGGAGGGAAACTTGAGTTAAAAACTATCCTCTCACATTTTTAGAAAGGAGGCTTAGAATTGGTTACTAATTGCACCATCATGGGGCTTATTAGCCCGTTAAAGCCCTACGTATGTAAATCATTAAAGGAGGCCAGATAAATTTTATGTGCCAATCTGAGGTTTACCAAGAAAACAAATAAATCCTCACTTATGTAATCATGCCGAGAAGGGATCAGGTGTCGTTATATACCTAGGACACAAAATAAATATAAAAAGCAAGTCCCCCACCATTCAGCTGTTTTTTATTAATAAACTTCCATCCATCATAAACTGCTGGGAAAGCTGGCCAGATGTTTGAAACCCACCCCACTTGTCATCTAGGTCACTCCTGCAAGAGTTGCAATTTAGTTAATTTCACTACTACAGTAGCTTGATACAATTAAAGACTCAGTAGGGTGTGTTTTAAACGCTATTAAGTCATTACGGGTTTTTAGGGGACCAGGAATGTTCCTTCATTGCAGTAAAGAGGGCAACATTCTCTGAACACAAAGAAGCCAATGATCCATATTTTTAAAAGTAGGAGTGAAAGTACCGAGGGGTGAAATGCGATTCTCTGACATCAATGATGGAAATCAATAAAGAAGCTGCAGCATACACAGTGCTTTCTTTGCCCTCCCCTGATCGAAGGAGAGACCATGGCAGAGCCAAAGAGACTTGCACTTGGTTAATCAAAGCAATAAATTCTCTATGGCAGAACTGCTTTTCTAAAGATGCTCTAAAATTTCTTCTTCTTTTTTTTTTTTTTGGTGCTGAAGACTGTTTCTGAATCCAATTTACCTGATTCCTGAGAACAAGAAAGACACAGGAAAGGATTTTCCCCACCGAACCAGTTTAAAATAACATATAGATACTGCTTCACAAATCTTTCAACAGCTCAGTCCTGTGAGCAAAATACGAGGCAATTGGAGAAAATCAAGGGCTGAATGGGACTCTATGAGCAACAAAGTTCTAAAAAAACTTAAAAAATGATAATAGGCCCAGAGTGCATTTAAATGGATTGAGTGGATGAGAAAGTGGATCATTCTGAGCCTCCTTTGCAAGGCTAGGCCACTTTCAAGTCCGTTTTGGTTCAAAAAACCTGTGAGCAGGATGCGTTCCACCCTGCCGAGTGGTCCCAGCATCACCCTCTGGAGCTCCTCTGGCACCACGAGCCCTTTCACCAACCCCTCCGGAGCACCAGCGTAGGGTGTCTGTGAAATCTTCCACGTGCTTCGTGATCGTTTGAGTTGGGTTTTACTATGTAAGTACTACAGCAGTTAACAATCAGATTCCGAGACAAGTCTCATAAATCAGGACAACAGCCTCGAAATCCCCCACTCCCTCTGTTCTGGCAACAAGGAGAGAACAGGGCACCAAAAAAAGGTGTTGGGTTACTTCCAGAGCTGTCTGGGGACCCCCAAAGTTGCCACCGATGCGTTATAGTGAGATGTCGATGAGGGGTGGGGATGAGGTGCTGGTCAGAAAGATTGCGGCTGGTCTATAGCGGGTGTCAAATCACACCAGATTATCCTGGCAAACACTTGTTTGCCCAGATCTGGAATGTTTTGGGCACTTTGAGAAAGCCCGGGGGGTAGTGAGGGAAGATCCAAAAGAAAGTCACAAAACCGTGATGAAGGCCACAAGAGCAACAGGGCCGTGTTCATTCAAGGTCAAGGATGTATGACTTGTACATGTATGACTTGTACCATGACAATGGTCACTGTTGGCAGAGAGTCTCTGTAGGGTCCAGGTGGTTTGGTTTTGGCCGGAGGGAAGAGAGTGATGAATACCCTGACTTACATAACTAGGCTGAGGAGGCTTCGTCATAGCAACCCCCAAGCATATCTGAATGAAAATCCAACCGCACCCCGGACCGGCTTAGGCAAAATAAGGAAATCTTGTCCCATGGGTGCTGGCCTAAGGCTAAAGCCTCCTCATGGACCTGCCTACTTGGGGCTGTCATGAGGAAGAGAGGCCTGATCTAATTGGAACCTTGATTTCCGACTTGATCCAATTAGCATGCCTCGTTTGCTGAGGTCCTTTGGGGACTGGAAGAAGTCTAGTGACCAGCAGCAATGGAAAGTTCCTGTTTTGAGCTGGAAGCAAACCAGATGTTGCCTGTGCGTCTGGCTGTCAGTGTTGATCTCGGTTCACATGAGGATGACTCCTTGCAGAGGTGTGGACTAATCAAAGCCAACTGGCTGTCTGGTTTTAAATAGATCTGGTCCTCTTGCCTGATCCCCAAACCCCACCATAAATGATTCACCCTTTACACAAGTTTAATTGTAGCTCAAGTTAAGGATTTATCCATCTTTTACTGAGCACCTACTATGTGCCAGGCATCATGCCAGGCTCTGGGGATACACATGAGACAGAGTCCTCCTTAACAAGGACTTCAAGGCATGATCTGGCCTTGGCCTGCTTCTCCAACCTGATCTGGTACCAAGCCGCACCTCTTACATGGCAGTCACACTGGCCTCAGGGCCTTTGCTCATGCTGCTTCTCTTGGAATGCTCTTCCTCTTGCTCATCACATAGCTGTACCTGTCCCATCTTTCAGGTCATAAATGCCTTTCCTGACCACACATTCTAGGGTAGATTTTCTACCCAGTGATCCAACAGACAACCATAGTAATAGTAACTGTTACATCTTAACCCTATTCATTTTATTTTTTTCTTTACTGTCCTTACTACAATTTGTAATTATTTCGTTTATGTTTGTTTGCCCAGTAGAGTATACTGGTTAAGAGTGTGAGCTCTGAGGTATGACTGCCTGGGTTCAAATCTTGACTTTGGTACTCCCTGGCACTGTGTCTTAACCTCAATGCCTGAGTTTCTTAATCTGTAAAATGGAAATGATAACAATAGTTTTTTTTTTTTTAATGTCAGTTTAAATAAATCTTTTAGAAAATGGCCCCACATTTCTCTCTTTTACTTTGGACTATTTGCTTAATAAAACATTAATATAGCAATGAATAGAGACAGATTGCATTAGCACACAGACTGCATTATGAAAAAACTTGTATTTTTAGACTACGATTACTAAAATAGCTATATATCATTATTAAATGGAGCAATTTACACTTATAAAGTATGAGGAGATTTTGCTTGTCCATAAATTATATAAAAATTGTTCTGACTTAGGAAAAGACAGTTACCTTCCAAGCTCACAAGGTGCAGCCTGAGATATACATGGTCAGTGGACCCATATGTGTAAAACAACTGAAATCAGACGGTTCAACTTAATCTCCGAAAAATTGGGCATTTCTAGGATTTAATCATTTGCTAGTTCAACGTAACGAGGGGAGACCAGGTAGTTAACACATATAACATACAGCAGGTGTTAATGACACAAATGAGTTACTGTAAACTGTAGTGTGAAGTATGATGAGTAGCTTAAAACAAAAGAAAATAACTTTTTAAAGCAGTATAAAAGAAATGTAATAAGTTGTTGGCAATAGATAATATTTTGCAAGAGAAGGTGTATGTTTTGGAGCATTTTTGAAAGGTGGATCTTGTGGTGAAAAGAAACCTATTAGTTTAGAGTCGAGTATTAATTAATGTGGTTAGCGTGTGGTAATATGGCAGCTGTAGTCATGGGAGTGACATGACATATTTCCAGTACTTTCACTAGCAATCTAGAACTTCTTCTGTTCTCTAATGGGAGCATTTTAAATAATCCATGTTGTTACTCCTGACTGGTGCATATATCATCACAGTGTCAGCTAATGAGGAGATGCTAGCATTCTCCCTCCATCCCGTCATTAACTCTCTGATAGCTGATACCACTGGCTGTTGGTGTCCTGTTGAATTAAGGGGTCTGGTTAACTGAATTACCATATGTGCCCTGTATAGATTCTGAATATTCAGCCTTGCACCCAATAAAATTCACGGGACATTAAAGCTCTGCTGAATAGAATTTCATTCTTAACTCAAATTATGTAATATGATTATAATGTTTTATATTCACCCTTCTGAGCACCAGTTATCATTTTGATGATGTAGAGCTGGTGGGTAGGTCATTACAGTTGATGTCTTGGACAAACCTATTGTTCCTAGACTGGGTATAGATTTAAGTGATGGAGTGGTTCACACTTAGAGCTTTTCATAGGTCAGGCACTGATCTAAGTCCTTTATAGATTAAGTCCTTTAATCGTCACAGCGACCCTTTGGGATAAGTACTAGTATTAGTCTCATTTTACACATGATGAAACAGTGGCCCCCAGAAGTGAAGTAACTTGTGTAATGTCTCTCTTTATAAGTAGAGGCGCTGGGATTGGAACTCAGGAAGTCTGGCTCCAGAATTTATGTCTTTAAACCACTACACTATATTGATCTTTGGTTGGCATGGCCATTTCAGTGGGGGATGTGTGTGGGAAGGAGTTGGATTTAAAAAATTGCTTAAACATAGAAAAATGTGATGATGATGTCTGTGTATTCCCATTGTTACGTGATGTATACATGTATATGTGTACAGTTTGTATGGGCCAGATTTTCACCTCAAATGGATAAGATTATTCCCTTTCTTTCTGGCTGAAATCCTATATTAGTTATTAAAGTCTTTGGGTTAAGTTTTTCTCTCCTCTGGTGATTTTTTTTTTAATGAAAATACTCTTGGAAGAGAAATAGTTTGTTGTGAATTAAAACATCAAATACCCTGAGACAATTAGTTTTTGAATCAGATTTCTTCTGTCTGTGAAGCACTCTCTGAAGCAAAGCTATCTTGAGACCTCAGACAAACACTTCTAAATTCATTAGGCTGAGTCTCATTGTAAACTTTAAAACTATAATTTAAAACTTAAAACAAGTATAGATTATTTAACTCTTGCTATGGTCTTTATATATATAAAATAAAATATATATGTATATATTATTATACATGTATATAATAAAATAAACAGATCAAAATAATTCATCCCCACTCAAAGGCTAGTTTGCAAATGTTTAAGAAATTATGATGTATATCAATTGTCAGCACAGATTTAAAGTATTGTTATTTCATAGAACAATGGCTATTTCTTTATATTTATTTGAGTGTTTTTAAGTACTTTTTAATTGAAGTGGAACATATATAAAAAGTGAATAAATCATAAACACATAGTTTGATCAAACTTTTACAAAGTGAAGACAGCTATAACCAGCACAGCTATAACTAGTACCCAGATCAAGAAATAGAATATCAATGACCCCCAGAAGACCTCCCTCTTGCTTCATTACAGTCATACCCTCCAAAGTTCAACTACCCTGACTGCCAACACCACCAGTTAATTATGCCTTTTTTAAAAGTTTCTATAATGGGATTCATATAATGTGTGTGTTCTTTTGTGTATGACTTCATTCTGGTGGTGAAATTTATTCCTGCACTTGAATATAGCAGTATCTTTTCATTGCAGTAAATTATTCCATTTGGGGGTTCATTCCATATATGTCAATTAATAAATAGATATTCTCTGGTGGCACAGTGGTTGAGAATCTGCCTGCCAATGCAGGGGGCACAGGTTCAAGTCCTGGTCCGGGAAGATCCCACATGCCGCAGAGCAACTAAGCCCGTGCGCCACACCTACTGAGCCTGCACTCTAGAGCCCGCGAGCCACAACTAGAGAAAGCCTGTGCACAGCAACGAAGACCCAACACAGCCAAACAATAAATTAATTTTAAAAAAAGATATTCTGTATATCAATATTTATATCTATATCTACCTATAGTCAAATTAGTTTATTATTTTGTTAAGGTCTCCTTTGCTGTTACTGATAGTTTGTCTGGTTGTTCTGTTACTGAGAAAGATGTGATAGTCTCAATTACAGTCTCTGTTAGAGCCTACTATGATTGTGGATTTGAGTATCTCTCCCTTTAGGTCTATCGATTTTTGCTTTATATATTTGAAAAGATATTATTAGATGCATGCAGATTTAGAATTATTATATCTTCCATTTGGATTGATACTTTTGTTGTTATGAAATAGCCCTCTTTAATAATGTTTCTTGTATTAAAGTCCATCTTATCTAATGTTAGTGTGTCTACTTTCTTTGGCTGACTATTGCATAGTATATTTTTCCAAGATTTATTATTTCTGTGTCCTTATATTTATATTTAAGGACACAGGAGATATTTTATATATGTAAGATATTATATATATAATATTAAATTTATAAAGATATATATCTTTTAATGCAAGTATGTGGAACATTTATACATTTAATGTGCTTATAGCTTAATTGTGTGTATTTGGATGTCTACCTACCTATCTTTATTTCATATTTTGCCCATCTATTTTATTTTACTACTTTATCTTATTTTTAATTAATTTTTATTGGCATATAGTTGCTTTACAATGTTGTGTTAATTTCTGCTGTACAGCAAAGTGAATCAGTTATACGTGTACATATATCCCCTCTTTTTTGGATTTCCTTCCCATTTAAGTCACCACAGAGCACTGAGTAGAGTTCCCTGTGATATACAGTGGGTTCTCATTAGTTATCTATTTTATACATAGTATCAACAGCATATATATGTCAATCCCAGTGCCCCAGTTCATCCCACCCCCCTTTCCCTACTTGGTATCCGTACGTTTGTTCTCTACATCTGTGTCTCTATTTCTGCTTTGCAAATAAGTTCATCTGTACCATTTTTCTAGTTTCCACATATAAATGATATTATATGATATTTACTTTTCTCTTTCTGACTTACTTCACTCTGTATGACAGTATCTAGGTCCATCCACGTCTCTGCAAATGGCACAATTTTGTTTCTTTTAATGACTGAGTGATATTCCATTGTATATATGCACCATATCTTCTTTATCCATTCCTCTATTGATGGACATTTAGGTTGCTTCCATGTCCTGGCTATTGTAGACAACACTGCAGTGAACATTGGCGTGCGTGTATCTTTTTGAATAAGAGTTTTCCCTGGGTGTATGCCTAGGAGTGGGATTGCTGGGTCACATGGTAGTTCTATTTTTAGTTTTTTAAGGAACCTCCATACTGTTCTCCACAGTGGCTGTACCAATTCACGTTCCCACCAACAGTGTAGGAGCGTTCCCTTTTCTCTACACCTTCTCCAGCATTTTGTTTTGTTGTGTTTTGTTTTTCATCTCTGTTACTTCATTATATATTTTTAACATATTTATTGGAGTATAATTGCTTCACAGCTCTATTTACAGTATTCAGCATTTATTGTTTGTAGATTTTTTGATGATGGCCATTCTGACCAGTGTGAGGTGATACCTCATTTTTTGCCCATCTATTTTAAATATTTTTTAATTGTTTTTTTAAGTCATACAAGCGTTCCTTTTCTGTTAGCTTATTACTTGCACATCCTTTACTCTTATTTTGGTGGCTAATGTAGATATTACAACATGCATCTTTGACTTTTTAGAGTCTAATTTAAATGAGTACTTTTTCTCCTCCAGACAACGCTAGGATCTTTGAATAGTTCTACACTCTATTTATCCCCTTACCTCCTTTTTACTGTTGTCATGCATGTTACTTCCCAGTTTTTATATTTTTATAGATTTATTTATATATATAAAATATTTTTATAGATTTATATATTTACTTAGGACTACCCACATGACACAAGTTACCGTTTCCATCTCTCTTTATTTCTTCCTACAGTGCTGGTGTTCCACCTGGGATCGTTTTTCTTCTGTCTAAAGAGAAAACAAAACAAAATGAAATAAAATAAAATTCCCTTTGGTATTTCCTTTAATACAGGTCTGTGAGTGATTAATTCTCTTAATTTTTATTATTCTAGAAATGTCTTTATCTTGCTTTCAGTTTTTGTTTTCAGTTTTTAAATATTTTTATTGAGGCCTAAGTTACATAAAGAGCACAAATCTTAAGTTTATAGCTTAATTCATTTTTATATATGTACACATCTGTGTAACCACCACCAAGATCAAGATATAGAACATTTACAGCATCCCAGGAGACTTTTTGTACCATTCCAAGTACAAGCTTGCCCAGAGGTAATTACTGCTCTCACCTCTAGATTAGTAGGTCAGACTAGTTTTACCTATTTTTAAAAAATTAATGCAAGTAGAATCCTATCAGTTACTCTCTTGTTTCTCCTTTCTTTTGCCTAACATTATATCTGTGAGTTTCATCTATGTTGTATATGTAGCAGTAGTTTTTTTATTATTATTGCTTTATAGTATTCCATTGTATGACGTTACCGTATTTTATCTGATGTACTGTTCATGATCATTTGGTTTGCTTGCAGTTTTTGGCTGTTGTAAAGAGTGCTTCCTTCAATATTCTTGCTTAAGTCTTTGGAGGACATAGTGCAATTCTTCTGAGTACCTACCTGGAAGTGAAAGTGCAAAAAAGCAAAAAAGGATAACGTGTCTTCTTTTCCTGTCTGCTTTAAGATTTTCTGTTTGTCTTTGGTTTTGGCTATTTTATTGTAATGTGCCGAGATGTGATTTTTCTTTGTATTTGTCCTACTTGGTTTCATAGCATTTCTCAAAACTGTGGCTTCATGCTAATTTTCAGTTTTGGAAAATTCTTAGCCATTATCTCTTCAAATATTGCTTCAGCCCCATTCCTTTTATTCTCCCATTCTGGGACACTAATTACATACATTTTAGAGCTTTTCATCTTGTCTTATATGCTTTCCATGCTGTATTCTGTACCTTCCAACTCCTTTTCTATCCATTCTTCACTCTTGCCTATTTTCTATTGTATTTCTCAATACTCATTTCTCTCTTCAGCTGTGTCTACTTTTCTGTTAAAGTGCTCTATGGATTGTTAGTTTCAGTTATTCTATTTTTCTAGGATTTCCATTTATTTCTGTTCTAGAATTTCCACCTTTTTATACATTTCAGTTTTATTCTATTTTCTTGAGCACATTAATTGTAGTTATTTTAAAGTCTGTGTCTGATAACTCTAATACCTGGGTTAACTGTAGTCTGTTTTCATTGCAAATTTTTTGTCTTGGTTCTGTTTCTTGGTATGATCAGGTAATATTACACTATATGCTAGGTGTTTCTGTATGAGTTTTGCAGAAGCTTTGCATAATGTTTTTTTTTCCTCCAGAAAGAGTACACCCTATCCTTGGGCAAGCAGTAGAGAGGCAGATTACTTCAGTCCAACAGGGACCAAGGTGACCCAAGCCTGGTTTCGAGATTTTGCAATGCTTGGCTCTCTCCTGGTTTGCTCCTACTCCTAGGATGTCATCCTCTGGTGTTTCCTGGAGCCCTAACATGTTGGTGGGTCTAGAACTCAATTTTTTGTCTTTCCACCATTTTGAGATATCCACAAATTCTGTTCTGCTCTTAAACCCCTTTCTGCTTGGCTTCTTAGCTTCTCAACTTACTAAGAAAATGCTTCTAGGAGAAATCACAGAGTGTTGGGCTCAGTCCTCTGTACCTTGCTTTTCTCTGGGATCTTGCCCTTCAAACTCTGGTTACTTGGCAACACTGAATTCCAAGTTCTGTCCCTCCAGCTCGTGGGATTGCCTAACCTCTGCTGGCTCCTCTGCCTCTTAGCTGCCTCTTTTCTCTTTGGTTCTCAGATGTTGCTTCATGCCAAACACTGGCAAATGCTCCAAGGAGAAAAGAGGTGTGCAGAAATTTGCGCTCATCCCAGTGAACCTCCCTTCTCTCTGGGACATGCCTTCTCAAGTCCTGGATGCTTTGGCAGATCTCTGATGCCTTTAAGATGGAAGGTTTTGGTATTTTATCCAACTTCTCTCCTGCTGAGATCTACTATAAGTTATTCCATCACAGCTGAAAAGCTTTTACCACTTTTAAATTTTAATAAACTCATGCTACAGTCTCCACCCAACCCAAAGTAAGAAAAATAAAGCACCATTTAATCAAATAGAACACGATATGGCTATTTTTATCATTTCTTCACTATCTGCAGTGATACATAATAGCTTCTGGAACGTCTTAATGTAAAGTCACCTGGAGGGCAGATTTTGGTCTTGTTAGTGTTTATGTTAAGATAGAAAGATTAAAATGTTACTCAAGTATTCATCTGAAGGAAAGGCCCCTGGCATCTAGGAATGCCAATGTTAACTACCATGAAGTTACTGGATGCGGGAAGGGCTAGCACTGTGGCTAAATCATTCAGCTCGGTCTCAGTTCCCCGTATGCAAGTGTACTGAGGTGTAGGCACTGATGTCATTTATAGGCTCAGGTGAGCTCCATTGCTTGGAATCGGCATTGCCCTTCTTTCTGCAATGTGAAATTCTCGGTGGCCCAGAAGGTCTACAGCTGCCAATCACTTCTGCAGGCATCAGAAAGAGAAGCTCCCTTTTAAATGGACAGCAGTTTTGTTTTGTTTTGGTTTTTGCAGTTCACGGGTCTCTCACTGTTGTGGCCTCTCCCATTGCGGAGCACAGGCTTTGGACGCGCAGGCCCAGCAGCCATGGCTCATGGGCCCAGCCGCTCTGTGGCATGTGGGATCTTCCCAGACCGGGGCACGAACCTGTGTCCCCTGCATCGGCAGGCGGACTCTCAACCACTGAGCCACCAGGGAAGCCCTAAATGGACAGCCTTTTAAAGGCTGTCAAATAAGAGCAAGAAGGGCAGGAGGCAAGTCTGTCTTGCTCAGAGGGCACCTCAGCTTTAGAAAATGCCTACTTCAGATTTCGTGAAGGAACAAGTGGCCATTTTGCCACTCTTCATTCTTTTGATAAATATTATGTACTTACTATATGTGTTCAGGTGCTGTGAGGGATACATAGGGATATACAACGTCATCCATGGCAATTCCAGCAGCTTCACACTCTAGGGAGTAGCCAAGGCTTAGCTCAGCAGCCTGCTGTTCAGGGGGACCATCATTTCTATGGAAGGGAAGTGCTGGGGGAGACTGGCCAAGGGGGAGATCTGTGAGATGTGGAGGGGTTCGGGAGGGCTTCCTGTGGGGGGCCAGTCTCACTGATGCCAATGCTCGGCAGCTCTTAGCCGCTGCCTCCTGGGATGAAATAATGCCCCACCTCTGCTTCTTGCTTTCCACTGGCTCTTTCTTCCTCCTTTGGTTCTGTGGTCTAAACAAGATTTGACAATAACTGCCACTTTAGCATTCTGTGGTTTATTCCTGGGCAAATCCCTCTCCAAGGTAACTGGGTGTTATGGGATGTCTTCCCAGTCTTTCTTCTCCTCTGGACCTTTGCCATCCGGATCGAACACTTACCTGCAGATAGCTCCCTGCACCACATTGCGGCTTCTCCTTGGCAGTCAGCAGTTGCCAGAGGATGAATGAAAAGGCAGGACAATAAGAGAGAGAATCAGGACCTGAGCTGCTTTGGTGCCGTTGCACAGAACTTTGAAGGGGCTTCAACAAATTAGTGGCGTTGAGAGAAAATTCTTTGTAATCATTTCCTCCCCTTTTCTTCTTGGCTCCATGAATTTTCCAGAAGGCAATGGCCAGAACTTTATGGAAACCAAATGAGATGTTATTTGAGAGAAATAAAAGATAATTGATTCAGAATATCAATTCATCACTTCCCTGTAGCTCAGTAGAGAGGGTTTCCAGCCCCCTTGTCCTTGGAATCTAAAAGGGGTTTGTTATTTAAGGCTGAAGTTAATTTGTCAAGTCATTTGGCCTCAGAAATAGTTTTTTCTTTTTTTTTTTTTTAAATAGGTTCAGGCTCCAGCAAGGAGGCATCCTGTGTGTAGAGGGAGAGAAATGAGCAGAATATGAGGGAGGCAGGAAGGTGAGACCACCTGGAAGGCAGAGACCTCAGATGGGATTCTCCAAGGTCTAGTACATTACCAAGTACACAGCAGGGATTCACACTGTTCAGTCAAATTGATTATTGGAAATGAGTTGCTTTCTTTCTTTTTTTTTTTTTGCAGTACGCGGGCCTCTCACTGTTGTGGCCTCTCCCGTTGCAGAGCACAGGCTCCAGACACGCAGGCTCAGCGGCCATGGCTCACGGGCCCAGCCGCTCCGCGGCATGTGGGATCTTCCCAGACCGGGGCACGAACCCGCGTCCCCTGCATCGGCAGGCGGACTCTCAACCACTGCGTCACCAGGGAAGCCCAGGAGTTGCTTTCTTGCATGTGCTGGTCATATGCTCTCACACACCTCACCTGCCCGAGAGTGAACGTCTCCCGGGCTGTTCCCTGCTTTGGGAAGCTGTTAGAATGAGGGCTGCAACACTCAGGAAATTCTCAAACCCACCATCATCTTGACCTCCTGGGTTTCAGCAACCTCCCATCGAGCCTTTGGAGACATGACGGAAAAATGGGAGCCTAACACAGTATGAGCGTCCATATCCACTTGAAAAAGACCCAACGGTTGGTAAAAATGGGCTGAACCCCGCTGCAGGGAGGTCTGCAGAGTGTGCACGTGATTCAAACTTCAGTCCTTGCCTTCGCTCTGTTTAACATTTTAAATCATGGTTAAGAGGAGGACAAAGCAATGTGAGGGGACTAGGGGTGCTCAGACGTATTCTGTAAAGGGGGCCATAGCGACTATCTTAGGTTTTCTGGTCTCTATGGCCTTAGTTGCATCTGCTCAACTCTGTTGTAGTTCAGAAGCAGCCATAGATAATATATAACAAATGAGTATGGCTGTGTTCCAGTACAGTTTATCTTTGGATGCTAAAATTTGATTTCCAGATCATTTTATTTGTCATGAAATATTGTTCTTCTTTGGATCTTCCCCTCCAACTAACTAAACATGTAAAAGCCATTCTTAGCTCGTGAGTGATACAAAAGAAGGCGGTGGGCTGGACTTGGTCTGTGGGTGTAGTTTGCCGTCCCCTGGCGTAGACAGTAGGATGCTTGCAGGGATTCTGTCTACAGCTTATGATGGATTCAAGATCCCCAAGAACCCTGAGCAACTTGAATATGGACCAAATATACCATAAAATGTGATGAGACTCATGCACTCAGCATTCATTTGACAAATATTCATTGGGCGTCTACCATGTTCATCTCTATTCTCGTCACTGGCAGCATGACAGTAAACCAGATAGCCAAGGTCCTGCCCTCAGGAGCTTTGTGTGTGTGTGTGTGTGTGTGTGTGTGTGTGTGCGCTCTGAGGACTAGTCATCACAGCTCAGCCTGGGCCCCTAAGAGCTAAACACCTCTTGCCTTCGGAGACATAAATAACATTCTACTCTTAGGTTCAGAGAACCAAATCCACAAATACAGGACAATGACTACATCTTGTCTGGGGTCTTGGTTGACTCAGTGTGAATCAATAGTGTGTTGCAGCAGAATTAAAGGTATAGAAAAAATAGAAGTAGAGTGTTTGAAGTCAAGGCAGGATCTTCCATCTCTTCTCAGGCTGGTCAGGTCCTGCTTTGAATACTGCTGTAGACATGATGTGATCCCTCATCCAACAGCTATTTATTGAGGGCTTATTTGTGCCAGACATGAGACTGAGCGATAATTTCTCAGGGATGCTGGAGCAAGTGAGGTGAGACTGGGCTAGAGGATGGTCAACGGCCCTTCTTTTATTCATGATCGGGTGGAGCAGCTAGGAGGAAAAAGTGAATTCACAGGGATCTGGAAAGGCATAGGGGTTCTGAAATGATAAATAACTACTAAAGGTATCCATGCTGTGCCTCTGTGATTGAGACTATATAAAGGCAGAGATGGGTCCTCCCACCAGGAGTATCTCAGGGCTATTATTGGCAATAGGATATTGAGCTGAAAGGTCCTGGGTCCACCAATTTTGGCAATAATGAGAACCTCACTGAAGCAGAATAGGCCCTAAATTATCTGCTAATGGAATTATTAGCAGATAATTAGCTAATATACAATTATTTAATATTGTATATTTGATAATATATAATTTTATATTATTTAATAATTCTTATTTTTCATTTTCACTGTGTAGTGGACAGTAGTGTTCATAATTGTGACTTTGAGGCATTGAATATTTCATTAAAGATATATAACAAAAAAGAAACAGACTCACAGATATAGGGAACAAAGTAGTGGTTACCGATGGGGAGAGGGAAGCAGGGAGGGGCAATATGAGGGTAGGGGAGTAAGAGGTACAAACTATTAGGTATAAAATAAGCTACAGGGACATATTGTACAGCACAGGGAATATAGCTAGTATTTTATAAGAACTATAAATGCAGTAGAACCTTTAAAAATTGTGAATCACCGTATTGTACACCTGTAATTTATATAATATTATACATTAACTATATTTTAATTTTTTAAGTGAATATTATTAAAGAGTAAATAGTGTTAAACATCATCTTGATATGAAATATATGGTACTGTTTCAATTGTTTGATAAATGTAACTATTTATTGACCAGGATGTTTCATTACCAAGTACCTATTTAGTTTCCAACCAACTCAGGTAACAGATTACCATCATCCTTTTGTATAGCTGTAGAAAGGAGTTACTGGTATGTAAGAAAATACCCATTGCTTTCCCTGGAAGGTCTGAGATACAACAATTCCAATTTAAAAGTTTTGTGAAGGAACTGGTGAAGTGCAGGTGACTCCAGAGTAGCGTTCAATTGAAAAACCTAACATATCTAATTAATTCTAAGATCCGCTCCCCCACTCCACTTCTTAACAGTTTTGAAATCATGATGCGTCTTATAATCAGTGGCATCTTTAACATTCATAACTGTCTTTCTTCCCTCCTTTCTCCTCCTTCCTTCCTTCCTTCCTTCCTTCCTTCCTTCCTTCCTTCCTCCTTCCATCCCTCCCTTCCTCCCTCCCTCTCTCTGTTTCTTCTTTCACATAAAAGTACATCTTTCAGTTAATAGCATTTTACATTGATACAGTATTTTTAAACAAAGAATTCTAATCTTATTGGTGGTAACTTGGGGTGACTTGGCGGCTCTCCTGGCCCGTCAGATGGGCCAACTCCCAGGCTGGGAAGCCCGAGGGAAATCATCAGCTGGCCTGGAGCAACGACACTGCGACATTATTTACCCACATGTCAACTCTGTTTACAAAGTGACTCCAAAGGGGCTTGTCTCTGTTTGTACCTGCATTTGCCAGTCCGTCTCTGGTTCCAGCCTCCAGCCAGCCAGGTTACAAGCCAGAAAAGCCAAAGGAAAGGAAAAATGCAGTGAAACTAGTCTTCACAGGGCTCAATCCTCCAGTTCTTTGGGGCTCTCAGGTCACATGGTCACCATGGTAACTGCAGAGGACACTCCTGCTCAGGTGTGCCTTCTATTCTGTTTGTTTTCAGATACAACTATGACCTCAGCACGTGAGTCACTGAAGACTGGACTCCATCTTCATTCACCAAACCTAAACCCAGCTCCTTTGAAAGTTTAAAATAAAACTTCCCCAAACCCAGCTCCTTTGAAAGTTTAAAATAAAACCAGTTGAATATGAGAGTTACTGAAATATTCTCTCATATTTGATCATTTCAAGCCCCTTTGTAGCTATTGTGTAGAATGTGCCTCAAAGGGAAAGGATTCTGTTATGCTTCTAGGCAGTGTCAAAAATACGTGTGAGTGCACAGAATTGTGGGTGATTCTCTTGCTCTGGGAATAATCAAAAGGGAGCTCAAGGGTAATGGTGTCCATATATTTCCATGGAGGCAAGAAGTGTATATAGTTGGCATTAAAACTCCAATCAGCCTGCTTTCTTCCAGGGCAGGATGAGAGCTTTTGTGTGACCACGCTGTCAGGTAAGGTAGAACTCAATGTTTCCTAAAGCACTAGAAGTAGTCCCTGAACACGTACTGCCGCTAAACCAACCATAATATTGAGTAAAAAGCCAGGCTGGGCTTTCATATTGTAACTTGAGATGTGATTTTTTTTTTTTTTTAGCCTGTATGTATCAGGGTTGTCTCGGGTTCTCTGGCTGTGAACTCTAACTTATTTATAATTTATAACTCAAGAGGAGGAGCAAATTTGGGGGGTTATTATATTTTGTCTTGAAGCTGATATTTGAGGGAGAAGTAGAATCATGGCCCACCCACCTCGGGGTTTGCCAGCAACAGATTTGCTTCTTTATCCTTCAAGTCTGTGGAGGAATTTTAGAGGGGAGAAGACAAATGCTGGTAGAAAAATGTTAAGTTAATAAAACAGAGTAAGATCAGATTTCCCTCGCTCAGGCCGCCTCCCTCCTGGAATCCTTTGGTTGACTTCTTGAAACTTACTGTGATTTATGGGACCCCTTTCCTGTAGGCCAAATACCTTTTGATTAAGAAGTGAACCACAGTTCCAAAACCACAGTGACAGCTGTTGTTTGAATTATCCAGAACACTTACTGCCATCTTCCACTTTGTTGAGCAAAGACAGAATTGTAGTGACAAAAGTTGCCCCAAATGCAAGAGCGCAACCCATTACCCTAGACAATTATGGCTTCTCCTTTTTTGCACCTTTTGATCAGCAGAGGTCTTAAAGCAAAGAGTCTCTGGATGTCTTAAATGGGTGGCGGGTTGGATAGTGGTGTTCAACTCTGTGTGTTCTGGATTCCTTCCCACCCTAAAATTGTGGGTATATTTAAGGCTCTGGGATCCTGTGAGTAACATCTCAACTACCCAGACCAGTGATTCCAAAGGAGGGGTTGGGGGATCCCTCTCTATTAGAGGGTCCTATTGGGGTCTGGAGTGGTGGGGTGGTAGGGAATGGGGAGGGTGTGTATTGTTTGAAAACAAAGCATGATTACCCCTGTTGGTCAGATGTCTGATGTAGTTTTAATTTCAAATAGCATTAAAAGAGAGCATGGAATTTTCATTTGTCAAAGGGGAGCACAGGTGGAGATGGGAGGAAAAGCTCTCATGTGGATGATAATGGACCAGGTCTTACAGGTGCGAAAAGAGATGGTAAAGATGTGACTGAGTGTCTCTGCCCTTGATGCCCCTTAGCTCTCTAACATGCCTAGAGTTGCTGGGATGAGAGCCTTTCCTCTGAGACAAGCTGAACAGTCAGAAGGACTGTATGAATGTACCTGTGGCATCTGGGAGGGGAGACAGACTGAAGCACCTTCACTCAGGAAGGTAACAAGGGCATCATGTGATTGCTGGGCTTAGAACGCAGACCCCAGCCACCTGGGACATGGGGCAGGCAGGTTTGATAAAGAGGGAGTGGGTAGTCTAGAGCAGCGGTTGGCAAACCACAGCCCGTGGGCTGATCTGTCCCACTGCCTCTTTTTGTAAAATAAAATTTTATTGGAGCACAGCCATCCCATTCATTTACACATCCTCTAGGGCTGCCTCTGCTCTACAAAGGCAGAGCTGAGTTGTTGTGACAGAGACTATATGACCCGTACAACTGAAAATATATCCTACCTGACCCTTTGTAGAAAGAGCTTGTCAGCTTCTGTTCTAGTCTACGGGTCCCTCAGAGGAAGATGCCCCAAATGGTCCTTAAGTGGGAAGAACAGGCACAGCCAGAGAGTACATGAAAGCACCGTGTCCAGGAACAGGTGGGAGGAAGGAAAGATGGAGGAAGAGCCTGCTGTTGTTGCTTTTTACTCCTTTGAGTCCTTTCCCTGAAGCTTTCCTCGTTGTGTCTTGCCCAGTTTAGTGGGCAAAGGGCAAATTCATCCCTTGTCTTCTTACCGCTACTCACACATCTTTGGTGAATGAAGATGGAATCCAGTCGTCAGTGACTCATGTGCTGAGGTCATAGTTGTATCTGAAAACAAACAGAATGGAAGGCACACCTGAGCAGGAGTGTCCTCTGCAGTTATCATGGTGACCATGTGACCTGAGAGCCCCAATAAGGAGCCACACATGGGCTCTCACCTGCCCTGCCTAGCTGACAGCTAGGAGGCCACCATGCGGTGCCCGTCAGCCCCAGCCAGCATCATGCAGAGAGGCAGGTTCACAGAGAACCATGGCTCGGGGAGGACATTGCTCTGCCTGTTAGCTGAACAGAAGGCTTCTGGAGTGTTCCCCGACCCTGTGTGTAGAGTTCTCAGGGACTCCTTCCCCGCAATGCCAGGAGTGTGTGTGATCAGCTCTGAAGATGCGCTTTACTGGGATGGGCTGGGGGAGGGGACTGTACAGCCATCGGAAGCCTGTTTGCCAGGACCACCTTCTTTTCATTGATTTTCCATCTCCTGAAACTTAGCAGAACACAATGAGCAGGATGCAGTCATTCTTCTCTGGCTGCCACAGCAGGTGGGGTTGCTTGGTGCTTCTGTGCCAATGGCAATGAGTTTGCCGTGAGCTCCTCCTTCCTGAGAAAGCCGTGGGGACCTAAGCGAAAGGGGTGAGGAGGTAATCCTGGTGCGAGTCTCCTGTTTACTCCTCTGGGTTTTTCCAGTTACATTTTAGAGTGCTTCGGGGGTGAGCTAGCCAACAGACATTTTCGACCCAAAAGTCTGGGGTAGGGGAGAATTTAAAACTTAGTTTTGCCAGTAGCTAGCTCCCCAAATTCCACAAAGTGTAAGTTTGTTTTTCTTTAAAACAGAAGCTGTGTATCCATCCAGTCGCAGGCGATTCACTGAGGTCGCCTTGTGAAGTCTGAGGCAATATCATCATCTTTACGGCCTCATCTTGCCTGCTTTCCTTCTGACACATTCTCTTTGGGGAGAGGGATGATGTGGTCCTGAGCCATTTTTTCTGTTACAGTTGGAGTTCTGCTCTATGTGATCTATGTTACCTGACTGCATTTTAAAAGCATGATTTTGCAGAAACTGTATGTGCCTGGGATTAGTCCTCAGACTGGTCTCTGGGCCATTTCAGGAACATATCAGCTGTCACTGAGGCTCTGCTTGGTCCTGGCATGTCTGCCTCAATGCAGATCCTGCTACTCTGCTTCCTCCAGTTCTTCCCTGGTGACTTTCCCAATGAGAGTCCTCTTGGAGTAGAATGTAGGTCCTCTGATCCAATAGCTTACAAGCCAAGGTGAGTCCCGAGGACACAGGTTCAACCACAAGGGCAATGCGGTGTGATGGTCAGTTCCTTGTGGCCTAAAGAGAAACAACTCCTTTTCCCTGAGATCCGTCTTCTAACCGTTAGAATTTAGAAGGAGTTATATTTTTCTTGTCTGCAAAATGGAGATGTGGGTACCTACCTGGCCTATTCTACAAGATTTCCACGTTTTTTTAAGAATGAAAAAGTTTAATAGTTACAGATGCAAAAACATTAAGAAGATAATAGAGTATTATTAACAAGTTTGTGCTAAACCTCTGAAAATTTGTTAGACATGGATAAATTCTTAAAACATGTAACTTACTGAAATGGAATCAACTAGAAACAGGATATCTGAAAAGTGTTCTAACCGTCAGGGAAGGTGAGTCTGTCATGCAGACTGTTCCCACAAAGACTTGTCCTAGATCCAGACAGCTTTACTAGAGAGTTCTAATAAAGACAAATGCTGTATTTGTTCTTATCTGAGGAACAAATAAGTACAATTTTAAACAACTGTATTCCTACGGTATAATAAGAAATACATTCGGTTTTTATCCTCAGCTCTTGGCACATAGCTTTTTTAAAAAATTTATTTTTACTTATTCATTAATTTTTATAAATAAATTATAAAAATAAGCAACCAATAAGTGGTTGCTTTACAATGTTGTGTTAGCCTCCACCGCACAACAAAATGAATCGGCCACACACATACAGATATCCCCTTCCTTTTGGACTTTTTATGTCATCACAGTGCATTAGGTAGAGTTCCCTGTGTTATACAGTATGTTCCCATCGTTGTCTATTTTCTACATAGTATCAATAATGTATATGACACATAGCTTCTAAAACCCTCATTCCACAGGATTTTGAGGCACTCACCTTTCTTATAAAATACATTGGTGATGCAATAAACAAAGGTAAATATGGGAATAGGCATAAAGAGTTTCATGGTAAGGATAAAGGAAGTTAATTCTATGTGAGCCCCAGAAAAGGCTCCATAAAGGGAGATGTACATCAAAAGCCAGATGCTGCTGTATCTGGGTGAGATTATCATTCCTTGAAATAACTGGGCAATATAGTTAAGCACAGTTCGGCAGAACAGGTAACAGGTGCTCTTTGGTGCTTTTATTGTTTTGTTATGTGTGTAAGACTCTTCATCCAGAGCAAAATAAACATATATCCTGGTTATATAATAACAAGGAAAAGGCCACACACCAAATCAGGGTGAAAAGACAAATAGAAGGCGAATGAATCCTCTCCTTTGACAGGTGGCAGGTACCAAGGGGGCAGGGTCCAGTGGGGCATTAAGGTGAGGGGCTTAGTGGCAATGAGGAACTTTCCAAAATCGAGGTCTGAAGCCAAGGGTGGTGCTGGGCGTCAAACCCAATCCAACCACCCTTCTTGATGGCCGGGAGAGGGGCAAGCACACCCTCAGAGGATGGTGGACCTGATCGTCCTGTGGGAAGGTGGTGGTCTGGTCTGTCGGGGTGTGGAGACGTTCAAATGAGTTGTCAAATGTGAGGGAGTCAGAGGGCACCTCAGAGTTAGGGTGTATGGGTTACGGAGCAGAGATCTGAGTTCCAGGGAGTTGGTGTGAGTCAGAGAAAACGGGCTAGAGCCAGGAAAAAGGGCAGCTGGAAAGAAGCTGGCTGCTGCCTTGAGCCTCTGCCAAGGATTTGTGACCTCCTTTTATGAGCCAGCTGGGCATGGAACAAGGGTCACTAGGCACAGCATCAGGGACAGGGCTGAGCGGACCTGATGTCTTGAGAGCCCCCTGGATTTCTGTGTGTTTGCCTGAGCATCACCAATCATTGGTCTGAGAAAGGACTGCCTTCTTTGGGGGACTTGTTTAAAAAATGGTTTGGTTTGGTTATTTTTTCTTGTTCCATGATTTGGATGATTTTGAAAATAGATACCCTTTTACACTTCCATGTCCAAAACTCATGAAAGTAGGGAATGGATGAAATCCCTAAAAGATGGTCTTCTTTTTGCACTTATTTGTTAAGGAGTTGATAAAATCACTGTACTCCACAGATGTATCTCTATTTTTCTTTGGCCTTTATATTTCCCTCTCATGCAAATCTCCTTTAGAACCATTTACACTGGCTGTTTGAATTGTTTTAGAGCTGCCTTGGTAGGAATACAAGCTCCTTTAGATGTTTGCCCTGAACGTTTGTCTTTGGCGTAACAGGAAACAGTTTCCATTAGCAGGCGGGTAGACACACGAAGAGAAAAGACGAGGGAGCTTCCATCCCATTTTATGCACATAGAGGCCAAGGCTCGATGAAGGCTGAGCCTTGACCCCTCACACGGCAGAATATGGGATACGTTTGAAACAGTTATGACCACTGTGGGGCTTCTTGCTTTCTGTACTGTACAGTGATGGGTGGAAAAGTAAACCAGGAACTCTCAAAGGGCAGAGAGTTGCCCTCCATGAAGTATCATAGACTAAGAAAGGGGAGAGCCAACATGGCTATAGGAGCCCAAATACTTACTGACTTTCGTAGACAGTGAATACGGGAGCAAGACAGAGCCTCTGCATGACCTTACTAACAACCACCAACCAACCACCCAACCAAACCTTCTCCTGACTACCCTTCTTCCCTTCAGAGGAAGGGATCTGAGATGTCAGGTAATTTAGATAAATTTTAATCAAGTCTGGGCATAAAATCAGGGTCAGATTAAACTGTTGCTAACTTAAGATAATAGTTAAGATGGGCAACAGTTAAGGAGTAGTAAAATAGATGCCAAATGGTCCCCAAGGATCAGTCTTTCTTCAACGGTTATTGCAAATCACTGGGTATTTTTGCTTAAAATGCAGTTTTTTTCTTTTCTCTTTTTTTAAAAAAATTTATTGGAGTATAGTTGATTTACAATGTTGTGTTAGTTTCAGGTGTAATCCAGTTTTACATATACATGTATTCATTCTTTTTCAGGTTCTTTTCCCATATAGGTTAGTACAGAATATTGAGTAAAGTTCCCTGTGCTCTACAGTAGGTCCTTACTGGTTATTAAAATACAGTATAAATCCCTGATCCCATACCATCCTGTCAGTGCCCAAGGAGTGCGCTGGCATGAGTACCATGGGAAAAGTTTGAGAAACAGTACTTTAACTTATATGCAAAAATAAGTGAACAACTTGAAAAAATACTTTCTTCGGTGTTGATGTGCTTGATGCTTTGAGGTTACCTGCAGGGACACGGACCTTTCAGCTTCCACTCTTACCCCAGGCCTACTCTGCTCACGCCCTTGGCTGGGTGAGATTTACGGGTATATCTGTATAAGGTATGTACGAGAGACACGGATTCTTTTCCTTCAACTTCCTTCATATGGGCAGTTGGGCAGAGAATTTATACCAATATCTGATCTCTATCTAGATCTTTCCCCCTCCCCAGAGGGTAAGACCCAGGAGGTGGGGGAGGCGGGGGAATAGGAGCCCCATCTGGGCGTCACCATCAGCTGGCTGGTCCGGACCATCTTGTCCAGATTCCGCAGGAGGAATCTCCTGTGCATAAGGAGGGGTTCTTCACCCTCATGTGGCCACTGCTCCTTTTACCTGTAGGTCCCTCAGCAACCCTGCAAGGAGGGAGGCTGATGAGGGAGGCTGATGAGGGAGGAGATGGAAAAAGAAGGGGCCCACTGGGGAGGAGGGCTGATGGTGGTTGGGAAAGATAAGAAGGAGAGATGGGGTGACCACGGGGAGGGAGCTAATGATCAGGGAGTCTGATGCGGGGGCAGGCAATGGGACAGGGCGAGGGCCTTAGGGAGAGAAGGGATGGGGGCTGTAACAGGAGGGTGATGGCGGGAGGACAGTTGGGGTGGGGCCGACAGCATAATGATGGGAAGGGGGACCAGTAGGGGAGAGAGACCAATAAAAAGGGGGCCAATGGGGCCGAGGGCTTATTGGCTGGGCAGGACCTGGTTATTTCCAAGACCCTAACAATAATGGTAGCAAATTCTGTCAAAACATTCTCCTTAACCTTGACATTATCTTTTCATGAAAGATGATGTGTGTAATAAAATATTTCAATCTGTGAGGAGACCTACAGCACCCGATTGCCCTACCAGATAGCCTGGCTAAAGTGCCAGCATCCACTGTCAGCTGGTGGATTTTGCTCTAATTACAGGAGAAGAACCCTAAGGAAATGAGTTCTTTAAAGACTGAAGTTTAAAAAACTGAAATAGAAAGTAACAGCAGTTATTACACACAAATTTGTGGGAAGTGCACAAATTTTCAGCATGATATGGGGTGAGAAAACTCACTATCTTGCTCACTTGACCACACATATTCTCAAACATTTGTTTCTTTTTGTAAGAGGCTGAAGGAGTGGCTGACAAGCCAGAATACTTTCTGATGCTCTTTCCCATTCCTCCTTTGTGTAAGTAGATTTCTGTCTGGAGTTTAACTTCTTGAAGCTCTGTAACAACATGTTCTTTGATATTTTGACTAACTAAAAGGAGCCAGTAACAGTTCATTAAAAATGACATTTTATTCTTTTTTACTTAAGAACAATGACTATTAAAAATTAGGGATATAGATTGATTTACCTTCGTATAAAATATCTTCTGAAGTTGGTGAAAGAAGCTGGCAGAATATGTTTTAGATCATAGAAATGGATAATAATTAGGTGTATTATTATACGCTCATTTCAGGAAAGCTCTAATGTTTCCACCATAGAGAGGCATTCTGATTTTTACCCCCTAAAAACTGAGTTTGGGAAACCTGGTCTTTGGAGTTGTGAGTATGGTAAGGATGTGACAGAAGCTCTGGTCAGTTTTGCATGATGCTGCATGATGCTCAGGTAGAATCCAACACAGAATCCACGCCCCCCCTCCACCTCCCAACATCCATGGTCCCCCCACTGGCCACCCAGAGCCACCCTCAATGTGTAGACCTCAGGCCCGACCATGTGCTCTACTCTGGGACCCACCTCCTACCCACCCCTCCCAAGTATGAGCCTACTTGTCCTTATCTTTTGGTCTTTATCATATGCCTGGATTTCCACCCTTGAACACTTTTTCCTTCTGCAATCCACAACCTCGGCTCCTTGCTGGATTCTGAAAACCCTCCTACCTTGACACAATCCTAATTTTTAATCTGACCCTAATATGAATTATGGTTCTATCAAAAGAATTCCCTGATCCCCAGTCATCCCTTTGTGCCTGATTCGAATGGGGCTTTGTTGTTGTCCTCCTGTATCTGGCAGATTGGACCAGGGAGAGACGTAGCTCACGCCAGCTGGCACGCACCGGGCTAGGAGCCATCCTTTGAGGGTGTGGCAGTTAGTGGTTTTGAGACTCCACAGTGGCTCTTAATTAACCTGAGGAACTGAGGGCCAGTCCCTTGGGTGTTTCCTTTTCCTTCTAGAGCTTCCTGTCCCTGCCACTATCCAACCCTCATGGCTGGGAGCTGCTGACCTTGACCAACATGTCAGCACAACTTCAAGCCCTCAGCCAATCCCAGCCGTGTGTTTGAGTAAATGGGTGGGTGGTGAGACAAGAGGCCCAGGCTCCAAACTCGGGATCCCATTTCCCGAGAAGATACTTTGTGCCTCGTTTTCCTATTAATTTCCGGTTCCCACGGGAATAAACATCCTACCTTTGAAGTGAAATATTCAAATGAACCGTTTCCCTCTGCTTCCACACCTGCTTGAATTACTGACCCTCTTGGACAGACCCTCTGAGACAGAGTTTGGATGTGGGCTAGTGACACACTTGTGTCTGGTTATTATTATGCTCTTCCCAGGGGTGGGTGAAGACTTGGTCAGGAGTTCTGCCCCAGGGCTAATGGAGGCTCCCAAGAAAAGGCCGGACCAGGATGGTTAATAACCAAGGGTGGTTGGACCCTAGTGCACTCTGCGGAGGGGAGCTAAGGGTGGTGGTGGAGGAACAATATTTGGCATTGGAATCAAGGGTCAACTGTGAGGCTCAGGCTAGCATTGAAGTCAGGGTTTAGGAACATGGGAAGATGGAGGGAGTGGTGCTATGAGGTGGAAAGGTTTGGGATGAGGGCTACAAACAAAGATGAAGATGCAGAGAGTTCATGTTTACTGGATTCGATCTTATGATGAAGGAGGGCTTGTCTAATCCATCAAGCTTTTCATATTTCTCATTGACACACTTCCAAATTTGAGCTTACCATTTGACCCACATTTAGTGCCCGGCATACATCCTGGCACATAGTAGATAGTTGTACATTTCTATGGAACAGAAAGCTCTTTGAGAGCTTGGTTCCATAATAGTAGACCCTGTCCTTCTCAGGGGTCCTCAGCAGTGGATGTGCTACCACCCAGGGTGTTGTCACAAATTTCTGTTTGTCACAAGAATGTGGAGGCACCATTGCCATTTGCTGGTAGCACTGGGGGGCTCAGGGGTGTGAGGTGACCTGTAACAGGAGGTCTCTCACTATGGAGAATGAGCCCATATCTTACTGGGCATCCACGAAGGTGAAAAACCCACTGAGAGTTACCTGAACCTAAAAGTGAACTCTAGTTTACACATAAATACAAAGTATTTTGTGCATGGTTTTAATATACACTGAACTTTCAAGAAATGAAACTAACCAAATAAAATGAGGGGCAATGGTACTTTGTTTTGTTCAGAACTCTCCCAAGGGTTGTTCACCCTTTCTGAAACTCATGTCATCCGCGGCTACACTGTTCACGGCATCTGAGTTCCCCAGACAGCACCCTGCGTAAGTCTATGCTTATAACTGTTGCATTCAGGCCAATTCAATGTACATTTATGAATGTATTTGTTGATCTCTTAGTTTTAAATGTTAAATACAAAGGAAACCTATCCACAGCAACTTCTCTTAAATCCAAATATATTCAAAATGTAAGCCTCTGGTTACCCATTACATCTGGAAGGTAGAGGTACTCAGCACTTACATATCGAAATACAGCTTCTTTTATTATAAATTATTTAACTTTTGATTTCTCTTTATATTATAGTTAGAACATTATATTGATTTGATTTTTTGAAGTTGTATGTGTGGCTACGTTATATAAGCTATGAAATTCAATACAGCTTCATAAGGAGAATGTTATAAAGTATTTATTTTAAAAAGAGGGCGTGGATCTGCAAGGATTGTTTTGTGCTCTGACTCTGGTTTTTGGCTGGCCTTCCCCCCTCTGGTCTGTCTTTCAACTATAGTAACCGGACTTCTTACCCCTCGAAAGTAAACACTATACTAAGTGAGAACTCTTGGAGACCCAGTGCCTTCAATTTGATTTAGAAAATACAATTTTCTTCTATTTTTTTTTTAAATCCTTTTCAGAAGTATGCTTTCCTCTAGATAGCATTCCTGTGAAATCTTTACAGAACTCCATGCTGACTTTTGAGCTTTGGCATCCTGGGATGAGAAGTGATCTCTCCCAGCCTGCAGTTTGCCGATGGACAGGAACGTGGGCTCCCCTTGCTCCTTGAGAGACTCCCCTTCAAGTTTTAAGCTGGGGAGGTCAAAGGGACCTGCCCTGCTCTTTGCCAGATTCCTGCATCTGTCAGACCTTTTCCTCGCGTAGCGTCGTGGGAACTGGGAGACATCTCAGCACCTCTGACGCTGGGGAGGATAATGGGACCCTTGATCGTTTGAAGAAGTCTGTAGATTGTCTCTTGCCAAAATTACCTCGTGAGAGGCCACCCTCTAGAATACGCTGTTCCCTCGGCCCTCCTAATGCTGCCCCCTTTGACCTTTGGCCTCACAGCCCAGTGTCAGAGTGCCACCGCTTGTCCATTTCCACCCCTCACCCTGCTATGCTGCTGGAAGTCCTGGTCTCCAAAGAGGGTCAGAAAGACAGGACTGAGTAAGAGGAAGGGTGGGGCAGGTGAAAGCCGGGGCCACGTCAGGACTCCGTCCTCACTGGGCGGCTCCAAGCCCAACGTCCAGGGCACTTACACCGAGTGGATGGTGAAACCCACTCTTTACCTTTCACCATCCTGGCTCTGCTTTTCTGGTACAGAATCCAAGCGTGATGCAGCGGCTATAACTTGTCAATTCCACTTAGGCTCAGTGTCCCTCCCAGGGGTGGCACGTCATGAATTTATATGCCTAGTTTGCAACTGGCACCTCTGTGTGTGTGTGTGTGTGTGAGGATGACACATTTGTTTGTTCATTTGCTTACTCAACAAAGATTTGTACAGAGCCTGTTCTGTGCCAAGGACTTTTCTAGTCCCTGGAGATAACTGTGGTGAGTAAAATCATCATCTCTTCCCTGGCAGCTTTAAAAAGTGAAATAATAAAGGAAATTATTTAAAACTCTGACCAGTGATAGAAGGGAAAATGTAGGAAGCCATGAAAGAAAATAACAAGGTGACTTACTTAGATTGGCTTGTTTGGACAGGCCTGGCTGAAGAGGTGACATTTGGCCTGAGATCTAGCAATCGGGAAGGGTGCAGGCAGACCAGGAACTGAGGACCATGTTGTAAGCAGCGGGGACAGAATGGGCAAAAGGCTTGAGGTGGGAACGTGTTTGATGTGTCTGAACTCGCGGGGAGCCAGTGGGCCTGGAGCGTGGCTTCTTCAAGAGAAAAGTGATGTCAGGTGAAGTCAGAAAGTTAGGCATGGGTCACATCATGCAAAGCCCGAAGGGGAATTTTTAAATGTGTCCACACAAATTCTTTGGTACTCATCCCTTCAGAACGTGAATCCTAATTCCCCTCCCTCCAGTCTGCCCTTAATTACTAGAATGTGGTGGAAGAGATGGTGTGTGACGTTCGAAATTAGGGCAGAAAAACACAACTGGGCTTCCTCCTTGCTCTCCCTTGGATCACTTGGTCTGG
The DNA here is from genome assembly GCF_025265405.1 of Mesoplodon densirostris. Classification (NCBI taxonomy): domain Eukaryota; kingdom Metazoa; phylum Chordata; class Mammalia; order Artiodactyla; family Ziphiidae; genus Mesoplodon; species Mesoplodon densirostris. Next base: position 10,744,312 of record NC_082661.1, read on the forward strand.
CAGAAGCCAGCTGCAATATGGTGAGGACACTCACTCAAGCAGCCCTGTGAAGAGATCCACTTGGCTGAGACCTCCCACCAGCAGCGATCTGGGGACACCATATTGGAAGCAGATTCTCCAGTCCCCATCAAGTCGCAGCCCACATCCTGAGTAACCTTAAGAGAGACCCTGAGGTAACACCTCCCAGCTAAGTCACTCCTGAATTCTTGACCCATAGAAATTGTAATATAATAAAGGTTCGTTGTAAGCTGTTAAATTTGGGGGTAGTTTGTTATGCAGCAATTGATAATAGATACAGCTTAGCAGACCATATTAAGGAACTTAAATTTTTGTAAGTGGAAAGAGCAGTCATTGAAGAGTTTTGAGCAGGACAATTGCATAATCAGATTTATTCTTTTAAAAGGATCACTCTGGTTGCTGCATGAAGAACAGTTTGGAGATGATCAAAAGTAGGAGTGGCTGAAACGGTCAGAATGCAGTTGGCTACAAGTGTCTGAAATTCCCAACCAAAACTAACTTAAGCAATAAGGACATTTATTATCCCATCTTTTAAGAAGCCCAGGTGTAGGGTGACTGTTGGAGGAGTTAATACAGTGGCTCACCAATAGCATCAGGACCCCAGCTCTTTTTGTCCCTGTTCAGCCTGTCTTGGAGTGTTTGCTTTGTCCCCAGATTCACTTCTCTCATGGGGACCAGATGACTGTCAGGATTCTTGATGTCATATCTAGAAATGACAAAGACCAGTTGACATAAAGCCCATCTCTTTCTAAGTGTCTCTTAGGAGTGCAGGAGCCTTTCCTGGAAGCTCTCACATATCACTGATGAAAATTTCATCACATGCCTCCAGCTAATCGGTCCCCAGCAAGGCCATCATGGGCCACCATGATTGGCTCAGGCTAGATATGATGGTGGCCTGGAGTGGGATTGTGGCAGGGAGATGGAAAGAAACAGATGGATTTGAGATATATTCTGTGGAAACCAGGAGAGAGAAAAGAATTGTGGATGGCCCTTAGGTTTTTGGCATGAGCAGCCAGGGGTGTAGAAGTACCATGTTCTGAGATGAGAAGCCTAGGAGTGGCAGCTCTGGGCAATGGGGGAAATTAAGAGTTTGTTTTCTACTTCTACAGGCAGGGATCATCAGGTCCAGTTTGTTAGCTACCATCATATACCTGAAGGATACAATACCTTTGCTTCAAAGATGGATTCACCAACGACAAAGGTTTAGTACCATAGCTAGGAGAGTACATTCAGTGAGGGAGGCCTTTCTAACTAAACCACAAAGGCTGCAGATTTCCTTTTACTACTAAAGTTTGCTTTAATGATCATTGTTAAAGATATTAATTGCTACTGTAAATCGTAGCCTGGATTTCGATGGTGTCCTTGGATCATTTTCTCTGCAGTGGACACTTTCATTAGTTCTCTTGGCAGCCAGATGCATTACCTTACAACTTCCATGAATAATAATGACATGAGCATTTGCCGCTGGGTTGTACTTTCTATTTTTAAAGCTCTTTGCCACATTAATGGATTGTTCCATAAATGTTTAAAAGCTATGGGAAAGAAACATTCTTATCACATTTTTATCCTCTGTATTATTTGAAATGCATTTAAGACCAAAACTCTGTGTGACAACTTAGTTTGACAAACATTTCTGGAATCTCTCCTGTTGCGGGCACTGTCCTAGGTGCTGAGAGGACAATTAGGATAGTAGGTGCTCAATCAACATTGCTGACTATTGAATGAATAGGCTTAGATGTACTTAGCCAAGGAAGAGAAAAAAGAGGCCTACGATCCATGAAAAATGGCATTTTTCCTCTTTGGCGGAGTTTCCTCTTTCTAGAAGTGATGGCAGAAATTCACCCTGGCCCGTGAGTCTTGGGATTTTAAGAGAAAGCTGCCAGAGCTGAGTGATTGGATCTTACTGGCTGCATGTCATGCTTCTGTGTACAGAACCTTTAAATCAATTTAAGATTTGGGGGTCCTAAGAAGGAGTTCCAAAAACCTAAACATAAATTATGGTGATGTTGGATTTGCTTGGATGGAAAGTTCCATCTTAAGTCTGCAGAGCAACTGAATATACTCTAGCAATCTTTTTTATTAAATTAAATTAAATTACATTTTCTTAATTTATTTCTTACTATTTGAAATGAACTTGTTTGTATATTTGTTTTTGTTTTTATTATCTGTTTCCTACTGAGACACTAGCCCTTAGAACAGTGCCTGGCACAGACAATAAAATGAAATACTTATTGTAGGAATGGATGAAATCCCCCTCCTGCTGGAAGTTTTTCTGATTACTTTTCTCTCCTTTCCCTAAGTATTATACAGTAAATTGTTCTTATTTAGGACTTGACTGTTAAAAATTTCCAATTTAAATTGATACCTGACTGCAAGATCCTTGAGGCCAAGGACCAAATCTTATACTTCTCATAAAGCCAACCTCCCAAGCTCAGATAAAAGGAGTCCATAGAAACTGGCTGGTCAGCTGGTCAAGGTGTGAGGCAGGTAGAGATTCAGGGAGTGCCCTTCCTCTACCCATCAAGTCCCCAGTAAAAGCAGAGAGCTGTGGCTCATGACAAGAAATGCAAGTCTAGTGTCTAAAGGAAAACTCACCAGCTTCAGGAGGTTAATTCGCTTCTGAGCAGTGGCACTCAGCTCTGCAGTTCTGTGGGTTTGCGTGAGACTGAGTAGTGTCATAAAATTGTCAGTTGTGTATATGACTTGGAACTGAAATTGGCTGTCAGTTCACACCCTCAGGAAATGCATAATGGAGTTAGACTTGTGTATTTTTAAGAAAAACCAACAACCAAAAAAAGATGCAGAAAACATTGTTATAGCATGTGCTCTCCACCCATTAAGGATGAGAACAGACACTGTGACAAAGAAATTACAGGATGGACATGGTTGGAGGTAGAAAATAGGACGGATTTTTATCATAGTAGAATTCTGGTTGCTTAGCTCTTGAAGTTGTATGAAAAGAATCAGAATAAATGTGACCAAAACGAAGAAGATGCTTTTGTTATTAAGTATCTTTGCGGCTGTTTGGCTCACTCTTTCTGCATTCAATAAAGACAGAGCTCACATTGTCTCCAAGGAGGCATTAAGTTCAGCAGTATTTGCCATTGATGAGCGGTCTAGAGTGCAGAATGGCTTCCAATAGCTGGATTGTCAGCAAACTGGCAAGGTCAAAATGTGGTTTTGGGGTCCCTTGGATCTCACTCTCTAGAGAGACACACTTTGGAGCAAGAGCCAGGGGGATTTTACAATTACTCTGGCTATCTTGGGAAAGTTAATTTACTTTTTGAGATGCTCAGGAAACTGTCAAAATGGCTTCTGAGGTGTCATTAAGTGTTTTGAACTAATTTCAGACTTTCAGAAAAGTTGCAAAAAACCCCCAAAAAATAGTACAGTGAGTTTCCACATATCCCTCATCCAGTTTCTCCTAACATTAGCATATTATATAACAATAGTATAATCATCAGAACCGTGAAATTAACATTGATTCTATATTGTAAACTAAATATCTTATTTGAATCTCACCAAATTCTCCACTAATGTCCAGGATCCCACATTGCATTTAGTTGTTATTTCTCATCTGTCTCCCCCAATCTGTTGTTACAGTTCCTCAGTCTTTTCTTGTCTTCACAGTTTTGACACTTGTGAAGACTACTTGTCAGCTGTTTTGTAGATTACCCCTCAATCTGGGCTAATCTGATGTTTTCCCATGGTTGGAACGAGGCTATGCATATTAGGTAAGAATCCCGCAGAAGTGATGTTGTATCCTTCTCAGTGCATCATATCGTGGGCTTCTGATGTTGATACATCTTGTTACTAGTGATGTTTACATTCATCACTGGGTTAAGATGATGATGTCTGCTGGTTTCATCCACTCTCTTTTCCTTAGTAGTTAATAAATATCTTGGGGGAGATACTATGAGACTAAGCAAATTCTGTTTCTCCTCTCACTTTCACCCTCCAAATTTAGCATCCGTAGGTGTCTCTTGTCTGCAACAATTATTACTATGGAGTGTGCCTATTATTACCATGAAGTTTGCTATTTCCCTTTGTCCTACATTTATTCATTGGAATTTTATTCTGAGAAAGAGCAGTCTTTTCTCCCCTAATAAATTGATTAATATAAATAAGTTAGTATGGACTTGAGTTGTTTATTCTATTCAATGAATTATAATCCAGTGCTTTTACTATTGATTCTGTGCCTCAAGTTGTTCCAGCTGAGGCCATTAGGAGCTCCTCTGGCTGTCCTCTTCTGTTCCATCAACAAGCTCTTATCGTTTTTGAGCATTCCCTTATTTTCTGGCAACAGAAGATGTTCCTGGCTGGTCTTGTACTTTCCCTGCTCCAGCCCTGTGGTCACTGGGTGACTGGGAGTGAATATGGAGTCATCATTCTGGCCTTGAAATCATATCCAATTTACTTAGAAATCATGAACGACTAAGAGACTTGATGACCTATCATATGGCACCTGAAATCTGCCAAGGTGTCCCAAAGATACTATTAATAATGTATGCTAAACCTTGAATGTAATTATGAAGGGTGGAGATCGGTTTCACATCACAGATGAAGGGGACAGCTTGCAGCATGGGAAGATCTCGTTTGTAGGCATCTCTACCACCTACGATCTGGGACCTCACACATGTCACGTTGCCACTCCACAAAGGGACCAAGTCTGATGGAGCATACTACACACAGACTTCCTGTGTGGATCAAAGGAACCATGCGTGAAAATGTCTATGAACTGCAAAATGTTATAAAAATGTGAGGTGTTAGTGTTATTGCTTCTATAAACACGGAGTCATCACAATTGTGGAGCCAGAATAGACCTAAAAGATCATCCTGTCCAATACCTGTGTTTTACAGGCAGAGAATCAGAGCCCCAGACAGGTTAAGTGATTTGTCCAAGGCTCCAGGGTGGTAGAAGTGAGACTAAAACCCAGGCCTTCTAACCCCTGGTTATGTGTTCTCTCCATTACAACATCTGCTATTTAAGCAATTTTTTCATCACGCAACCTGGGAGGAGCTACCATGCTTTTTTCATTTTAACTCCTCTTTCTAAAATGGAATTCAAGTAAACTAGAGAAAGAGAGTGCCAGTTTTACTTTTGGGAATGTTGTTACTTTAAAATTGTCTTGTATTTATTTTCATTCTCTAAACTTGGCTCTCTAGTTAGGGCAGGGCTAAGTCTGTTCTGTAAGAAACAGTACAAGATAAGGTATCTCTCTTCTCAGAAGACGACTATCTGAACCTGGTTCTGGGAAGTGATTCCAATTCTTCTGCTGCAAAAGACTCGTACACACTGTGACAATGACTAAGTGATGCCAGACGTCTGGATATTTAGAAACACGTAGATGATTACCTACATGTTTTCTCTGTGTTTATTCTAGATGTTTGGAATCATGAATTCAAAGTCTCTGTGTCTAGAATGTCAGGGAAGAAAAGGTTGGGTTTTTTTTAACTTTGTTTTTTGTTTCAGAAACAAAGCTGATTTTTTTTTTTTTTTGGCCACACCCCATGGCATGTGGGATCTTAGTCCCCCGACCAGGGATTGAACCCACGCTCACTGCCTTGGAAGCGCGGAGACTTAACCACTGGACTGCCAGGGAAGTCCCCAAGGTTTTATTTTTTGAATTTATGTGTTCTCACAGTATCTCAGAACAGGGCTTTATTTATTTTTTTCTTTCCTGGAATATTTGTTGAGCAGGAACTTGGAACTTGGGACCATGCTTCACAAGGTCCCAATTCTAAAAAATTTCCTGTCAAGATCAGTAACGGACGCTTGCTGTAATTTGGTGTTCAGTACTCTTCTTTCCTTTGGGCAATTGCTTTCTTATCCCACGTTGGTGTGGGAAATTGTTTGTTGGGATGTCCTGTCTGCTCTCCAGCTGCAGACATGGGTATATGAACAGATCTTGCTAATCTTGGATCCCATCTCTGTCTATGGCAATTGTGTAAACTGACCATCATATTTATATTTCTGGATCCAACTATACTTGAGCCGGCTTCATGGTCCAGTGAACCAGATGATCCCTTCTTTGCTTAAACTGATTGAGTTGGGATTCTGTCTCTTGCAACCACAAGGGTTCAGACTAATTCCAGGTCCTTATCTCAGATACGTTCCATTCTACCTGCCCAGGTTAGGGTTCCGTTCTAACCCTAACCCTAACCTGCCCATTACAGGCAATCAGTAAATGCATATTGAATAAGTGAACACATTGGGAATAAATATAGCAAGTATGTGAGCCTGTCACTTTGACCTCTTCTTCCAACAGTCATTTATCAGGATGCAAAAGAAAAATGGGGAGGGGAACATTATTTTTGAATGATCAGTGAGCAGCGACATAACTCAAAGGACAAGAAGAAAGACAACCAAGGTATCTGAATAATTCACAGATGGGATAATTAGCCAGAATGCTTAGCATTACCAGAAATTCCACCGCTCAGGATCCCTTTGTTCAGCCAATAGTCACAATCTGTCTCATTTCATTACATCAGATTTTTAATGAGAAGGGAAGGAGAAAAAAAGGCTCTCATTCGTTAGAGCTCTACTACATGCCAGACACCGGGCTGGGCCGTAGGGCCAGCTCCCTGGGCGCGAGCCGTGCAGTCCCACTGGGCCCCGTGCTCAGAAAGTCCTTGAGCTTGGTTTAGTGCACTACTGTTGCCAATTTGAAGTTCTTAATAAGTTTTGAACAGAGGTCCCCTGGTTTCACTTTTTTGTGTGTGTGTGGTATGCGGGCCTCTCACTGTTGTGGCCTCTCCCGTTGCGGAGCACAGGCTCCAGACGCACAGGCTCAGCGGCCATGGCTCACGGGCCCAGCCACTCCGCGGCATGTGCGATCTTCCTGGACCGGGGCACGAACCCGTGTCCCCTGCATCGGCAGGCGGACTCTCAACCACTGCACCACCAGGGAAGCCCCCGTGGTTTCACTTTTCATGGGGGCTTGCAAATTCTGTAGCCAGGCCTGCTGGATAGTTTGTTTTCTCTCTATTAATCCTCATATCAACCCAAGGATATTGTGTCATATTCCCACCTTTTAGAAGGAGGACCTGGATAAATGTGCAGCCAAGGTCATATTGCAGAGGCGGGATTTGGAATCACGTCAACTTAACATGAGAGCCTCTGAGCTTTCCTCTGTCTCCTCCATGCACACACAGGCAGTAAGGGGGAGTCCTGCTTCCAAGGGGCCTATGTCTAATCTTAAACGGGTAACGTGGAAAGCATGAGGCCGGGTGAATTCCAGGATTCTCCAAACACGGTATGTGTGATTGGACTTGAGAAATTTATTCGTTTGTTTGACTGATATTTTTTGAAGACCTTGTATTGGTCAAGCACTTTACATGCATTTTTTCATTCAACAACAGACTTTCACTGAGCTCCTGATCTGTGCCAAGTTCTTATTTGAGGCTCTAGGAATAGGACAATGAAGAAAGCAGGTGAGATCCCAGCTTTTGCAGAGATCACACGTGCGAGAACATGCGTGTGTGTGTGTGTGTGTGTGTGTGTGTGTGGTGGTGGTGGTGGTGGTGGGAGGTTAGAGGAAGACAGTGGGAGTAGAAATAAATAAGTTACCAAACAAACTAGGTAATTTAGGATGCGACAATCACAATGAAAGAAACATACAGGAAGTGTGGTCTAGATAGGGTGAGCAGAGAGTATCTCTCCAAGGGCTGGATACTTAAGCTGAAGCCTGAAGAATCCAGCCATGGGGGAAACCAGCTTAAGCAGCTTCAGTGAGAAGCAAGAGCAAGTGACAAAAACCCTGGGGCTGCGAGTAGCTGGGCAGGTTGCAGGATCCTCATCCAAGCTCATTTTGCAGATGAGGAAACTGAGACCTGGGGAGGTTGAGAAATTTCCTGGCATACCAGTTAGTGGGAGACTAAGCATTAAGTTCTGTCTCCAGAGCTGGTGCAATTGGTCCCTCCACGCTGGCCTCCCTGAGGTGATAAGCTGATGAAGAAATTGATTTCATTTTATTATTATTATTCTTATTTTTGCTGCGCCACATAGCATGTGGGATTTTAGTTCCCTGGCCAGGGATCAAACCTGCATCCCCTGCATTGGAAGCACAGAGTCTTAACCACTGGACCACCAGGCAAGTCCTGAAGGAATTGATTTTAGATGGTGACAGCCTTGGAGGGATAGACACACGAATCTGAACTGAGGCCTCTCTGACCACAGAAATACTTTTTGCAAATTTGCATCACATTTTCCAGTGTTCTACTTAAAAAAAAAAAAAAACATCCCCAGCACACTTTGTATGCCAGGGACCCATCATCCTCATGGAAGGTTGCAGTTTGACCCGGGTGTGGGCGTGGGCATAGGGTAGAGTGCATGTCAAGTAGACTCCCTGTTTCTCCTCACCTGAGTTCAGTGGCTCCTTACCTCACATTTGGGAGCTCCAGTGCCCTGAGAGGTGAGAATCTCCAATAGAATGGCCCATTGTCAGCCTGGAACCACAGGCAGCCAGCGAGATGCTCCTGACACCTGGCTCTGATAAAGAGGGTGGATTCACTGTCTCCTCAGACTTGAACCGTGTCCTTGGAAAGCCCTGCCCCAGTCCCTAAGTGGATTAGAAGCTAAACCAGGGTGCTGATCGGTGTGACCCTGTTTCCACATTTCACCAAAAGAAAAAAACCACGACCAGAGTTCCATCTTGCTTTAAGTCCTGTAGAAGAGAGAAACATTTGCATTCATTACCTTGCCTGAAATTACTTTGGATGGATTTTAAAAGCAGTCACAGCTAATAATAACTATTATCATGGATGTTTAAATGTAAGACATATTCACTTAAATGGTGAACGTCAACAAGTATCATACAAGATAATAAGATTTAGACCTTCAATATGTATTTGTGATTCAGCTAAATGCACTAAAATTTGCATTTGTGCCTGTTTCAAACCACTACTTTTAGTGTGTAATAGTTAATTATTGGGGCATATCATTGCTTTATTGCTTTGGGCTATACTACAAGATGTATTAACAAAACCATGAGTAAAATGTAATTTTTAAAGTAAGTTGTAAAGATCCACATGCCACAAACCTAAAGAGGATTTCTGGATGTAAAAATAGCTATTTTTGATAGTTTGTAAAATATCATAAAGTATTTGGTAATTTATGTTACAATGCTGAGTTAATGGCATCAGCCCAAAGAACAGCCACTTCTGACTTCTGATGTAGTGAAAGCAAGGGAAGAAGCTCTAAAAGTTGTGTACATGACTGTGTCTGGCAATAAGCAGCTTATCTTTTCTGGTATTATTCTTGGGTGGGTATTAATGGAAACATCCTTTACAAAATGTCAAATGTGTCTACAAATATGGAGTTCAGTTTAGACTTTTGAAAGATCAAAGAGATTTGTGGGTAGATGGACACCCCAGTCAATTAGTCATTTATGTTTTAGTGGGTTCAATCAGTGGCCTGTCTTTAGGAATGAACATTTCTTGGTGTTGTGGATAGGGTCTTCTCTACACCTCTTCTAGCGGGTGTGGCATGGGGTAGATGCTGGGAAGTAAATTTGTTAATTATTCTTTTACAATCCCCTCCCACCCTGCTGAATACATTATTACTATCATTATTATTATTATCATTATTATTATTATTAGCTTTGGTTGCAGGTGGGGACCTGGTCCATGCTGAAGAAAGATTACTCAAAAGTCACCCCCTTAGTAAGGGTATCTGAGCCCTTGCTCTCAGTGTGACACTGGCCAATTTAAGAGTGATGCCTCTAGACAGGTAGCAATCTTATTATTTCCCCTCCCTTGCTGTCTCCTGTGGGTCCCTCTCAGCCCTTCCAACTTTTTCCTTATTGCATCCTATGTATTTAGATGCAACCCTGCTTTTATTTTACTCTGTGTTGATAATGCCATAGCGACCTTCTTGCAAATTACCACTCCCCACTTGACCCAAGTTTCAGGTAATTATACCTCATTCGGCTACACTCACGGGCACACAGCAAACTTAACACCTGCCCAAGCAGTCGGGAGGCTCTCGGATTCGTGAGGGATGTCTACTTGCTGAGTTTCACATGTGAGAAGAGTCTCACCCCACCCCGATCCCCTACACGGGTCACTGTTATGGTATCATAAATAATAGGAAATCTGAGGAAAGCGTCACCTCTCAGCAGAGCTGGAGTGTGCAGCAGTGCTCTGAGACTGGAACATTCTGCTGAATTTGCCCAATGAGCCACTTCAGGAAGTCAACTGGCAATAACAACAAATTGGGTCAAAAATAATTTCCTGCATATTTCTTAAGTTTCTTTCTTTTCTTTGCCAGAGAAATGGAGGGGGGATGTGCAGCAAAAACTGAGGCATCTTCTTTCCATGAGCACGTAAAAACACACCTGCTCTCTGACTGCAGGGGCCGTGAAAAACGCTGGGCTCAGCACACTGGTTACAGTTCCGGAATACCTACGGGCTCCGTGCCTTTGTAGAATGTCCCAGTTCATTCTCTTCAGATAATCCCAGACTGAATCTGAATTACGCCCAGAGTGATTCTTTCCCACGGACTCTGCTGTTATGGGGGGAGCCCTGGTTCAGCCACCCGGGCATCAGATCTAGGTCATCCGTGGTGTTGACGTGCACACGTCCATGGTACCCACACGCTTACTGCTCCAAAGACAACAGTTTTCTCTGATTCAATCATGTTCCTTTTGCTTCACAAGTTGGGGGCCCAGTGGGGGAAGCGACCCCACTCCAGGCAAAGTAAGGGTTTGAGTTTCTGGGTCATCGGGTGATGACTTCCCTTTGCCATGCCTGGCAGGCAGCCTTTGGTGGAGGCTGCCTTAACACTGACATGTTTGGTAACTTGAGGAAGGGATGGAGCAATCCATTATCTGCTTCCATATCGCTTAGCAAGCCTTGTGTGTGGAGTGGCCATCTTGAATTGATTGCTCCAGCGACACAAGTCTGTGCCAATCCTGCCTGCTAGCAGATGGCTCCAAATGAGGTCATTGTTTTGACAGTTTCACAAAAGAACCCCAAATAGCCTGAACAAACCCTTGCACATGTTGGATCATCTGGAACAGTTGTGAGATAAAAGATGAACTTGGACCAAAATGTTGGGAAGTGTGAAACACCACCAAGAGTTTCTCTCTGACTCCTCACATGCAGGGAAACCCTGAGCGAAGATGGAGAAGACTGGTCTGATTCCCCTCCCAGCCTCCTCTAGCCCTGGGTGTTGGAACTGCTTGGGTGGCAGTGATGATCTGATTAGGGGAGGACAATTGTCTCAAACCTCAGTGATCTCAAGCTCCATTGAGAAGCATCTTGGCAGCCTGGATGCTGATATTCTTGGAACGCTCTATATTTCTCACCAATTCCAAGAGTGTATGTGTAGCAAGTCACGTGGCCCCCAAAGTAACACTGGAAATTCATAGAATTAGGGCATCCACTGGGACTACTTATCATTTGAGTTGGGAAATTGGGCAGGCTTTCTGAGTTCTTTGCAGGGACAACCACTGTGTCTTGGCTTCTAGAGTCTGCAGTCCTTGATGGCAACACTCGAATCCTTAGCACTGATCCAGCTGCACTTAGTCCCTCAAGCTTGCACCTGGAGGAGGGACATTTCCTTGTTTTAGATCTGTGTGCTCATCAGAGCGGGGGTCAAAGTGATCACAGTTTTCTCCTTCTTCTTGATGTGGTAGAAAGACCACTGGGTTCGAAGAAGGTTTTCTACCCTTAGGTTCTAGTTCTGGAAACTCATGAAGGCAAAAAGTGTCTTCTGTGTTTGCACTGGTTTCCTACAGCTCCCATAGCAAAGTATCACTAGTTGGATGGCTAACACAACAGAAATTTACTCATCCACAGTTCAGGAGACTAGAAGTCCACAATCAAGGTGTTGGCAGAGATGATTCCTTTTGGGGGCTCTGAACAGAGGGAGGATCTGTTCCATGCCTCCCTTCCAGTGGCTGCCCGAAATCCTTGGTGTTCCTTGGCTTGTGGGGGGCATAACTCCAATCTCTGACTCCCTCTTCACATGGTGATTTCTTTATGTGCCTCTGTGTCCAACTCCTTATAAGGACACCAGTCACTGGATCAAATCCCATCCTGCTCCAGTATGACCATCTGCCAAGACCCTATTTCCAAATAAGGTAAGGTCACATTCCCAGGTACTACTGGGGTTAGAACTTGATGATGTCTTTTTGGAGGAGACAATTCAATCCACGGCAGGGTTTGACTCTCAAGACCATCCCCAGTGCCAGCCACCTCTTGCCATCTGTGGGCCTTTGGCAGATCAAGGAATTTCTAGACCTGAGTTTCTTCATCCGTGGAACGAGAACCCTAAACTAGAAAATCTCCAGTGTCACGCCCTCTGCTTGTACGCTCCTGTTTGTGGGAGTTATTACGTATGTTCTAGGGCCCCTTTATCTGGGTAGGGATACATATCAACCCAGGAGGGACTTGAATTTTAAATGTGAATTTCAAGTTTTCTCAATAGTTTACTTCCAAGCTAGGCAATGTTGATGAAGTAAGTCTTAAAATGAAAACCGTTCAAGTGCAAGTCTTCAGACCCACGTGTGGAATTTTGTTAGAGGCATTCACCACACAACATTTTATGGGCGAGCACACAAACATTTTCATCTCCCCTCTTGGAGTGGAAGGCTTGCAAAAGAACTCTATGATTTTAGAGAGACATGCTAGGGGGATGCAACACTCACAGGTGTTCTGGGCACAGGACTCGGCCTTATTGCTGTGCCCGGCGAGGAAGTCAGAACGGAAAGTTCATAACAAAGACTGTTCAAAGCGCAGCGGTCCTGTCACTCCAGCTTTTGCGGAGCCTTTCTTTGCTTTTTCACTCTGTAGAGTGATGCTCATTTCATCACTTTAGCTTGTATGTTATTCCCTTTCATAGCCCAGGATTGTGAAGCCCCATCTAAAAATCTCTTAAACTGACTTCCTCACCTGCAGTCCCTTGCCTCCCCTATTCCCTCCCCAGCGCATTGCTGAACATGGTGCTTCATTTCTTCTAGGAGCTACTGTGCAGGGTGCCTACGAGCCAGGCCCACTCGTGTGAGGTGCTAACGGCTCAAAGATGACCGTGACCCAGACACGTTCTTCCAGGAGCTCACAGTCTAAAGTCAGGAAGCCAGGGCACCATATCTAAGTGCAAGGATGGACACAGGCCCAGGCAGTTATGGGAGCACAGGAGCCCGGGGCCCAGGGAGACGTCCCGGAGGAGACAGATGACTGGAGGGGAAAGGGGGAGTCATCAGCGGGTTTGTTTGGATGGTGACGTATTCCAGCCAGAGGCGAAAGGAACAGACGAGAGGCGGGAACGGCAAGCTAAGTGCTGCGCGGGGCTTCCCGGACTGCACTCCTACGCTCCGAATTCATGGTTAATGACCCTCAGGGAAAACAGTGAAGTTTGTCTTCTTCCCACAGCACTTCTGTCAGATTAAGTTTTGTCTTAGAGCTCATTGTAAAGGGGAGGCTAGGCCAGCTCCCAATCCTGGTGTGATTTACACATGACCCTCCGAAATGTGGGTATAATATGAAAGGGGGATTCACCTTGTTCTGAAGACACTGAACGAATAATGGAGGTTTGCTTCTGGATGTAATGATCATGGCAGAGGTTGGTGGGCAGGCCGGACCTACCGAGTGCTCCCTGGAGGGGCACTGGCTCGAAATAGGGGCAGCCTGGGGTGGGAGCTGCAGAAACCTTAAAATCCTCCACCAGTTAAAAGTCTGATCAAGGCCTTTGTCTGCTCAGCCAGCCTGTGCGGGTCAAGCCTGTCCTTGACCCCATCTCGTAGACAGTTCATCCCACCTGGCCAGAAGCCTCCCCTCCCTTGAAGAAACTTCAGCTATTCTGTAAGGTTCTGCTCACCCCAGGCACCCTCTGGGAACCCCTCCAAAAGCCTCCAGGAAAAATTAATGAGCACACGCCATGATTGATGATATTCTTTGGGGACTTCGTTCATCATCATAATATAACATCTTAACATTGACAAAGCTGGTCAGACGTTGTGCTTGATATAACTATAACTTTCAAATTAAGTCATTTATGGATCGCTCCATGTTCAACGGGATGGTTATGGAAGAGGTGGGGAAAAAAGTATATTTGTACAGCTTAAAACTTAGCCAAGGCTACGAAGCACATTTGCTGGACAGTCACAGACTTCAGATCCTGATCTCAGGGCAGAATCTTTTTATGGTAGGGCTCTCTCCCAGTATGGGTTTTTTCAGGAAAATGGAGCCAGTCAAGTATTCCAGGAATGAAGGGTTTAATCTGTGAATGAGGGGTTTAATCTGGGAATGAGGGGTTTAATCTGGGAATGAGGGGTTTAATCAATCTGGGAATGAGGGGTTTAATCTGGGAATGAGGGGTTTAATCTGGGGATGAGGGGTTTAATCTGGGAATGAGGGGTTTAATCTGGGAATGAAGGGTTTAATCTGGGAATGAGGGGTTTAATCTGGGAATGAGGGGTTTAATCTGGGAATGAGGGGTTTAATCTGGGAATGAAGGGTTTAATCTGGGAATGAGGGGTTTAATCTGGGGATGAGGGGTTTAATCTGGGAATGAAGGGTTTAATCTGGGAATGAGGGGTTTAATCTGGGAATGAGGGGTTTAATCTGGGAATGAGGGCTTATCTGAGTATTGGAAGAGCCAGTACTGCCAAGGTCTGAAAAGTTGCTGCAGAAAATCAGGGAAGTTGCAGCCAGATGGTCGGGGAAGTAGACACTGAGACCTCAGGCTTCTCAAAAGCTTCTAAGGAAACTACTGGAGTTCTTAGAAATTTCTGAAGAAACTCCTACCAACTGGCTGAGTCTGCAGTAGCAAAATGGGTGATTTACAATACCGGCTGAGAAGCAGCCATGGATCTCGCATCTGCTCATGTGTCTGCTGAGCTGATCTCTAGAGAAGAATGACCTCTGCTCCTGGCTCACCATGCAGGGCTCATTGGCAAACTTGACATGGAACTGTACAGGCGAGAGATTCTGGGAGCTGTAGTTGCCTGATCCTTGCAGGGTGTGGCGGGTAATAGGCTGACAAAAGACCACTCATTCCAGGTGGTTCTCAGTTGGGTTTTTGTGCCATTATTCTTCTTAGTGTCATTATTTCAGGTAAACCTGACTTACAGACAGCACATCTAGGAACGTTCCTTTCACAGTTACTTTTCTGCCTCCAGGGCCGTGATCCTCCCTGAGAATTCTCCCTGCTGCTCTTCCTTCTTAATCCCTATCATCAGGAGGTCCTCATCTACTTGCCTTGGTTTTGCTTATCTCTTAGCTGTGGGCTGATTCACTAAGTGGTTACCCATCTCTTCTTCTGGGAGGATGACAAATGCCTTGTAGAGCACCTAGTGTTGGTCACATAATTAGGCCCTCAGTGAAGGTAAGTTCCTTTCTTCCCTGTAGTAGATATTTGGTGTTTTTGTCCTTCCATTATCCACGCATCCTTCTGCAGGTCTCAGCAGTTCATTTCACCTTGGAAACCGTCCTTCTCCCATTCCATACCCAACTATCCATGTAATTTGGATGAGGCTGATCACTATCCACCCCTCCACCTGCTTTGGGTATGGGCATACGACTTGGGTTTGACCAATCAGTGTTTCCCGTCTCTCCAGTCCTCATGATTGGCTGAGAGATGAGCACATGCTCAAATATGTCCAGTGAGAATCAAACGTGGTAATTGGATGGGAACTGTGGGAAAAAGGAGCACTTTTTTTGGCTAGGGTGATTAAGGTGGTGAAATGTAAGCCTAGACATACTGGAGGCCTCTTTACCTCTAAAAGTTGAGAACCTGCCTGAATTGAAGCCATGACAGTGAGAACAGAGTCCAGGGATGTAGAAAGAGACCTGACAACTTTGTAGAGTCCCTAGAGTGAGTTGAATCTAAGGCTTCTGGACATTCATGCTCCAGGTTAAACTTTCATCCTTGACCCTCAACCCACAGAGATTCTGGAACCAATAAGACATTCTGAGAAAGCAAAGGAAAGAATTTCAAATCAGAGGTAATGTAACTACAGTCTGTAGGAAAGAGGGCAGGGAATGCTTAATGGTTGATTTAGACACAAAGTTCCAGCACCATGGATCCAGTTCCATGGATCTCTCATGCTCTCTTGAACTCTCCCAGAATCTCCCCAGAGTCTGCCTCTAAAATCTTTAACCACCTGCTTTAATAAAACTTGCTTTACCTCAAATATTGGAATAGAAAATAAGTAAAACACATTACATTCAATATTTTTCCTCTAATAATTAACAGCATAAGAACATACGAAGAAATGACTATACACCTACTAAGACAGTGTTGAGTATTCTCCATGTTCAAATGGCTTTTTTTAAAATTGAGGTATCATTGACATCTAACATTAAGTTAGTTTCGGGTATACAATGTAACGATTCAATATTTGTAGTTATTGGAAAACAATCACCAAAATAAGTCTAGTTAACATCTGTCACCATACGCATTATAAAACTTTTTTCTTGTGACAAGAACTTTTAAGATCTATTCTGTTAGGAAATTTCAAATATGCAAAAAGTATTATTAACAATAGTTACCATACCATATATTATACCCTCATGACATATAGTTTATAACTGGAAGTTTGTACCTTTTGATACCCTTCACCCATTTTGCCCACTTCCTCACCCCCAACCTCTGGGCTTTTTAAAAACTATGCTCAAAATATGGGTCCTTACTAATGTTTTATACATTATTTCAAACAAAAGGTATTTCAATTATGGGAAGGCTACAGAAGGTTTGGTGATTTGATCTATGAATATAATCTTCAAGTACTATAATGTTTTTATTAAAGTTTTGATTTCAAATAATTAGCCTACAAATATGAATTTTTAGAATACAGGCTTTGAGGATTACTTGTTTCTCTAGTTTAGCATTTGTTATCATACAGGACTTCATGTATGCTATGTACTAAGGAATGCAAGTTCAATGTTAAAGGGAGAAAAACAACTATGTAGAAAAGCCAAAATGAGCATGCTTTTGAGCTGCGGTAATAAAAGTCCAGTGTCTGGCTCAAGAGAGGTGACACTCTGTGCTGGTCATACCACACAGAGCATCACAGGGCATGGTCAACTGCATGGTCAAACCACAATGAGGGGCTCAGCTACAGAACCAAAGGCTATGGACAATGATAAATTGGGGAAACCTGGAGAAGAGTAGTGGTGCACTGGGTCATAGGAAACTCTGACAGTCAAAAGACCCAGGAGGTTTTAGTTTGGAGCACAGAGGACTTGCAGAGGACTTGTGGTCATTCAGTGGGTGATGGGTTCCCTTATTCTGTGTAGTTTCAAGGGAAGAACAAAGCCAGTGAGTGGAAGGTGAAGGAAGACAGTATAGAAGCCTGGGTATGGTCACAGTTGGAGGGCTCAGCCTGACCGGCCACCAGGAGACTCGGCCAAGCAGTTAAGAGCTCCAGCTGTGAGGTTAGATGCCTTGGTTGGGATTCTGCTTAAGCCCTTGTGACTTTGAGCAGATTCTTTATTTGCTAATTAGAACAATGATAGTGCCTACCACATAGGGATGGTTATGTGAGTTAACAGATGAATACAGAAGTCTTCAAGAGTATGGCAGATAGTAAGTTCGGGGATCACACTTAGCACAGTGCCAGGCATAGTAGGTGCAGGTGTGCAATTACTTGTTATTGACTGACTGACTGAATTAATTAATTAATTTAATTAATGGATAATTTCTAAGTTTTCGTCCATCTGTGAGTCGTCCATCTGTGAGTCTGGTGCCTCATCAAAAATGGCAGCATTTTCTTTTTCTTTGATGTACATCAACTCAATATTTATGTTTTAAGAGAAGTGTGTATATAAAATATTATTTGTAATCATATAATATATATAAATTATATATAATATAAAATTCATATATATGCATGCATTCATCGATATGCATGTACATATATAAACAGTTTAAAAGTATAAAAAATCAAGAAGCAGAAAAGAAAACATTCATGATCTCATCCACCAGAAATAATTACTAACATTTCCTTTGACTCTTTTTCAATGTATTTGTTTACATAGTTGGATCAGACTATGTATAGATTTTTGTATCCTGTGTGGGTGTTTTTTTGTGTTCTTTTTTGGCTTAACATTGTGTGATAATTTGATTGCTTTTGGAGATGCTTTTTAGCGTTTATTTACTGCTTTCCTACTTCAGTCCTGAGCATTCGCTGAGCACCTACAATGTGTTCAGGTCCAGAAATAGACATGAACAGGGGGCTGGCTGTTCTTGTCCATTTGCCAAAAGAGATGCTAGATGGGTTCATAACAGCAAATAACTGAATGTTAAGCAATTAAAAATCTCTGCCTTCAACATCTCCATTGAAACTCTTGCCCCAAATTATCAAAAGTATTATCAAAAGTTAACATGTATTTCTTTTTGCCCTCGGACTAGAAAATCTTCCCCAAATAACTAGTTCCTTTGCCTTCAACAATGCTACCTCCCCCTTGTAACCACCTGGGTTGCTGGGAGCTGCCAGTGCACACACAGAGCTAACTAGACATGTTCCCAGATGATGCTTAATTAAATCCTTTAATTATTAGCCACTCACCACATTTGCATCATTCCCTAGTGCTTAGTGCCAGAGTCATGTAGGGGAGGAAGCCAGCCTCCTATTTGCCCAAATTACTGCCTCTCTTAGAGTTTTATCGGATTCAGGAAAGTTGGAATTCTGAAAATATTTTTTTAGAACTCACCAGTATTTAGCTTGATATTAAGCAAGTCTTTACACCTTGAAAATGCCCTTTATCCAAATCGATAAGTTAAGCCCAGACTTCAGGTTGAATCCAAATATAGCATTAGCTTGTTCAAACCATTGAGCTGCTCACTGGGCAGCTACAGGGTTGGAAGGCAGGACTGGTGTTAACATCTCCATGTTACAAATGAGGAAACATCGTTAGAGTACCTAAGAGGACAGCTGACTCTTCCCAATGTCCATGCCCCCAGTAAAATGTTTCAAAGCATGGCACAGAGTAGGGCCTGAGTGCCCTGTCCTCCTCCAAATGAGAAAGTAGGAGACCTGGAGCTGGGGCTGCCATAGGTGTGTCCTTCCGGGAGTGCCCTCCGTCCTCTGTGCTCGGAGTCCCCAGGTGCAGCCAGACACAGCACCAGTGGCTGCCTGTAGGCACCCGAGGATGTGGCAGAACCCGTGAAATAAAAGCTACTGCATGGGAGCAGAGAAAGTATTTGCAATGCTAAGCACAGATACTGTGCTCCAAAATATTTTTTAAATAATGAATTTCATTCCGCATATGCCTGATCAGTGTTCCTATCTCTGAGGCCTTCCCTGACCATGGTATCTAAAATAGCAAATTCCCTTGGACTTCCCTGGCGGTCCAGTGGTTAAGACTGTGCGCTTCCACTGCAGGGGTTGTGGGTTCGATCCCCAGTTGGGGAATTAGGATCCTGCATGCAGCGCAGGGTGGCCAAAAAAACAAGAAAATAAAAAATAAAATAAAATAGCAAACTCCCTCCCTCCCACCTGATCACTCTCCCATAGGCCTGCATGGCCTAATTTTTCTCCTTAGTACCTGTTACCATATTACATACAAGAAGACTTTTGGTTTATTGGCTTATTGTCTGACTCTTCCCCATTCTCCTTTGCCCGAAGGCAAGCTCAACAGGGCTGGGCTTTGCTGTGTTCTCTGCTGTATGACCAGCTCTAGCATAGCTCCGGGACATGGTAGGTGTTCACTAAATATTTGTTGAATAAATAAATGAGTGTGTGAGCAAGTCCTAGAATCTTCTGAAATTTGCAGGTAATGGAGTTTCCCTTAAGGACCTTTTATTTATACAAAAATACTTCATTAGGAATGATCGTTCTCTGGATAAGGTGATGTAGGAGCATTTGCCCAGGCTTGTTATAAATCATCCTCAGAGAAATGGTTCCTTCATTCTTCAGACATTTCATGAGCACTGTTTATGTGCCAGGTATTGTGCTAGGCACTTGGGATTTTAAGAAGTGAATAGGACATTTCTCTGCTTCCAAACTAATGGGTAGGAAAGACAAGTAAGCAGATCATCAGAGCAGAATGTTCAGTGATTGGGGTCGTTCAGGCTGCTGAGGGAATCTGGGAAGAGAAGCAAGTAACTTTACTTAGGAGGGTTGAGAAAATGGTTTTAGAGAGGAGACAAAGAGGAGAACTGAAGACATTCCAGGCAAAGGAAAGAATGTACGAGGGCAAGACACTGATAAAGGTCAGGACTGCTCTGCATGGTCGTACAGGTGGTACACTGCACAGCTCCAGGTCTGTGTATGGTGGTGAGGGGGACATTCATATTGTGGTCTATGTGCAATATGGTGACCCTGTGAGAGGACAAGGCAAATTCAGAGAAGAGAGAAATGCGGAGGAGCCGGAAGGTAGAGTAGATTTAAGGGAAATAAGGGAAATGGCCAGGGGTTATGATGGGAGGTGATGATATCAGAATGTGAAGGGCCTTGTGAGCAAGGTAAGGAGTTTGAAGTTTCCTGTCTGAGCCACCCAAGGCTAATGGGACAAAAACCAGAGACAAGAAGGCTCAAAAGGAAAAGGGTGGGGCTAGAGCCTGGGGAATTTTCTTAAGCTGAAGGAGCTTCTGTAGAGAGCTGGCAGCTTCAAACACAGGTGAGGGGCACCTCTCGGGCAGATGAGAGCTTTATATGAGAAGAGCAAGGGCAGGGCCCGTGGACTTCTAGGCTGCGGATCAGGATAGTTGGAGGCAACGTAAGGATTAGGGGAGGGTGACGTCTTTGAAACAGAGTGAAGAGAGTTTTGAAAGTCACCTGTGGTCAGCAGTGCCAAATGCAGAAAGATGAACTCGAATGAGGCGGAGGGTGGAGTTTGGGACAGCTCATTTGGGATTTCACTCACTGGGGCCCGGTGGGAAAGTCAGACTGGGAGGAACTGAGCTTTGGAGGAGAGCTGAGGAAGAGGAGACACCTCAGAACTCAGGGTGTTCCTGGCCCACCTGGGAAGGACATCTTACTGGCTGGAGTCGGAGGCTTACAAGCTTTACTTGTCATCTCTCCTTGAGCTTAGGGATTATTATGTGTGTGAATATATTAGCCATAATTCATTCACTCATATATTTATTCATTCACAAAACATACTGTCGTGTCCTCTAGGCCAGGCTCTTGAAGGACATGGCAAAATGGGACAGACATTGTGATTTTTACCTTCTCGAGCGAGAGGCTGGACCATCAAGACCCCTTCTGATGTCGCACCACGACCTCATCCTCAGCTCCCATGGAAGCTCTCAGCTCGGGAGAAGCCCCACATTTTACATGTGGCGGAGCCTTAGGGGCAGCTGTCTTGTTGGAAGGTGTAACTGAGGGATGTATTTTAAGACAACATTTATGTAGCAAATGCACATATAAATTTTTTTTCACCAGAAGTATAGTTTGTCTACTTTTAAAAAGTACTAATATGCATCTCTATTGATTGTTGATTTGGGGGTGGGGCATGGAGATGGAGAGTATAGGGCTAAAGTTCCTCTCACCATCCCTCGGTACCTTGCTGTCTTAAACTCATTTATCCTATCTTCTGACCACACCATTGACCATCTAGATTTTACACTCCTGTTCTCACGATTCCTGTTCTTTTATCTTACCAAAATCTTTGGTCCCTTTACCCTCCATTTCCACCATTCTCTCACCTCCCTTTTGTCTGTCTTCTTTCCTGAAATGTTGGTCTTCCATCCTTGCTATTCTCTTCCATTTCATAATCGTTTCCTGCCTTCTTTCCCCCCGTCCCATATGTTGTCCATATTTGAGTGACTCCCAATATCCAGGGCATCTCTCTCTCTCTCCCTCTCCTGAGTTTCAGGTCCCTTTAATCAATTGCTTCTTGATGTCTCCATCTGGATGTCCCGCTGCCACTTCAAATCTCATCGGTTACCAACCTCTGGCCCAAGCAAAACTCATTTCTCCTTTTTTTTTTTTTTTTTGCGGTACGCGGGCCTCTCACTGTTGTGGCCTCTCCCGTTGCGGAGCACAGGCTCCGGATGTGCAGGCTCAGCGGCCATGGCTCACAGGCCCAGCCGCTCCACGGCATGTGGGATCTTCCCAGACCAGGGCACGAACCTGTGTCCCCTGCATTGGCAGGCAGACTCTCAACCACTGCGCCGCCAGGGAAGCCCAAGGTTTACAATCCTAAGTTGGAGCTTAAAGTTATATGAATTTAAAGTAAACACCACGGCAGCTGGTAGAAAAACACAAAACCTTCAAGGGACAGTGACTCGTGTTTTAATTAAAGCATATCCCGTCACGCTATTCTTCTGAGTCCTTTACTCTTAAATCATCATTTGTGAAGGGATCTTGAAAATGGATAAGGATTTCACTTGAAAGACAATGGTAGGGGCAGGGGCGATGAGCAAGTGGAAAAGGATGGCTGTTCCAAACCCGGCAGCCAGGCCTGACTGTTTCCAGAGGCCCCCCTCTGATTGCTGCCCACCCTCCCCACCCGTGGCCGTCAATCAGCAAAGACGGGGGCAGGGGTGTGGAGTGTTGGGACACGCCCCCTGGTGGCTGATTGGCACTGCCCTTTGGAAGGCTAACAACGTTGAGATTAATTCCTGCTCCAACCCACAGCCGCGTGGGCCCCTCAACCCTGCCCCTCCCCCTCCCTTGGCGGCATCTCGGCTCCTATGTCGCAGGCGGGGGAAGATGGATGAGTAAACGGGCGCCCGCTCCTGGCCGTGATGGAGGGAGCGGGAGGCCCGGGGACAGGCCTGATAGGAGGCGTTATTCCTTATGTGCAGTGGACTCATAGCACCTCAAAATGATGAACTCGAGGAGAAGTTTGACACCGTCCTGAAAAGCTCCAAGGCTGAAAATCACCTTCGTTCTCTTCCCAGCTGTCCTTCCCGGCACTTTTCGTGCTCTCGGTCCAGATCTAGCCTCACGGTGTGTTGCACCTTACACATGGGATTTGTCTTCTCCTGTCTGACATGTTCTGTACATCTTTGGAGCTGCTGACGTTAGCTTCTCATTACCCCGTGTGTCCCGAGGGCTGGGTTCCAGAAGCAGGGATGCTAAGTCACACTGTGGGACACCCTAAGTCTCAAAGGGAGACTTTCCAGGGAAGCCCCCAAGTTCATGAGGTGCTCCTTCCATAGAAAGCCCCAGCCCGTGATGCTGTTTCTGACCGTGAATCCTTTCTGATTGCAATAATTTATTTTCTCTCTGCGATGAGTGAACGATTTGAAAAATTTTTTTTAATTTTACTTTCCAATGGTGATATTGTATTTTCTAAAGATTATCAGAAATGATTATTAGCTGACCCGGTACAACTGTGGGGTTTTCTGTAATCGAATCACAGTGGATTATTCCATCTTTTTTGGTGGACTTCAGTAACAGCTGTATCAGGGCTCCTGTCTAGATGGACACTCCATGCAGTTGAAGCAGGTGTGTACAGATCCTCCTTATCTGAGGATAGTTGGTTCCAGAAAAAGTAAAACCACTTAAAACCAAGACCAAAATTGTCATATTACCTAATGGAAAATAAAGAATTTAAGAACCATGGAAGTAGGTTTACTTAGAGTAAGCAGAATCTAGGTTATTGTGCAGCACTGTGCTGACTTAGTATGAATAAAGAATGAATCGAATCTTGGGGAATCTGAGGCATAATTTTTTCTGACAAAACTGTCTTGCCCTCCATGGATGACTTTCATAGCACTAGATCACAAAGAAGCTCGTTTTGGCAAAAATATAAGAGGCCATTTCTCTTTCCTCCAGGAATCTTCTTCATCCTTGGCTATTTATATCTCCCATTGTGTCATCACTCCAGATGATTTTTTTTCATCATTTGTTAACTGGTCCTATTCTACCGTTTCGTTACCTATCAGTGATGATGGCTCTAGTCTGAGCTGTTCTAATTTAATCATAATTTTAGCATTCTCTAGACATGGTAATGCAATGATGTATTTTTCTAATTTTATACATAGTCCATTTGTCAGTTTGTTCATGAATATTTCTGTGTTCTGATAACTTTTCCTTACTCATGAGACCTCATAACACAGAGAAACTAAATACCAAATGTCTCCCCCACAAAAGGAATGAAACACAAGACGTGGTGGCTAATTGTCAAGTGAGTGGTCCAGAGGTTTGTGCTCTGGGTTTGCAGGAGGAGATTTATGTAGCCTGATTCCTGTCATGCTAGAGTCTTTGGAGCACTGTGCCTTGCCTTGTCAACCCTGGCCTCATAATTTCCTGCAAGGTCAAAGCTGACGGCCCATTTTACAGATGAGCCTCAGAGGGTAAATGGAATTCACCCAAAGGCACATACATGCTGGTCAAGGCCAGGGCTGGGACTCCAACTAGGTCTCTTCATTTTAAGAGCATTGAGGGAGGCTGGGAGGAGGGAGGGAGCTTAGGTGAGCAGAGAAAAGGGAGGGATTCTAGGTGAGGGGCCTGCAGTGGAAATAGGCTTGGAATACATCAAATGATGAAAAATTCAAACAAAATAGTAGATGTGGAATATGTAAAAGAGACTTTGAACTTTCTATGTCAGATGACTGGGCTTTTGGTGTTTCATGGAAGAATCTGGGCAAGCAGCTGAGACATTGCCTTTATCTTTACTTCCCAGACTGTGGAGAGTTCCATTGTACCCAGCCCTTACCGCCTGTAACATAGGCTCAGCAAACTCTTGAAGTTAAATGGAAAATAGTCTTTTTATCCCGCAGCAACCAGCCTGCCAGATAGTATCTAGATAAGGCACCCAGGATCTTTCACAGTGCTTCGCACACAGCAAATGGCTTTTGGTAATAAAAACCGTCAATGTAGAAAGAACTTAGAAAAAAAAATCTTTTGAATTGTTATTTTTCCCTGAGGTCTTAGAGGAAGAAAGAAAGTTTATTTAAAGGAGAACACTTTTCCATAGATTCTAGTAGGTAGTAATTTGGGCCTGTAAAATGGTATTCCAATGACAATCTGCCCCAAATGTCTTGAAAATCACTTTTGACCCAAGGAACAGGCTCCAGGAAGCCACTGTTGATATATTTAAATGAATCCAGCTGGATCACTCTAATGTATTGACCCTGGGGATGTGGAAGGGACCCTGGGGACAAGGCTTGAAATTGATCCAATACATTTTGAATAGAAGTTTATTTTATTGCTACTTTTATTAAAAGCCCTAAGACCAACCTGCTGCAGTGGGAACACACTGATGCCTGGCCCATGAGTCCCGGATCCTTCTGGTGCCTCCATCAGTGGGTTGAGCACAGACCCTCCTTAGGTGTGGGCTACTCCCTGGTGCTTCCCTTTCAGTCCCCTGGATTGGAAAAAAAAAAAAAACTAGGCATAGCTCAAGCTTGTAATTATTTTCATGAACATCCCTGAGCAAAATCTCACAGTCACCTCCTTTCTACTTCCCCACAGAAGACTGTATGGGACCTTGTTTCCTCCCCAGCTGGCCTTGCATTCTGTCAACCACCATCACTCCTCTGGCCTCATGTGCTACTTGAGCTCAGCCTCAGGCTGCTCTCAGCAACCCAAGGAAGGAGCCTGTGGGCTTCCTTCAGGACACCACGACCAGAGCCCAGGCCAGGCAGCCGTGTTCATCCCCCTGTTTACCAGTTTGGGGCAGGGATGGTACCTGAGCTGAGTCCTGATGTGAGTCCTGTCCTCACATGCCACATGGGTCCCTCTTGATGGCTCGGCCTTTTCTTTTCTGTGGAACAGTGTCAGCCTTTGGTGATGGTGGAGAGCCCAAGGGTAAGCCTTGTCTTTTTCAATAAGCCAAAAAAAAAAAAAAACACAAAACCCAACCCACTCTGGACAGGCCACCAAGATGTGATGAATATGAGGGCTCTGGTGCTCACGAGCCAAGAACAAGCTGAGGAAAAGCAGGGCCACGAGGGAGGCAAATAACTGACAAAGACAAAAATGGTCTTTGTGCAGCCCGGAGCCAGCCAAGCGGGAAACGGTTGCCGATGAGTTACCCAGAACAGGAGCACCTCCCAGACCCGCCTGTCCAAGTCCTACACTCTGGAGTAATCTTTAGCAAAGGAATGAGGTCCCAATGCCCCAGGGGTCTGGAAGAACTTTTCAGGCATGGTCCTTCAGAGATTCCTGGAAACCCAGGATTTTGCTTGTTTTTCTGACATCCGGGCTCTGGTTTGAAGGACTCTATTGTGAAGAACCCACTGTCACTCCGAAGGACAGATGCCCATGGAAAATGAGAGGAGCTACCCATAAAAATGCCCGTTGTAGTCTCAAAGGCCACCACCCAAACACAATGGAGTACAAACTGTTACACTCACGCCTTGACTTGGCCACGCAGCCCACGTAAAACCCAGGTGACCTAATGCTGTGATTGAGTTCAGTTAGGTCCATTGTTACCGATGTAGCCTTGTCTTAACAGAGCCACGTTGCAAAAATAAGATCAGTCCTTTTTTCCCAACCTTCCATTCTTGAGTTTGGTGACCAGAAAGGTATTTTCAGAGGTTATGTTGTCCGTAGGTCCTTAGTCTAAACAGAAATCATGACGTTTAGGATAAACATTTATTGGATCCCTACCATGTGCCAAGAACTGTGCTGGGTGTGGGATGGCTGCTCTTTTCTAAGGACTGGATAGTCTATTGAAGGAGACACATATGTAAACAATGATGATGTCATGTGACAAAAGTTATCCTAGGTCTATGGCCAGTCCAAGCAGATACCTGTCTCCTTTATTTTGCAAATTCCCTAGCCAAAGCGATTGCTACACTCTTCCTTGGGAATGCACGCCAAGTAGAGCAGCAGGCCCAGAGGGCTTCATGTCTACTCGGCTCACTCCTAGGCTTCCTGCCTGCGGCTGACGGGTTGATGGGCTGAACTGGGTTCCTTACCAGGACGACATATCTTCCAGCTCTCTTGATGCTTCCCTTGTCACCCTGGACCAGGTGAGAAGATATGAACAGGCCTTTTGAACCCGCCCAGCCCACAGCTCATGCAGGGGATAAGGCAGAGCTGACTTGGTCATCTGTGATGCTTATAACAAGCCCCAAGGTATTCCACCTCTACCTGGCACATTGCTCTTCCTAACTCAATGGCTACCTTTAGCATTTTTCCCAATACCTTGAAAAAAGTGCTTGAGCCCCTCTCGTCCAGCGGTCCCCAACCTTTTTGGCACCAGGGACCGGTTTCGTGGAAGACAAATTTTCCACGGATGGGGGCGGGGGGCGGGGGATCGTCTCAGGATGATTCGAGCGCATTACATTTATTGTGCACTTTATTTCTATTATTATTACATTGTAATATATAATGAAATAATTATACAACTCACCATAATGCAGAATCAGTGGGAGCCCTGAGCTTGTTTTCACTTGCTGCTCACTGATAGGGTTTTGATGTGTCTGCAAGCCGTTGATTTATTATGGTCTCCGTGCAATCAAACCTCTCTGCTAATGATCATCTGTATTTGCAGCCGCTCCCCTAGCGTCACTGCCTCAGCTCCACCTCAGATCATCAGGTGTTAGATTCTCATAAGGAGCCCGCAACCTAGATCCCTCGATTGCGCAGTTCACAGCAGGGTTCACACTCCTGTGAGAACCTAATGCCACTGCTGATCTGACAGCAGGCGGAAATCAGGTGGTGTTGCGAGTGATGGGGAGCGGCTGTAGATACAGATGAAGCTTCGCTCACTCTCCTGCTGTTCACCTCCTTCTGTGTGGTCTGGTTGGGGACCCCTGCTCTAGTCTATAGAAGAAACTTTGTTGCTGAAGGGGAAAAAAAAATTCTCTGTTTGCACTGATCTGCATGGAATTTTGTGGTCAGATTTGCTGCAGTTCACTTTTCTTTGCTTTGTGCCACTTTGAAAGCAGCCCAAAGTGAAACCCTGCTAAGATACCAACCAACGTCTCCACCCTTGGCTGCAACGGGAAGGACATTTGCCAAGCCTAGCCCCCTCTAGGAGACAGATCTTAGACAAAACCAGGAACTGTGCTGCCATAAAGTAGGCCCATCCTGATTCCTGGCCACCTCTCCATGGGCGCTCGTTGACACTTGCACAGTTGTGCTGAATGGGACCCGGAGTGATTCAGAACACTTTCTCTCTTCAGCTTACTGAAGGTATTTGTGGTATTGCATTATCGGGAGAGGGAATCACATCTAACATTCTAAGGAAAGCCTTTCAAAAATAAAAGCCAAAGAACGTCCCACAAAGCACTGGCTCATTCTCTTAGCTGCCAGAGGATGTGTCTGCACTTACTCCTTAGTTAATCATGAATGATTGTGGGTAGTTCAGGTCATTAGTGAGGTCTTCAGATCCATAATTTCCGTTGCATCTCTTGATCTTGAGCGGGGAGCATCTCTTAATTGTCACATGCATGTTTCCCCCAAGCAGCAATTGTGTCAGGGCTTTATTTGATTGTTTCCCTAATAAAAAACCTAAATGTTATTTCTGAAGATATTGGAGATTATTGAGATTTCCCTGTAGAAATCTGAGAAGCCTGCCTTAATTGACACCAGCAAAATATTTGGCACTGGGGATTTGCCGCTTCAGCTAGGAGCAAATGAAAAGCTTGTCTTTGCTATAAAAATTTCATTTTTAGTGAATGGTCCAATTCATATGCAGAGTCAGAAGCTAGAATTCCAGGAAGATGGTTCTATCTTAGGTTTTAATTGATTCTTTTTTTTTCCTGCCTAGAGATGATTGACTGTGAGATTTTTTTATTTAAGGGAAATATCATTGTGAGTCTTCCTAATATTGTTTTTCTGAGGGGAAGTTAAAAGTGATATGCAAGCATTTAAATGCTACAGCACTTTATGAGTTAGAACATTTTAGAACATTGATTTTTACCAAGGCTAGTTATATATCATTGGGTCAATTATAAAGCAAGTTCAGAGGCTATCACATTTACCAGGGAAACAAATCTTTGACAAAGTAAAGTGTTTGGGACAATGATTGAAAGATGGATGCTGCCACTGTCCCCGCCCAAAATCATTTGGAAAATTCCACTTTGATATGTTTTAAATATTGGGGTTCTGCATAAGATTTAACTTTAAAAGGGGTTGCTTAAAATGTTTAGTAAAACCATTTTCTATGGAGTATTGCTTTGGTCGTTCCAAAATTTTTTATATCGCCTGTTTTCTCTTAAGCACATATACCCATTTTCAAAAATATATACAATGGGGAGGGGATATGGGAACATATGTATATGTATAACTGATTAAATTTGTTATAAAGCAGAAAAAAATAAAATTAAAAAAAAAAAGAAGCTTTGGACACATGTTGCAAAACTGCCTTCCAGGAAGGGGGCACTGGTTTCTATTTGCAGAGCAGAATATGATAGTATCTGCCTTCCAATACTCACCAGCATTGTTTAGTACCCGTAAAAAAAGTTTTGCCTACCCTCTTCTTACTGTGCTATTTTCTACGGAAAAGAAGGAAAGCAGAAAAAAAAATATATATATATATATAAATATACAATGGAATACACTCCAATCCAATCTTATACTCTGTGTAATACCCAGCCCTCTTAGCCAGTTCACCTGACTTGGAAAACATGGCTTAAGTCAGACATGTCATTTGATTGGCAGGAAAGTGAGCTGTGTGTATAGACTGTACTTTGCTAACAGGAATGCCAAGCTTCAAGAAAAAGAAGAGGAAGAGTTTCCCCTTACAAAGAGATGACCATTACCTGACAGTTTCATTCACTGGTAAATCAACAAGATGTAACTCTAAGAACCATCTATACCAAAGAGTTTTGACCTCTTCAAAATTGTAACCTTTGGCAAGGACTCACCCATCCTAAAGATGCAGGCATTTCTTTTTGAAAATTTCTTCAGCACCTATGCCACTAAAGTCATCCTTATTGATAGAACAGCACAGCTCTTGAATGATACATTGGATTTTAGGGGACCCACCAGAAAGCATGAAGAATCAAATTGGATGGATGAGATGGTCACCAGCTTATATAATGAAGTTTTAAGTGAAAATATACAGAGGTCAGTTTTGCCCTGGATTCATTACCTGATTCTGAAGAACTTACATTGAAAAAATTAATTCATTCTTCCAATCACTGCTTATTGAACCTCTTCCCCAGACAAGTAAGTTCTCCTTAGCTACTATCGCTTACTGTTCTTCAATTTAAAATATCTTGCCTCTTAGCCAATGTTACTTATTGGTTTAGAGCAACTGTTTCATGTCAGTCACTCAAATGAAAATTGAACTATTGCTTGAAGGGTCTCAAATCTTTCCTTAAGCTGCCGTATTTAAAAGTTAGGCTCCAGAAATTTTGCTTGCATTCCATAATATTTGGGAGGTTGACCACAGTCTGCAGTTATTCTGGGCTATTTTTAGAGCACAAGCTTATGCCAGCACATTATTTACATTGGTCAAATTAGCTGGCTACTTGCCAGGTGGCCTTTTTCTTTTCTGATATGCTGACATTACCTTGATTCTGCTGCTCCGAGGAAGGCCTAGGTTTCTTGTGGGGGGTACATGTGCTATATAATTGCAAAAGAACAATAACTATCTCAAGCATCTGCTTACGTAATCCATTCCTTTTTCTCAGAAAGGGCCACAATCACAAACTGAATTTTCTTTTTTAATCTTTTTTCTTTTCATGATAGTAATCATGTTGCCAGACTCCTGGGGCGCCGAGTAGATTCAGCTAACCAAAACACAGAACGAATTCTAGGAGACCATAAGGATGTCAAATACAACACCATTCCCTTTGTTTCCACAGAACTATGTTCATATTGATGGTTTGCTTTAATTTTCTTGCTTGTAAAATATGCTGGCGAGACATGGGCCTGTCTGAAATGTAGGGAGGGAGACTAGATTTCCAAACTCATGGAGTGAAATGGGATGGAGCTTGTGAAAGCACAATGCACAGAGCAGAGAAATGGCTCTGTAACGTTTTCTAGCTGACCAAGTGTTTTAAATATCAAACTGGGAACATTACCCAAAGTTTCAACACATTTCAGTGTATTATACACTACATGCCATTATTAGTCATTTCAGAACAGCTTGAAAAATTGCACAAACTTCAGTGGATGTCCCAGTCCCGTTAGAGTAATAATATAGCTGAAAAAAATTCCTCCATGACTCCCTCTTTCATGTGAGAACCTTCTTACACTTTATAAATTTGACTTTGTTAATCCTCACAGTTTCGTTGCCCAGTTGACACGTTTTCCAGACTTTCAGATCTCTCTCTCTCTCTCTCTCTCTCTCTTTCTCTTTTTTTTTTCCTTATGTAAGTGTGCAACAGCAAGGCCTACATTTCAGAAAATGGATGCAGTCCTTGACTTTTACCCATTCTAATATGATCATTAAGTAACCCTGGAGAAATGGGAACACTTTGAAAAGGAGATGTGAAGCAGATGTAGCTTCAGAAGTAACATTTAAAAATGTGCATTGGGTATGACGTCTTTTCACATTTCAGAAATCGTCAACACAGTGGATTGTTTAAAATATATGAAGTGAGATTTAACAGCTGGGGAACACTTGTTTATCTACTGCGTGGTGTTAAATCCCAATAAATGTTTTGAACAACGAACTGGTATGTAACATTATCAAATGACTCTTTCTATGAAATGAAGCTTTTTAGATCTCATGGCACAGCTGAGTTTGTAATATCAAAGGATTATGGGCCACATGTTAATCCAGGATAACATATAATCACATAATTGTTATAGCTGTATTTCAGAAGTTGTTAACTTTAGTATGCAACTTTATTTTATACATTATGGTAAGATATGCCTCATAGTCTGGAAACAGGGCCAATCAGAGAGCCTCAGATTTTGGAGTAGTGCTACTTGCTTTGGCCAAACCATCCCTTGAGGGACAATAATCAGGAGGCCTAGTTGGTGTTTGTCATCAACACTACCTGTTTGGTTGACCAGATATCCAATTTTTATCTTGTTGGGTTGGCTTGTTGTAAGATACCATTGTAGACTGGTGTCTTGGATTTTAGTTCTACCAGAGACCACCATAAGGCTCAAATCCTACTAATCTGCGTCATTTCGATTCAGATGTGGTCCCTCATGTGGTGGTAAAAAATCATCTTGCCAGTTTTGTTTTCCCTGGCTCTTACATGAAGATTATGAAAGTCTCCTCCCCTGGAGCCTATTATAAAGTGTGGGCACTATACCCCAAAAATTGATTGGAAAAAAAAAAAAGCAAGACAGTAAGTAAATGTCGACAGCAGGTATGAAGCTCATGTCCCAAAATCTGGTGTGAGAGATACAACTTCTTCATTTTTCTCATTCTGGGTTTTGCCTACGAGGTGGGAGGGGGCTGATGAAGTGTCAGAGGGGTATAGGTGGGCATGTCCAGTCCCGGATCCATCTCTCCACATAGGTACCTGCTGATTCCTTCCTCACTCGGGCTGGCTCGTAGTCCCTGGCTGGTGTAGACCTCTGCTCCGTTACCGATATTCCCATCTGTAAGACCGCCTCAGGTCCTGTAGCTCTCTTTGTTGCTTTCATACCTCACAGCAACCATTTCATGGCTGCAAAAGCATTTGAGGAATAGAAAATCGGTGAGACGAAGTCCTCATCTCCCTAGAGATTCCATGCTGCCATGTCTGTCCTCCCCTGGGAATGGGTCATAGGTGTCTCCTGGTCTTGGATCCCACAAACTGGGGATTGATTCCTTCCTAGGACTGGAGTTGGAGAGGTGGAGGAGGAGGGAGTCAGGGTCTTTATCCTGAGCCCCTCTGGTTTTTACCCTCTAATCTGACTCTTCTGGCCTCCAGGA
This sequence comes from Mesoplodon densirostris, assembly GCF_025265405.1. Lineage (NCBI taxonomy): Eukaryota > Metazoa > Chordata > Mammalia > Artiodactyla > Ziphiidae > Mesoplodon > Mesoplodon densirostris. The sequence continues at coordinate 10,776,958 of NC_082661.1, forward strand.
AGTCCTTTTCCGTTTTGGGGGGTATTATACTTGTACTCATGAAGTATCCGCCTTAATCTTTTAAGATTAATCATCTTCTGTCCTCAAATTATCTAAGCTTTTGAAGGAAAAGACAAATTAAGGGGCCTCCCTGGTGGCGCAGTGGTTAAGAGTCCGCCTGCCGATGCAGGGGATACGGGTTCGTGCCCCGGTCTGGGAGGATCCCATATGCCGTGGAGCGGCTGGGCCCGTGAGCCATGGCCGCTGAGCCTGCGCGTCCGGAGCCTGTGCTCCGCAACGGGAGAGGCCACAACAGTGAGAGGCCCGCATACCGCAAAAAGAAAAAAAAAAGAAAAAAAAAAAGACAAATTAAGAATGAGAGAAGGAAATTCTGGAGGAAAACCTTTGTTAGATATTTTAAAACATTAAGCTAGTGCACATTTGTGGATTGCTTGTAAGCCAGGCACTGTGTTTACAAATAATATTTTATCCCATTTTTCAATACCTTATAACATAGGATCTTTAGCTTTAAAACACACACACACACACACACACACACACACATACATATATACAGAAATCTAAGCTCATAAAGTTTAAGTAACTTGTCTAAAAACAAGTAAGTGGGAAAAATGAGATATGAACCAGACTTTTTTGACTCCAGAGCCAAGAATCTATCCCCTAAAACAGAATCCCTAGAGATTCTGATATGACTGGTCAGGATGAAGCTCAGGCATTAGGACTTTTTTTCTTTAAGTTTCCTGAGTGATTCTGTTCAGCCAGGATTGGAGGCCATGGCCCTAAATGCTGTGCCCCACAAATCCAAGCACTGTTTCAGAGCAAGCATACCTCACTTGAAGGTATCTATTCGAGATGGATCTTTGGTTTTCATTCCTTCTTGTCTCTGAAAGGTGAAACTCTAGCCAGAGGAATCATTGGCATGATTGGGGTTTTGAGCCACAGAACGTATAACTTACTTTATATCCTTTTGTGGCCAAAATGATGTCTGAAGGTTCATAGGTTAAGATGGACCTCTGGTCATCTTGGAATTCAATGGCAAAGGAAACCTTTTGAGGACAAATGTTTAGATTAAATGTTTAAGCTCTTCAAACAGAGAGAGAGGGGCCGAGGAACAGGCACAGTGATGTGGCTTGGAAACTTTATTTGGAAAAAAAGTTTCTTTAGAACATTTTCTGAGGTGAGGAGGGGAGTGAGAGGGCTATTTTTACCACTTCCAATGAAACTCATAAATGATCTTCCAAAAAGGCTAATTTTGTAGGGGGCCGGAGAAGTCAGTTAAAGGCCTTAAATAAGTTGAACTTCTTTACACTTAAAGCCCATTCTCAGTCGTAGCCCTTGTTAAAAGTTAAGCCGGGAAATGTCTCTGAGGAGAAATTCAAGCTTTACTTCCAGCTTGGACGGGTCATGAATGGTGATTATCTGACTGTAATTCAAATCATATGTGTTGCCCTTGTTTTTTGCCCTACTCAAGATTATTTTTCCCCTTTTAAATAGAGCAAAATAGTCCTTGGCTTAAGGCAGACCTGTTCACATAAAGACAGGAAATGAGATGGTGTTCCAAGACCTCAGACTGCAAACCAGATTTGTAAATCTCCAGCAAAGATGAGGCCTGGTACGGACACATCCATCAGGAGCTTGATCATCCCCAATTCAACCTTCCCCCGGTGATTCGTGAATGAATACATTTCAAAACTTGAAACTAAAATTGTCAGAAAAATACAAATGTGGACAAAAGAGAGTCAAGTACTTTATATTCTAGTAGCAGAGACTCACTTTGTATACAGATGGGCCTAATTAGGCTTTTGTCTCTGAACAGCTGAGTGAAGCGTGAACAACCACCGTGTCTCTAGGAATATTTCCCAGCATCTCAGTGTCGGATATCATTGTGGACAATGTGTGTGAATATCTGGTTTTACTTGTGTGAAGGTTTTCCGTGCATTTGGTGTCTTTTTAGGCAGAACTCTAGGCCAAGTGAGCCAGCATGGCCTGGTAGGGAGAGCTTGTCATCAAGAGTTACTACACAGCGGTGGAGGCTCTGCTCTGTCACTCACTGGTAGTGATGTGAGAAAACCTGTGCAGTACGTCCCCTACATACGAACCTTCAAGCTGCAAACGGTCAAGGATGCGGATGCACGATCACATGTCCAATCATGTAGGTTAGTTGACATGTCTGGCGTACACTGTCACGTGTGTGCATCCTCTATTAGTGGTTGTGCTTTTGTGTACTTTACTGTACAGCACTGTATAGAGTACAGTAGTACAGTACCTTTATTTCAAGCCCAGGATATCCGGAAGAGAGCGTAAAAGCAGTGGTGATGTGGCTGTTACTACTGTACTTTTCAAGGTACTGTACTGTAAGATTAAAAAGGTTTTCTTTATTCTTTGTGTTTGTTTTTTATGTATTATTTGTGTGAAAAGTATTATAAACCTATTACAGTACAGTACTATGTAGCTGATTGTGTTAGTTGGGTACCTAGGCTAACTCTGTTGGACTTACGAACAAATTGGGCTTATGAATGTGCTCTCGAAATAAAACTCGTTCCTATGTACGGGTCTTATATATGTGATTTGGGTCTCAGTTTCCTTACGTGTAAAATGGGGACAACAACTTGTACCTCCCAACGGTCATTGTGAGGTTAAAGTAAGTCTACAAGTGTAATTTACAGAGCATCATAGAAACACTAGCTACTGCTATTGTCAGAGGTTATTAGGAGGATGCTGAAGACTGCAAAGGAAATAAAAATGTGCCTTGAAAAGGGAAGAGTGAGATAAGTACCCCCAGCCTCCTCATTGCTCTACACAGGTGTATAGCCATCAATTACTCGACCCTTCTGTGCTTTTCTTTTCATTGGCCTCAGAGTTTTCTTTGGTTTTCAAAGTTGTTTTCACTGATATGGACCAGATTCCTTTAAAGGGTCCTCAGTGTTCTGAAAGTTTTAAGACCCTGTTCTAAAAATATATGTTTTATCCTGTGTTGCCAAAGGCAATTGTTTTTTTCCCTCTGGCGTGCTCCTGAAGTATCAACTGGACTTTCTGGAAGTTGCCTCTAGCCGTATCCTGTATTCCCCAGCAATTGGTCAGCACGAGGCCCTGTGTAGCTCCCATCTCGCCATCCTATCTCTGTTTTGTGTGTGCACGTGAGATACATTTATTTGGGTGTATGTCCTTGTGCCCTAGCTCATTATCCTCATATGTTTTTTTGGTCAAATCAACAGAGCAGTAAGTACAGCAGATCTTTTGGATGGGCCTTTGTACTGCATATTTTTTGTTTGTTTGTGTTGTTTTTGTTTGTTTGGTTTGTTTTTTGTTTTTTGTTTTTTGTTTTTGCGGTACACGGGCCTCTCACTGCTGTGGCCTCTCCCGTTGTGGAGCACAGGCTCCGGACGTGCAGGCTCAGCGGCCATGGCTCACGGGCCCAGCCGCTCCGCGGCATGTGGGATCCTCCTGGACCGGGGCACAAACCCGTGTCCCCTGCATCGGCAGGAGGACTCTCAACCACTGCGCCACCAGGGAAGCCCTGTATACTGCATATTTTTAATAAAATATTGTAATGTACAGGATTATTTTAAAAATTCACCTATGTGGCAATGTATTCTTCTGACAGTTTCTGCCCCCATCAGCACAGGACAGCTGTCCCTGAAGCAATGAGAACATCATCCGATTGCTGCCTCTCAGGTACGTTTTGGGGTGCACACATGCCCCTCCTAAGCTGTGGGAGGAAAAGAAAAGAAAACAAATGAAAATAATAACAGCAAACTAAAGCATCATCAGGCACCATTCAGGAAGGTTAGAGCGGCCTGACTTGTAAACGTCTGAAACTCAAGGCTCTCCCCGTGTTAAACATTAAGTTCCTTGTCTCCTTTGGAATCATGATGGAGCCAGGAAGCAAGAGAGTCAACAACAATTAGGTGGAAGAAATACCTCCATTATTTCTGGGATACTTCCTGTTACTGTTTTAAAAGTGTTAACGAGATGTCAAGCCAGGGCGGACCCTCAGGTGGTGTTCCTTGTGCAATTTTGAAGATGGGAAGAAGTACATGACTTAAAGCAAAAGGTGTTACAGAAAAGGGCCTCCTTGGGAGACGTTTTACCTATTTCAGGTCACTAGGGCACCCTCTGAGACATGATTCTTTTTTACAGGGTGTTAAGCCAAGTGCCTGGTTATCTCCCACATTCTTTAACTACCCTTAGAGGAATGCCTGTGTGTAATCTCTAGGATTTTCCAAAATGAATCCCAATGCCCTTTGGATAATCAGAGACCTGGGCACTCAGCAGAACAAATTTAGCCCTTAATTCTTCTGCTGTAGAGTCAGCAATGGCCACGCACAACTTTGCGGCTGTTGGTGAGGGTTTTCAAAAAATCTACTTTAGCACAATGGATACATTCCAAAAGAAAGGGCGAACATGCCTGGGTCGGGTTTGTTTTCACAAAGGGAGCCCTGATTTTGTTAAGGATGACAACTGAAGCATCTGCAACTACAAGCAACATTTTTGTGCCTTGTTCCAACCAAAATTTTGCAACAGGTTTTTAATGTAATTTGCTCCCCTCACAATGAGAAAACCAGGATGAGAAGTCAGGTTTCAGCAAAGAATAATAATCTCTTTGCAACTCAATTATGAGGAATTGAGAAATGGTTTTTGCACTGCAAACACTCAGCCGAGCGCAGCGTAGAGGATGCCAGGCTTGGGCGGGTGAGTGTGGTCCTCAGGCATGTGCAGCTGTACGTTCTTCTGGAGGAGCCTCCTCATGCTACCTCTCTGCAGGCCAGTGTCAGCCGGGCTTCTGGGGTGGCTCCCTGTGGCAGGTACCAGGGCACCAGCCATCTGCAGGGAGGACAAACCTCTGTTCCTTTGGAAGAAATGCACGGAATCATGAGCTGCCTCACTGCCGTTTCCAACTGGGCTTTTTGCACATCCTCAGGTAAACACGTCTTCTCGACTGAAACTACTATCAATTGTGACCACAGAGGAAAAATGCAAGGGCACTTTACTTACTTGCTCAGAGCTTGAAATAACACCAGATAATGCTTAAAGGGGAAGAAAAGGGGGCCCCGTTTTCTCTTGTCTTGTATTATACGAGTGCTTTTGGCAGAGTTCTGAAAGTTTTTACATTAATTACAGTTAATGCTGGCTACCAGCCTAAGCATTTACATGCCTCGTGTTATTCACTCCTTTTATGTTATCATTTAGATCGAGTCTCAGACAGGCCCAAGTTTATGCAGATAATAAACCAAGTCAAGAGTCAAATCCACTAAAAGCATTTTGCTGAATCTGAGTGTTTGCTAGTAAAGCAGCGTCTTAGCATCCTCAGATCATCGATGGGACTTTGGCCCATCTGCTGCTCTCCAGATCATCCTGTTCGTCAGGAGAGAGGACACGCTCTGGACAGAGTGACCTCCTAAGCCTTTTCCTTTCCATTTGGCCTTTTGCGTGAGCCGGGATTTTCATGGCTCCCTCTGACATAGATGGATTGCTCAAACTCAGCCCAGAAGAACGGGGGCAGGTTATATTCAACTAGATTGGGTTGGCGAACACGGGCTTTTCCAGTAGAAAAGTAGCAACCTGGAAAATATGCTCCTTCATGCCATATTTTCCTTTCCCCAATTCCAACATTTGAATCATTTATTAAAGAAAGGAGCTGTTCTTTTCCTTGCTTTCCTAGGACAATATGTTCTTCAAAAATACGACATAGTGCAAAAGCCAAGATTTGAGGCCCAAGCAAAGCCACCCACAGAATATCCTAGATAGAAGCCCGGGGTTCTCTCCCATGAGGTGCCAAATGTCACAATTGTCTTATATATGCATTGAGTATATGTGAAAAAAAGTCCCGACTTGAACCACCTGAAATGCACAGTAAATTTGATTAACGAATGATATGAAATTTGCTGAGTAATTAATTGTGTAAACGTACAAGTAATACAAATACTGAACGTTCAGAAGGGCACCCGGTGAAAAGGCTTCCTCCCGTGCCCTCCAAAGGTCCACTCAATTCCTTTCACTTAAGGCACACTAGTGCGACCAGTACTCTTCCCCACTTTCTTCCCGCCCTCCTCCCTTCCCTCCTCCCTCACTCCCTTCCTTCCTTCCTTCCTCCCTTCCTTTTTCCCCTTGTTTAAATTTAAGTGTAATTAACTCAATCTTCTTTTCAGTTATCGTGAAATAACCGAGATTAAAATCATCGTCGATTCTCCCATCTAGATTTGCTGTTGAGGTGCTGAGGTTGTCTGATAACCTCCAGCCTAGTACCTCAAGTCATCTCACTTCTATTAACATTTATTAAGTATCTACTCTGTTCCAGACTCTGTGACAGAACAGCCAGCTCATGGTGTCAATCGAGTCAAACAGCTGTCAATTAGCTTTTAGAAAATTGACTGATAGCCAAAAATTCCAACTGGAAGCTCGATAAGTTAATTAGGAAAAATAGATAGATAGCATCAGCCAAGAGAACCTTGACACAGAAGAGCAATGAGGGGGGTGAGCCTCCACCAGACATCAAAGCATAGTAGGAAACCTCTATGGTCCAAACAGCTTGGTATTGACGTATGAATAGGCAGACGAATGGAGCAGAGTAGAGAACCCAGAACGACCCACTTGCAGAGAGAAACTTAGTATATGAAAAAGGGGGTATATCGAGTTGGTGGAAGAATGGCCTTTTCTAGAAGTGGTGTTGGGATAAGCAGATAGCCATTGGCAAAACACAAAATTGGATCCATGCCTCATACCATATATGAGGTTAAACTCCAAGTAGGTAAGAGACTGAAATGTAAATGCTGAAACTATAAAAATATTTTTTTAAAATATTGGCAAATTATTCCCTAACCTTGGAGAGTGTGAAACTGTCTGAACTATGACTCAAATCCAATTACAGTAAGAGAAAAAAATTGATAAACTTGGTTGTATTGAAATTTTTTTAAATGTTATATGGAAAAAAAATCAAAGAATAGAAAAAAACAAAAATAATTGCCATGAGTTAGATAAAATGACAAACCAGGGAAAATATTTGCAACTTATATCAAAAACAAATGGTCAGTAACCCTAAGGCACACACACAAAAAAAAACCTTCTTAAAACTAGAGGAGAAAATCTCAAACAATTCTACAGAAAAATGGGCTGGAAATATAAGCAGACAATTGACAGAAAAAGAAATGCAAATCTCTCTTAAAAGTATGAAAAGATGCTCCAGTTCCTTCATAATAAATCATTGTAAAATAGAGACTACACTAAGATACCATTTCTCACCTACTAGATGCCAAAATCCAAAAGGTTGATTACATGGCCTATTGGCAAAGCGGTGGGGAAACAGGGACTCTTACATGGTGCTGGTGGGAATGTGAAATGGTTCAAACCCTGTGCAGGAGACTTCGCCACTACCTAGCAAAATTACACATGCATTTACCCTATGACCCTGCAATTGTACTTATAGGAATCTCCATATACCCTGGCCAAAATATGAAAAGACAAATGCACAGGGTTACTCACTGTAGCACTATTTATAAGACTGGAAACAACCCAAATATCCATCAATAGGAAACAAATTGAATAAATCATGGGACACCCACATAACTGAGTAATGCACAGCTATAAAAGGGAATGAGGATCATCCCTGGGTATAGCTGTGGTTTCCAGGGTATGTTAAGTGAACAAAGAAGGGTGGAAAAAAGAATAGTATGTTGTCATTTATCATTTATGCTACTTGCTTATATTAAGAAAACAATGAAAGAATAAACCATACATTGAAAAAAATGGCTACTTTGGAAGAAGGGAGGAACTAGTGTGATGGTTACAGAAATGAAAGCTAGCCTTGTTAAACCTATTCTGTTTTGTAGATTTGACTTTGGAACCATGGAAATGTTTTACATAATTATAAAACTGAATTATAAGACAAAATTTAAAAAGCAATCTGTAAGAGTTGAAAATAAAAGGAAACAAATAAGCCTAACTGTGTATTGAGCTGGTGGCATGAGCAAGGAGAGAGGAACTCCTCCAAGTGACTTTTAAATGTGGTAATTTAACTGTATGTCCCTGGTGAGTATATACTCTTTTTTTTTTTTTTTTTTTTCTTTTTGCGGTATGTGGGCCTCTCACTGTTGTGGCCTCTCCCGTTGCGGAGCACAGGCTCCGGATGCGCAGGCCCAGCGGCCATGGCTCACGGGCCCAGCCGCTCCGCGGCATATGGGATCCTCCCAGACCGGGGCACGAACCCGTATCCCCTGCATCGGCAGGCGGACTCTTAACCACTGCGCCACCAGGGAGGCCCGAGTATATACTCTTAAGGGCCAAAGGACTGCAAAAGGAAGTTCTAAATTGTTTTCAGCAATCACATTGTTGGTCCTAGTGCTTATATTATTATTCCGATACTGTTTTAAGTATGGTGTGGGATAAAGCAAATAATTATGTTGGTGTCATTAAGAAATGGGATCTTGGCATGAGTATAGACACAGTTGTAAGATCAAGAAATTTAAATAAAATCTTGTTAGTTCTGATTTTGAATTAGGAGTATGAACTCAGATAGATTGTTTTCAAGCTCTGTCCAGTCAAAGTGCCTGGGACCAATGCTTAAACCAATACCAATGAGTACACCTAGCACCCAGATTGTGGTTCTGCTAAAAGGTTCTACTTGCCAAGGCTTCTTGGCAAAATGGCAGATTCCATGTTTGGGAAGAAATAAACAAGGTGGGCCTGGGGCAACTTGTCGTAAGTGAATACAAGGAAGCTATCAAAGACTAGAAGGGACATGTCACAGTGACTCAGGAGCCAACTTGCAAAAGCTTCCACAGGGCAAATATTTTAACATCAATAAAGATAACTAAAATGGATGGAAACACATCAAATGTGTTTGAATCCGGAGTTCCAAATGATACTGGAAAAAAAATCACGGGTCACCTTTGGAGAATACTAAGAAAGAACTCATTATTTTGAAAATGGGTGAATAAAGGAAAGAATAAAACATTTATCCTGTTGTTTCTATATGAACTGTACCTCAGGGAACAAAAGAGTTGATGAGAGGAAGTTTCTTTTTATACAAGTATTACAGCTAATGAAGAGGAGTGAGAGGACTAGTGCAGCCGGGCAGAATGATGCCCCTGCCTGGGGTCATAGGCTGGAGAAAAAGGACCATTGTGCAAACCCCAGTGAATAAATGGATCTAGGCAATGACCCTCAATGGCTGCAAACATTACAATGTAGAGAAAACCCGGCTGTGGAAGAACACAGCACTGTTTGTGAAGTGGTCTCACCAAAAAACCAAATTTGAATCTGAACAAGATTCTAGATCCAACTACCAATTACAGGGAGGACAGGGGCCGGAGGAACAGGTAAACTCCAGGGGGTTGCAATGGATGAAGGGAACTGCAGGACAAATGACCCAGTTTCTGCAACAGAAAATTTCAAGGATATTAAAAAAGAGAGATGAGGAAGAACCTATACATTAAAAAAGACTTTGGAGACTAAAAACCAATCACATTGTATGGACCTAGTTTGAAAATTTCTTCAAGTAATTTTAAAAAGTTTAAGAAAATCTAGGAAATGTGAACGCTGGGATATTGACTAGATAACTTGGTGATAATGAGTAATTATTATTCATTCTTTTTAGAGGTGGTAATATTCTTTTTTTTTTTAACCAAGTAAGGCAAATTTATGTCAAATAAGCACGTGAAACTATGCCCATAGTCAATTTGGAAATGCAAACTACAATGAGATACCATTAAACATTTCTTACACGACTAAAATAATTTTTCAACCTGATGATATAAAATGATGACAATGATTTAAGGCACCTGGAAATCTCATATCTTGTTGGTGGGAATGCAAAGTAGTTCAGGATGAAACATAGTTCAGAAGTTTATTATAAAGTTAAATGTACAATTACCATATATGTTCCTCCTTAAAAAGTATACACAAATAATTTTATTTATAATCAAGAGGTGGTAATATTCTTGAGGTATTTTAAAATGTTCTTTTAGATATACATGTTGAGATATTTATAGATGAATTGATAGGATTTCTGAGATTTACTTCAAAATAAACTGCAATTTGAAGATGGAGCTATATGGAGTATAGAGAAAATAAAACTGACCACAAATGGATAATTTTTGAAGCTGGTGATGATACCTCCAGGTTCATTCAACTAGTAATTTGACTTTTGCAGACATTTAAAATTTCCAAAATAAAAATTTGAATAAAATGTAGAGAGTAAGGAAAGTATAGAGTGGCCTTTCTTCATTCCAGAATAGCTTTATCCAGTTATAATTCATAGTCCACACAAAAAACGAATTTGGACTTTCAAATGTTCTTAATGTACAGCTAACTTGAATCTTAAAAAAAAATATTCAGGGATCTTTATTTCAGTTCAATTCAAGTTTATTACCATCACAGTGATTTTTTTAAAAGCCAGATAAAACACAGGTTATTTGGGGATTGATTATAAAAGGGAGATTTCAGCATATTCCTAAAAAAGATTTTTTTTTACTGAAGACTTGGAAATATCAGTGCTAAAAAGAGGCAGCTAACCAACCACCACACAAAGACCTGTCTCAGATAATTAAAACTCTTCCTCATCCCTTCTGTCTTTCCCCATCTGTTTTGGTTTTTGAGGGTGAGTACTATTTTTTCAGTTTACAAATTTCCCTTGATAAAATTGTGATAATTGTCAGTATCAGAATTCTGAGGGATGTATAGCCTAACCATGGATTTATTATTAAATGTTCCTTGGGTGGAATTTATTTTAAAATTAAGGTTTAGGGCTTCCCTGGTGGCTCAGTGGTTGAGAGTCCGCCTGCCAATGCAGGGGACACAGGTTCGTGCCCCGGTCTGGGAAGATCCCACATGCCATGGAGCGGCTGGGCCCGTGAGCCATGGCCGTTGAGCCTGTGCTCCACAAAGGGAGAGGACACAACAGTGAGAGGCCCACATACCGAAAAAAAAAAAAAATTAAGGTTTACACATAGATCCCATTACCCTATAAATAGAAGTTCATTATTTGTGGTAAACTGCTTAGACTTTTGCAAGCTGGTTGTTCTACAGCTTGAACAGCTAGGGTCTTGCCTGGCTTTGAAGAACAACCTCCAAATGGCAGTAGGGGAAAGGGGCACCAAGGGCGGGAAGGAGGGGGACGGGGGAAAAAACAATTGCTGCCAAAGTCCCTCCGATTGTGGATTGTGGCCCCACACCCAACATCTGCTGCTGTCCTCGGTGCGATGGGCTCTCAGATGGACCACTGGCTATTAGCATTTGAGAGAGAGCACTGATTAATTTCAAAATTAATAATAATTATAAGCTCCATCAGGAAGGTGTTATGATGACTAAAGAATGAGAGGTGAACATTCAAATTAGTCTGCACAGTCTGTGTCTTCTACAGGACACCTCACAACTTTCTGAAAAGCTTTTGTACAGCAAAGGAAACCATAAACAGAACAAAAAGATAACCCACAGAATGGGAGAAAATATTTGTAAACGATGCGACCGACAAGGGATTAATCTCCGAAATATACAAACAGCTCATACAGTTCAATATCAAAATAACAAACAACCCAATCAAAAAATGGGCAGAAGATCTAAAGAGCCATTTCTTCAAAGAAGATATACAGATGGCCAAAAGGCACATGAAAAGATGCTCAACATCGCTAACGATTAGAGAAATGCAGATCAAAACTGCAATGAGGTATCACCTCACACCGGTCAGAATGGCCATCATCAAAAAGTCTACAAATAATAAATTCAGGAGAGGGTGTGGAAGAAAAGGAACCCTCCTATACTGTTGGTGGGAATGTAAATTGATACAGCCACTATGGAGAACAGTATGGATGTTCCTTAAAAATAGAGCTACCATGTGGGGAATTTTTATCAGTGATTTGATGACCTGTTTTGCATTTTAAACATAGTAGTTTCAGAACAAAGCAAACCACTGGGTTGATACGAGCGATGGAAGGTTATTGGACAGTGAGACATCTCTCCATGCATTCACCAAACAAAGATTTTTGAGGCATAAACCATTTATAAAACATAGCCCTAGATGCTGTGGGAAATGTGTAAGAAAAAGTCTGGGATCTCAACATAGTTGGCATTTAGTGGGAGAATTGAAACAGAACAGACTTTTGCATTTATATTATAATTAATTATGGTTCAGAGAAAGGGATATGGGACTTCAGATGACTTGATGTCCATAATTTCTGGACAGATCAAGTGTGGATTCCTAGAAACATTCAGTTTGAGACGGGCTTTGAAGTTTGGTAGGATTTAGACAATTTAACTTGGACCATGTATGTCTGTGTCTCTGCCTGTGCACACTGGTGTCTGCACACATGCCTGGGCCCGTGCTTGCATGCAATTGTCTGGGGATGGGGAGATGAGTCTGGGAAGAGCATTTCTGAAGAGAGAAGCAGCATAAACAAAAATCTAGAGGGTGGGCAATTGGGGCCAGTGTTTGGAGAACGGTGAAAAGTTTGTTTACACATGGTTTTATCCATCCTTTGGATTTTTGGATCACCTCCTTGCCTACTAGACCTGCCTGTGTCTGCAACATTTCTACCAAAGAGTGCACCAATTATATCTGCTGTAATGAAAAAGTTCTTTCAAATGTTTATGAAGATAATTTCTTTCAATTCTTTTATGGTGGTAGTGAAATAATTCGCTGGCGAATGATCAAGGCACATAATTTGTTTTTCTGAGGCTCTTGGTTGTTGGCTTCCTTTTAGCAGTGATAGATGGTTTAAGAAAATTCATTGTAGGATCTTGAAAACCTGATGAATTTGTATCCAACTATTTTAATTACAAAATATTTATTTACCTTCCGAAAAGGATGCCTGAAGGGGATTCCCATCAATAGCCAGTTTCCCTCATTGTGTTTACAATACAGTTTCTTTTGCTACAATTTGGTTTACATCAAATTTCCAGGTCCAAGTGTATGATATGTGGCTCATTGTAAAGCAACATGGAAATGAACAATACATTTTTGTTTCCATTATTTAGTTCTTTTTTTTCTTAACATCTTTATTGGAGTATAATTGCTTTGCAATTGTGTGTTAGTTTTTGCTTTATAACAAAGTGAATCAGCTATACGTATACATATATCCCCATATCTCCTCCCTCTTGCGTCTCCCTCCCACCCTCCCTATCCCACCCCTCTAGGTGGTCACAAAGCACCGAGCTGATCTCCCTGTGCTATGTGGCTGCTTCCCACTAGCTATCTATTTTACGTTTGGTAGTGTATATATGTCCATGCCACTCTCTCACTTCGTCCCAGCTTACCCTTCCCCCTCCCCATGTCCTCAAGTCCACTCTCTGTGTCTGCGTCTTTATTCCTGTCCTGCCCCTAGGTTCTTCACAACCTTTTTTTTTTTTTTTTTTTTGCGGTACTTTGACCTCTCCCTGTTGCGGCCTCTCCCATTGCACAGCACAGGCTCCAGCCGCACAGGCTCAGCGGCCGTGGCTCACGGGCCCATCCACTCCGCGGCATGTGGGATCTTCCCGGACCGGGGCACAAACCCATGTCCCCTGCATTGGCAGGCGGACTCTCAACCACTGAGCCACCAGGGAAGCCCCACAACCATTTTTTTTTTAGATTCCATATATATGTATTAGCATACGGTATTTGTTTTTCTCTTTCTGACTTACTTCACTCTGTATGACAGACTCTAGGCCCATCCTATTTATTTATTTACTTCTTATGTTGTACATTCACAAGGGAAGTTCTTGTTTCCCAGCCTGGAGCAGTGGTCTCCAAGTTTGGTGTCCAGGAATACACATGCTGGTCCCCTGGGAAAGGAAATATTGGAACTTACCTTTGCAATTATTTATTTTTTTAATTTTTTATTTTTGACTGCATTGGGTCTTCGTTGCTACGTGCCAGCTTTCTCTAGCTGTGGCGAGTGGGGACTACTCTTCGTTGCAGTGCACGGGCTTCTCCTTACAGTGGCTTCTCTTGTTGTGGGGCACAGGCTCTATGTGTGCGGGCTCAGTAGTTGTGACTCACAAGCTTTAGAGCGGGGGCTCAATAGTTGTGGCACACGGGCTTAGCTGCTCCGCAGCATGTGGGATCCTCTCAGACCAGGGCTCGAACCCACGTCCCCTGCATTGGCAGGTGGATTCTTAACCACTGCACCACCAGGGAAGTCCCTGCATTTATTTTTATGAGAAAGAAATGAATCATACTGATACTTGATACGGGGATTGATGACAGTGCATGTAGATAATTTTAAAGTAAATATGCACATATCAGCCTTGTGTGTTCACAGAGGTTGTTTTGGCTGGTGTGCATTCTGATTGGTGAGCGCCTAGGGTGTCATTATATATTTGGAACGTCAGCCTTGGTTGTGGGCTAGCTTCAGCCTTTAGATTATGAGTAACAGAAGCCACTGATGAGTTTTAAGCGGGGGAGGGACATGGTCAGAGGTGCATCCTAGAAAGGTTGCTAGTGCAGAATGGATTGGAGAGGGGCAAGAACAGAAGAGGGGAGACCAGTTAGCAGACGGATCCAGTCATCTAGGGACTCCACAGTTGTGACATGAAAACTCGAACCAGGTGGTGATGCAGGCCACGTGGATAGACCTGATGCTGTTGATATCATGTTTGGTGCAATTTTTTTTTTTGAATGCTCTGTGTTAGATGTGCCCTGTGGCTTTAAGGGACATATTTGGTTATTCAGTACCATGAGGAGAGGTCTGTTGTGGTTAATAAGTACTTGCCCTAAATACATGGTTTATTTTCTCAGAATTTGAATAGAGAAAAATCCGTTTAGTACTAAAAGTTTACTTGTCTGCTGAGAACAGAGGCTTGTGGAGCCCTTGAGCCATGACTCCTCTCAGACAGTTGTTGACTTACTTTATTATTGGTCTTTCTCACTTGGATGTAAAGGCAGACACTGTCAGTCGCTTTCCAGCCTGCAACCGACTCTGGCGTGTTGGAGGAGCTCAATAAATCTTTTAAACGTGCTCAACTCTGGACTTGCCCATGAACATCAAGTATCCTTGTTCTGGAGCCTCCTTGGCCTGTGTTTATATTGTGGGAGAGATGCTCTGGCTGGGTGGCAGGCTTAGCCTTTGTGCCCCAGGCCCTGTACAGTGTGGAAGGGCTCTCATTTGCAAAACAGCAGTCATTTTTTTTTTCAAACATTTTCCTAACTGTGGAGAAAGAGCCGAGGAGGAAATGAGAGGTCAGTGTGTGGTACCCAAATGGCCACTGACCTGACCACAAGCAAGCAGTGTCCTGGCCCCTGGATGGTTCCAGGAAGGACAGTAGGGGTACCTGGTAGTGAGGACGGAGGGACTTATGTTCTTGATCATCATCTATTAGACTTTTCACTTCTTTGGGGGTTTTATTTTATTTTATTTTCCCTTAAGGAACAATTTAAGGAGTAAGCATATAGTCTTCTTTCTTTCTTCCCTCCTTCTGTCCCCCCCCCTTTCATTTGATAAGCTATTTCATTAATTTATGTGGATTACAGATTCATAAGTAAAAACTAGTAATGGCTAAGATGCATTGAGCTCTTACTATGAGCTAGGTATTGTCCTAAACACTAAAAAGGCTCAGCCACTGATAGCTCACAATAACCCTCTGTGTGGTGCTACAATGAGCCCCATTTTATAGATGAGAGAACTGAGACTTTTTCAAAAGGCCGAAGTAAATGTGCTCACTTTCGCCTAGTCACATAGCTCATAAATGGTGGGCCTGAGAATGAAACCCCAGCAGGCTGACTTCAAAGCCCCTGAATGTAACTACCACACTCTCCCACCTCCTCCTGTAATGTTATTTAATTCTTGCTTTCCTGGAGAGAGTCATTTCACTGCAGCACCCAGAACAGCATTTCTAATGTGGTAGATTCACTCCTCGGGGCACTTGGGGCTTAACCTGGACTCGGAATTTTTGGAGAGGAGGGGCCGTGCTGTATTCATCTTTATATCCTTATGCCTCCCATAGGATAGCTACTCAATAAATATCCACTCGATGAAAATCGGATGACCTCGTTTCTCTTGCCCCTCAATCCTCAGACCGTAGAGGGTAGTGCCAGAAAGGATTTGACATTTATTTTGACTTTTTGGAAATGCGAAAGCTCAGATGACCATGGCAATGTGCCTGCACAGTCCTGGAGAGCTGCTTTGGGATTCTGTTGAATCTTTGGGTGCCTCTTAAGGAAACCTGATCATGGGAGTGTCTCAGGATGGACCTGCCGACAAGGTAAAATTCCACTCTGAGGTGAAAAGCCTGAGAATCAAGTTCTAGTGAAACCATGAGGATTTTACTTGGTTTCACGGCAAATGGAATTGCCTGGCTTTTCCTGCTTGTTCTTCTGCAACCACTCTACTCTGAATTGGGCACAGAGGCTGGCGGATGTGCATCATGGGCCATGGATGCATTGCTGAGACAGCTCACTGATGACCACTGCGGTGGCTCCATCACAGGGACAGGCCAAGCGGTAGGGCTATCCACTGTCCTTCTGCCTTTAAGATTGGCCACACCTGCTTTTTAGTCTAGAGGGCTTTTTAACTGGGATCCTTCCACAAACAGTCATTGTGGTGGTATATCTGTCTTTTAATTCTTAATTTCTGAACCATTTGGCAGCTATTCATACAGAGTTGTTGAATGGGTTAAGAAACGTATTGCAGGATGACATAACGTCAGGATCCTCCCAGGCCTCACATGGCATCAGTTTGGTCCATTAGGACCTGATCTTGGGACATCCATGTGGCAGCGAGCATTAGGCAAGAGTGATCAGTTACAGTTCAAGATGTCTTGAGGGTTAGAAATCCTTAAAGGGGTGATAAGCAATTGGACCCAAAGCACACTTTACATTGCATGATCGGGGGAAGGGTTACATCTTGGTTAAAAAAAAAAAAACCTCTCTTCTTTTGGAACTGCTGTAGTATAGGGTGGAGAACAGTTGCTGCAGGAAGAATTAAAGAGCTAGTTGTGAAGAGTCAAGGCAAAGACTTGTATTTTTACCTTGTGCTTAGTAGGCACTCAGTTGATATTTGAGGCGCGTCATATTAAGAAAATCCTTGGGCTAGGTACTTAACCTCTCTGGATATCATTTTCTGTATGCATAAAAGAGTGAATGTGGATCACGGGATTTTGATGGTCTTTTCCAAGATTTAACGGTCTGTGGCTATGATTTTTTTTTTGTAGGAAGACCCACTGAGGATAGAGAGATTTAATTAAACAGAGTTCAGTTAAGTCAGCATATCTTCGATGAGATCAGGCAACTAAGGCATCCTTTTAATCAGTAACTTTATAAATGGTGAGTTGATAGGTGCCTGGGGAGTTTCAGAAACACCAAAATTACCAAGAAGAATTCAGGGGTCACTGTAGTCAGAGGTTGGCTGTAGTAATTTAGTCCACTATGGATGGTAGAATTTCATAGTGGAGAACGTGAATCAGACTGCCTGAGTCTGAGTCCTGGTTTTTCCACTTACTAATGTATCCTTGGGCAAGTGTCTCCTCTTAAACTTCGGTGTACGTGACACGGTGATAACGATCCACCTTTCCTCATACCATCACTGGAAGGGTTGAATGGAAATGTCATCAAAACACTTGGCACAATGCCTGGCATGGAGGCCAAGAACACGTTTGAGAGAGAGAAAAAGGACATGTTCACCGTATACCCAACGTGGTCCAGAAGACTTAACTAAACAGTTCAAGCAATGGTGTTCTCTAGAGTTCTCTAGCTGCTCCAGAATGTGTGGGAGGGGAATGCCTCAAAATACCTTTTATGAAGAAGAAGCATTAAGAACAATGGTATTCCTTTATTCTGACTCAATAGTCACCTTATTCGAATGTGGTTTTCCTTATTTCAGGGAAGGAATTCATTGACCTGTCAATGGGATCATTCCAGTCTGTTAACAGTTTACTGTTTCTCACTAAAAATCCATACATTGGCATTCTGGTTATATACCAGTCTTTGATGAGTTTAGTTACTGAGAGTTCATTATTCAGGGTTTTCCCAGCTCCAGGAACTAACCAAACCTACTGAAACCGAGTTTCTGGAGAAATGAAGTAGAAGGTCACATCCTGGACTGAGGTCCAGACCCCAGTGGGATGGCCTGAAGGACATCTGACTCCACTGGATGACACTGAGATCACACATTTTTTGACCCTCTACCTGAGTTTCCTGTAAAGTGAAGGATCCTCCATCGGGACCACTTGGGTTACAAAGACCCCAATAGATACAGTCTAGGTGCTGGATCTGGTCACTGCTGGCCCCGAGCATCCAAATGCAGAACTTAAGAATGTTCAGTAATTGAAGCAGGGACTCTGCCCTTGAACAGTGGTTATAATCTCCTTGTGTTGACTGGCACTAAACTAACATAATTGCATTTTACTCTAATTATGAAAAGAATACAGAAAACACATGAAATGTTGGAAGCAGCAGCTTGAAGCCATCTCTTACATCCCTCCTCTCACTTAATCCTCACAAATATCCTGCCATGGGGATTTTAAATGAAGATATCCTCATTTTATAATGAGGAACCTGAAGTTCAAAGCGGTTGAGAAACAACCCTAAACTCTTGGTTATTACAGGGCAGAACTTGGGCTTGAACCCAGGTCTTTGATGTCAAGCTTGGATCTTTTTGTCTTTGCACTAAACTCAGGGTTTTCATCTGTACACATGTATATTAGAATATGCTGAGGAAAGGTTTGTGAGTTTATGAAAATGTCAGAGGCAAAATTCAGAAGATCATTTTTACTTCTTTAGAATGGAAAAGCCAGTGGTTGGCTATTAAGGAAAAGGCACTAGCTACATTATGGCAGGTCCTCAGCCAGGTTG